>NC_062551.1:31251886-31554107 GCF_016906955.1 Phacochoerus africanus | reverse complement strand
AGCCAGGAATAAGAGGGTCTGTCAATCAGCTGTGGCCTTCTGTGCCTCTATCCTCTTTTTTTTTTTTTTTTTTGCAGTTCTGCCACCTCTTCCTGATCTCTGGGAGAATCCTAATGAATGCTTCTCTGAGTCAGCACCTAGGAGGAGCTCACAGGAGCACCGTGGCACCTCAGGGAGGCCTCTGCCTGCCAGGGCCTTCCTCTGGTTGGCAGGTCACCGCCCTTCTCTCTGCTCACCCAGGAGCTGGCTGACTGCTTGTGGGGAAAGGGGGGGCATAAAAGAGATGATTTCAGCACGAAACAGTGGTCACGACAAGCCCCTCGGTGACACCGCGTTTGGTTTGACAGCCACAGAGGACACTGAGGATTTTTCCAATGACAGCAAGTACTTCTGCTCATCCCCTTCCTTTGCTACCTACACACCCAAGAAGTCCAAGGGGCAGGGCTGTGTGTCAGAGGAACAGCCCCACCTGCAATAGGATCAGGACAGATCAGACCCATCCTGGCTCCAGAGAGCCACCCGTGGAGTTCCTGCCTGATTTCTGCCTAATTCAGGCCAGGCTGCTGCCTTGGCTGGGCGGGGCCAATAGGTTAGTGGCTTTGCAGCTTGACCTACTGAAGTGAGGGGTGGGGGGACTCTAGGTTCAGAGGCATTCCCTGGCACCCACCTTTGCAGGAGCCTGGCAGAGTTGGAGCCAGGCTTCTGATTCTCCAGGGTCACGCCCTTCGTGAGAGCACACACACCTGCCTCCATCCTCACGTGTCGTTTGTATTACTTTTCAAGACACACTGTTTCTTAGTTGTGTCTCTCCACCTGACCCACCGTCCTGCCACCATAGGACACCCGACAGTGTGGCCACTTGCCTGAGTGTCCCCAGAGAAAGGTCTTTGCTTCTACCACTTGGTGTCTACTCCTGAGAAACAGAAAAATAACCCCAGGCTGCAGGGAGGTGGGCGCTGGGGGAGCTGTGGACAAGAAGTCCATCCCTGTCATCATCTTGCAGGATTGTCACCATCAGCTGGGACAGGGGGTCCTACCTCTTGGAGGAGGTGCCTCAGCTTTCCCCACTGTGAGCCGGGGAGACAGGCTGCGAGTCCCTCACCCCTTCCAGGTCTCAACTTGTCAGTGTTAAAGATCTCAGGTCAGAAAGTATTTTAAAATTAAAACAGGGAGTTCCCGTTGTGGCTCAGTGGGTTAAGAACCAGACATAGTGTCCATGAGGATGTGGGTTCAACTCCTGGTCTCGCTCAGTGGGTTAAGGATCTGGCGTTGCCCCTGCAGGCTGCAGTGTAGGTCGCAGAGATGGCTTTGGATCCGGAGTTGCTGTGGCTGTGGTGCAGCCCAGCAGCCATAGCTCTGATTCAGCTTCTAGCCTGGGAACGTCCATATGCCGCAGGTGCGGCCCTAAAAAAGAAAAAAAGAAAAAAAAGATGAAAGATAAAATAGTGCAGCCCTCCGATTTTGCAGAAGAAATGGAGATGCAGGAAGGAGAAGTGAGGTCTACCGTCTCCCAGCTCATCAGCTGCACACGTGGTGGTGCGTGGGTCCGGGTGTGCATGCACGAGTGTGTGTGCAGTGTGTGTACATGTGTACGTGCAGGGAAGGGTCAGGGAGGGTAGGAGCGGAGAGCCAAGCCCAGGCAGAACGTCTCTCTCCTTGCACAGATCACCCCCGAGATTTTCTGGACTTTACAGGTGGAACTGAAGATAAATGGATTAGCCAGGTGAATAAACCGGCATTAAAAACTTTCTGAAAAATCAATTTGAGAGAGAAGATTTGGGCAAATAACACATGATCAACTGTGTCAGGAAGCTTGACTCAATCGATGCCTGCAAGCCTGGTAAACAATTTCTGATCTACGGGCCCCACGGTCTCCTCACTGGTGAGAGTTACCTCGGTAATTGGACCATGGGATGAGGCCCGACCGGAGTGAAAGGCATTAAAAATGATGTCTCTTCAAGTGAAAATTAATTTCTTTGCTGACCAACAAAGACCAGAGTCATTTCAGAATGTTAAGGATGGCGGGACCTCGGAAAATCGCTAACACTTTTCACCCCCTCCTGAAATTAGACATGGAACCGGCATGGAGATGAAAGAGAAAGGAGCCTCCTGTCCCCACGTGTGACATTCCAGGCACAGAGGCCGTCGGCTGATATTCAGAGGAGCGTCTGATGGGGTCCAGGAGCAGAGGGGAGGGGAGGCAGCAGCCCACCCGGTGCTCCCTGAACCCCTGTGTATGCACATGGCGGGAGGGCGGTCCCCACGGAGAGTCAGAGGGGGCTGCACTGCTGCTCTGCACGTGCTCTACACCACAGTCCAAGAGGAGTAGCTTTTGACCTTGGAATGAATCAGCCTCCCCGAAATGATGAGATCCACCCTTGAAATAAAATGAAGACCTCAGGCAATGGTACGCACCTTTGCAAAAAGGAGGGGACAGGACGAGGAAGTGCAAGGGAGTGACAGGAGGGTGGCCCTACTTGTGAAGGTGGCATAGACGGGGTAGGGGGGTGGATTTCAAGGACTCCCAAAGGCGTGTCCTCCCCCATCCCCTCAGCAGCCAGAATACTCTTGACTTGAATCAAAGCATCTTGCTCTCCTGCTGAGCCAATTGTGTGCTGGAGCGCCCTCTTTCCAGCTATGTTTTATGAAATACTCTTTAATGTGTAAAAAGGAGAATACTTTCAATAAAATGAGTCCTGAGATGCAAAGGACCATCATCTTCACCGGGTGGATGGTCTTTCGTGAACACGGCTCTTTCCGGGCTCAGGTTCAGGGACCTCACTTTAGTAGCTTGGAATCGGTCACCATGGGAGTATTTCCACCACTGAAATCTGCCCGCGCAAGGGAATGTATACATATCACATGACTGGGTCACTTTGCCAGGCAGCAGAAATTGGCACAACACTGCAAATCACCTATAGTCTAATAAAAATTGTTTTAAATCTGCCAGCACCATCGATTAGCCCCCCCACCCCCCACCCAGGCCCAGCTGATGGCTGCATGTGCCCCAGCACACTGTTGCTACAAAGCTTCTGACACTTTACACCGCAACCAGAGACAATCCTGCCTCGGGGGCCTCGGGCCCCCCCTCCACCATCAGGTGCCAATTCTCCCCGTTGCGCCTGCTCTGCGCCAGCCCACGGGCCTGACACCTACTCCTTGGATGTTTTCTGGACAGCTTGTCCCTTCCGCCTGGAAAGTCCTTTCCCAGATGCTTCTCCTTCAGGCCTTCACGAAATGCAGCCTCCCCAGAGGCCGTCTCCGACCTCAGCTTCATCATGCAGCTACAGCATCCTACTTCGCTTGCTTTGCAGGATCCACCAGCCCCCTGAAATCCTCATTTGTTTGCTTAGTCATCATCTGGGCCCCTGCGAGGACATAAGCTTCCCTGAGTGTGGCCAAGGCTCTCATTTCCTCAGAGTCCAGCCCAGCGCCTGGTACATTCCAGGCTCTCCGTCAGCAGCTGAGTTGAATAAATGAATGACCAGGACAGAGCCTCAGATACTACCATCAACCAGACACTTTTTTTTTTTTTTTTTTTTTTTTGCTAAGTATGGCTCCTCTGTTTTTGTTTCAAAAGTAAATAATTTCAGGGACGATCCCTCTTCCAGGCACTAAAACCTTGGAGGGAAGACATTTCTCAATTGATACCCTCCTGGGCAAAGGGGCCCGGGAGAGCCTGGCCCATCCAAAGAGGCCAAGCAAAGAAACGAAAACCAGGTACAGACATTGCTCATATCATTCTTCTGCGGAGTGGCATTTCTGGCTGCTATGTTGAGAGCTACAAGTAATCTCGCTTGTAATAAGAGCAATATAAACAGAAACTCCGTTTTTAAAACTCTGAGATTGAAAAAGACTGAATAATTTGGGGACATACTGTGTCCAAACAGACACTTTCAGAGTTTTTGTCATGGTTCAGCAGTCATGAACCTGACTAGCATCCATGAGGACGCAGGTTTAATCCCTGGCCTTGCTCAGTGGGTTAAGGATCTGGTGTTGCCATGAGCTGTGGTGCAGGTCACAGATGTGGCTCAGATCTGGTGTGGCTGTGGCAGAGGCTGTCAGCTGGAGCCCTGCTTCAACCCCTAGGCTGCGACCTTCCATATGCCACAAGTGCAGCCCTAAAAAGGCAAAGAAGAAGAAGAAGAAGAAGAAGAAGAAGAAGAAGAAGAAGAAGAAGAAGAAGAAGAAGAAGAAGAAATCGGGGACCTGATTGACTCTGAGTGAGGAGTCAAGAAGCCGAGGGACAAGGGTAAGAAGATGACTTTTCCCTATGCTTTTGGGACCATGTAAATATGTCTCCCATGCAAAAAATTTTAAGTTTAAGCTCTAGATTCGGCACCACTGTAGTTAAGAGGTAGAACATTTTGTACTTCAGTCATGTTAATAAGTTAGCAGGACTTCTCCCCCGCTTTTCTCCCTGTACAAGATAAGCCAGATGGGGAACAATGTCTAACCCCGGTGGCCTCCGATCTGCTACCGTCTTCGCCACAAGTCCCTGGCCTCAGGCCCAGGACCTCCTCTCTTTTGACACTCACTGGATGACCACATCCAGTGGAGACACTGATGGAACCAGCCTGGACCTCTCGCTTGGGCTCCAGACTCCTGCCACCAACTGCCTGCTCCATAGCTTTACCCAGAAGCATCATCTCACCTGCTGTGACACACGGAGTCCTCCACGGGCTTCCGTGTTACAAGTGGTCGGAACTTTGGAGTCACCCTTCCTCTCTCCTGTCAGCAAACCTGGGTCACTCCTGCTTCAACCATACCCTAAATCCAACTGATGGCTTCTCAGCTTCATCAACCTGGTCCATCCTCATCGATGTCACACGGGGCTCACCCGTGCTGTTGGCCAAGCCTTCTAATGGGTCTCTCCCTTTTGACCCTGCAAACACAGCCAACGTGACTCTGCTAAAACCTAACAGAGCACGTCACTCCTCTGCCCCAAACTCTCAGCACTTTCTCATCTCAGAGTAAAAGCCAAAGTCCTTGCAGGGTCCCTTAGGGGGGACCATCTCCTGTCCCCATCCCATCACTGTGGCCTCACGTCCTACCATTCTCCCCTTCACCTGGGCTGCTCCAGCCACAGCAAGCCTCCTCATGCGTCCTCAAAGACGCCAAGCATGGGGCCTTTGCACTTGCCCTTCCTTCTGCCTGGCAAGATCTTCTGGGCATCGGTGTGGCTCGACTCTCTTCCTTCAGGGCTCTAGGCAAACACCACCTCCTTGGTGACCTCCACCACCACCATCACGCTCTGTGCGATCGCAGCCCTTCCTTCCCCACCGCCACCAACACCCTCCTGTCCCCTGCTTGGCCATCACCCTTCTCACCATCTAATAAACCACGGGTTTCACTTATCTGTCTTGCATATTCTCTCTTTCCCCCTCTTGAATGTCACTCCATGAGGGCAGGGGATTTTTGTTTTCTTCATTGCTCTGTCTTCAGAATTCAGAACAGGGCCTGATACATAATAGATGCTCAATAAATGTTTATTTATTTTAGGGCCACACCTGTAGCATATGGAGGTTCCCAGGCTAGGGGCCGAATTGGAGCTGCAGCTGCCAGCCTACACCACAGCCATAGCAACGTGGGATCCGAGCCACATCTGTGGCCTATACCACAGTTCACAGCAACACCGGATCCTTAACCCACTGAGCGAGGTCAGGGAGTGAACCTCATGGATACTAGTCAGATTCCTAACCCACCGCACCACAACGGGAACTCCAATAAGTATTTATTGAATGAGTTAATTACCCACTTGGCTGGCTATCTGGGTAGTGACTGATGACCTCCTTGAGTTTGTGTCATGTTGTGGAAAGGCAGAATTCCCAGTGGCCACCTTGATGGACATAAGTTGAATCCCAGCTTATCAAGCCATTCACCTGTATAGCACCTGCGCCACCAACTCTGCCCTGACCACACTCAGCAGGTGCAGTCCTGTGTGTTCCTAATACCTGCTCTTTCTCTGGTGCTGCCTTAAGGTTATTGTAGAGCATGGGCCAGAAATCCAGAGACTGGACAGGACCCAGAATTGAGGGACGTGGTCTGGTTGAGACAGCCCAGCTCAGCAGGGACTGATGCAGGGTTGCAATCTCCTGGGTCTATTTCTTTCTTTGTTTTTCTTGTTTCTTTGGAGCCCCATCCATAGCATATGAAAGTTCCCAAGCTAGGGATCGAATTGGAGCTAGAACTGCTGGCCTACGCCACAACCTCAGTGACACGGGACCTGAGCCACATCTACAACCTACACTACAGCTCGTGGCCACGCCAGATCCTTAACCCACTGAGCGAGGGATCGAACCAGAGTCCTCATGGATACTAGTCAGGTTCATTAGTGCTGAACCACAGTGGGAACTCCCTCCTGGGTCTATTTCTAAGCACCAACACTTTTTTTTTTTTTTGCCATTTCTTGGGCCGCTCCCGTGGCATATGGAGGTTCCCAGGCTAGGGGTCAAATCAGAGCTGTAGCCACCGGCCTACACCAGAGCCACAGCAATGCAGGATCCAAGCTGCGTCTGAGACCATAGCTCATGGCAATGCCGGATCCTTAACCCACTGAGCAAGGCCAGGGATCAAACCCACAACCTCATGGTTCCTAGTTGGATTCGTTAACCACTGAGCCACGACGGGAACTCCCCAAGCACCAACACTTTTAACAAAGGGCAGAGAAAGCCTGTTGGAGTCCCAGGCCTCAACTGTGAGCCCTCGAGTGCTATCGACCCAGGCGATGGCAGGTGTCTGGGGCTGGTCTACAACTGGCTTCCTTGAATGCTGAGCCTTCTTGGCAACATGGTGAGAAGACTCGGGCTGCAGAGCTGCTGCTGGCAGCTGCCCGTTTCTCCCTGCGCTGGCTCGCCCTCGGGGTCTCCTCCTGGCAAAGCCCCTTCTTTTGCCCCTCTGTGGGCTAAATGTGGTGCTTCCAGAGCCTTCATCACAGCTATCAGGGCATCTTCATTTTATCAGCAGGAGAAACGTGATACGTACCCCAGATGATGTCTTCACAAACATTTAATGAGCAGATTCATGTAAAACACCAACCACGGGGGCTTAAGAAGTTCTTGCCCTTGCAAGGCTGCTGTGGGCAGTTTCTCCTCACGTAGATGTTATACCGGACGTGAGTGCGTGCAAAGGGGCAAGTGGTCCCCGGGATGACAGCTGCCTACGTGACCAGGCTCTAGCAAAGTCGGCAAGATAAAGCGCCCAATGCTTGCTTGTATTCCATGAAAAAACTGTGTCCTTTGTGGGACTACCAAAGCATAAGCACGCACAACTTTAAAACAGTGCAGAGCCCTGCCCCCTGGCGGGTGGAGGGGGAGTTACACGGCACCTCCCAGCCCAACATCAAGTCACTTCCTGGCTTCAGCAGGGGGCGTCCTCGCTGCGAGCCTGCCTCGGCTGGCCACCAGGGTCCCCGCTGCCTCTCTCCAGCAAGAGGCACCCGCTCAGGGCAAGTGCCCAGGGGAGTCCAAGGGCAGCTCTGGGCTCTGTATGCCCAACTGGGTGTCCGGCCGCCACTGGGTACTGAGTCCTAAGGCTGTGTGCTTCCCTTTCCACCAAAATAATCACCGGGAGCCCCTTTGATTTGCAAGGAAACCGGGTCTTCTTAATGCACTTGCTGTCAGGCCGGCCCTTTGAACAAGCTCACTCCATAATTTAGAGTTTGAATCTCGTTTTAAATGGCAGTTAAAAATTGTATGTGGCAGTTCACAATGAAATTTAGCTTGACAGCTTGGACATAAAACTAAAAATAAATGACTTCACATCCAAATAATAAGTAATAACAATGTTAGGCTGCATAAGAATAGCAGGGCTGGATTCAAATACAATATTAATTTTAGGAATATGAGTGACTGGGGAGAGACAGAGGCAAAGAAACAAATCCTTCATATAGCAATCCTCTCCTCTTATCCCCCAGGCAACTGGCTGCCTTTCACCTCCGCGGCTCAGCAATTATGTGCTGTAATGGAGGCAGCACAAATAAGCAGAAAGATTTTATTAAACCAAATGAGCAAATCATCTGCGTATTATTGCGATTTGATTGACACTGACAAGTGTCGAGCAGACGCGGATGTGAATATGATAAAGAAGCTTGCAGGAAAGCTCTTGATAATGTTACTCTTGATAAAGTTGCCCGGCCACCCTCTCTAGGTAAATAAAGGGGAGAAGGAGATGACGCATACTAATTCAGCCCGTTTGCAGCCTACCGGAGGACGAGAGGGGGGGAAAAAAGTTGCGACGGGTTCAGCGTATGGCATTTTATATGAATACCAAAATTGCATTCATGATTCGCATAGACTTTACGATAATATATTAATATTAAAACTAAAGGTCATTCCACATAACAGTTAAGCTGCCTGAGCTTCAACCTTTATACCAATAACAGACTCTGGAAAGTAAGAGAGAGAGATTTGAATACTCCAGAATTTTTTTTTTTTTTTTTTTTTGGTGGAAAGATTTCTGGCTGACGTTAGCTCAGGTGGCCCCTCACCCACCTGCCGTCTCCGGGGACAATTAAAGGGCTACCTGGAGGATGGCTGCATCTGAGACAGCTGGGGCTGCCAGGGAGGAGAGGTGATTAATTGCCACAGGCCTTCGGGCCCTCGCACACGGCTGCGTTTCACTAATGATTCCCTTCTGAGCTGCCGGCGCGCGCTGCCACCGACCCGGCTCCACGGAGTCAGCACAAAACTTTCCTCAGCTGCTCTGCTCGGGGCGCTCGGAGCAAAGGGCCCTGCACCAGGCGGGTTCTGTCGAGCACGATTTATGGGAGACCTGCCTGGAGGCAGGGGGCTGGCTGCGATGACCTCTGGAGCGCCCTCCAGGGGATGACGTGCTCCGAGTCCGCCGGGCTGGTTCCCGCTGGAGCATCCTGGCCTGCCTGGGTGGCTGGGTGCAGGGGCGGACATCTGCTCAAAATTGAGAGGCTGTCCACACCGCGGAGAGGGCCATTTCCACAGAGGGAGCTAAGCCAGTGTCCAGAAAAGGACATGTTTGTTGCTGGAAAGTTTGGCTGACCCCCGATCACAGGGGCAGAGGCACAGGTCCGGAGGACAGAGAACCTGAGGTCCCAGAGACCTGACCTCCTCGGCAGCCTGAAATCAGCCACCCGTGGAGCGTTGCCACCATGGCAGTTGGCAAACGCTATCAACCAGGGCTCTCCCTCTACCAGCCAGTTTGTAAACATTTTAGCAGCGATCCGCTGGCTGACTCATGGCAACACATGGGGAGACTTCCCTTCCCACCAGTAGCTGGGTTGTTGCTATGTTTACTGGCTCCTACCAGCATAGGACATGTTTCCTTTTCTCTTTATTATTATTATTTTTTTTTGGCGGCATGCAGAAGTTCCCGGGCCAGGGGTGGAACCCACACCACGGAGGTGACAATGCCAAATCCTTAATCCACTGAGTCACCAGGGAACTTTCTAATATAGTTTTAAAACATTTATTTTTATTGTAGTATGCCTCCAAAAATTTGTTTTTACTGTCATGTGCTTTATAACATTATATAAGTCATAGGTATACAATATAGTGATTCATACTTTTTAAAGGCTACTCCATTTATAGTTATTATAAATATCTGCTGTATGTCCCATGTTGTACAATATATTTTTGTAGCTTATTTTATACATAATGCTGTGTACCTCTTACTCCCCTACTTCTGCACTGCCCTCTCCCTCCTCCTCACTGGTAACCACCAGTTTATTCTCCGTATCTGTGAGTCTGCTTCTTTCTTGCTATATTCGCTAGCTTTTTGTATTTTTTAGATTCCACATATAAGTGGGATCATCCAGTATTTGTCTTTCTCCGACTTATTTCACTTAGCAAAACACCCTCCAAGTCCATCCACGTTGCTGCCAATGGCAAAATTTCTTTCTTTTTATGGCCGAGTGGTAAAACATAGTATCTCTTATGTAGAAAATATCTAGCCTTGGGGAAACCCCATTTGGTGCAAAGCCAGAGAGGGGACAAGGCTAGATTAAGCCCCTCCTCACATGATGATTTGAAAAACCTCTCTAGGTAATTTTCTGCCTGTTTTGGTTTTTTTTGTCTTTTTAGGGCCGGCATATGGAAACTCTCAGGCTAGGGGTGGAATCAGAGCTGCGCCGACAGCCTACCCCACAGCCACAGCAACACCAGACCTGAGCTGCATCTGTGACCTAAACCAAAGTCCACGGTAACACTGGATCCTTAACTTATTGAGTGAGGCCAGTGATTGAACCTGCATCCTCATGGATACTACTCAGATTCTTAACCCACTGGGCCACAATAGCAACTCTGAGTTTCTCCCTGTTTTGAGAACAGAATTTGGGCCTCTGACCTCTTCCTCCTCCCTTTGCCCAGCCAGTCCTCTGCCAGGTCGGGGTCCTGAGTGCCTCCATCTCGAGGAAGCTGCTCCTGCTCACCCATCTGGCATTTTATTTTTTATTTTTGCTTTTAGGGCCACACCCGTGGCATGCAAAAGTTCCCAGGCTTGGGGTTGAATCAGAGCTAGAGCTGCCGGCCTATACCACAACAACGCCAGATCCGAGCCATGTCTGATTCCTACACCACAGCTCATGGCAACGCCAGATCCTTAACCCACTGAACGAGGCCAGGGATAGAGCCCGAGTTGGGCCCATTAACTGCTGAGACATGAAGGGAACTCCCCACCTGGCGTTTTAAAGTGTTGGGACTGGAGCTCTGGTTCCCCTAGGCCTGATCAGTCTCCCCCCAACACCCTCATCTTGGGAAGGCAGAATCAGCCTCCCACCCTCAACCCGAGGGCCTCTCAGCTTCTGCTGTGGCACCTACTTGTCCCTCCTGGATGAGGGACGCTCCTGGTGCATCCACACGGGGTGGGGATGGAAGAGAAGGTAGCTCCAGGAGCTCCCGCCGTGGCTCAGTGGTAACAAACCCAATTAGTATCCGTGAGGATGGGGGTTCGATCCCTGGCCTCGATCAGTGGGTTAAAGATCCAGCATTGCCTTGAGCGGAGGTGTAGGTTGTAGACATGGCTTGGAGCTCATGTTGCTGTGGCTGTGCCCTAGGCTGGCAGCTACAGCTCCAATTCGACCCCTAGCCTGGAACTTCCATATGCTACAGGTGTGGCCCTCCCCCTACCCCTAAAAAAAAAAAAAAAAAAAAAGTAGCTCCGGGAAGGTGTAGTCCTCTGCCCAACCACACACCACCTGCCTCCCCTTGCTGTGGCCTCATCCGGTTTGGTACAGAGCACGATTTATGGGGGGGGATTTTCCAGGGTCTTAAGAGGACTTGGGGGAGAAATACCCCTCCCCACTCCTTCCCCTTTCTAGGCCAAAGTATGCAGCAGAGACGGAAGGACACACATCAGACTGCTTGTCTCCTGCCTCTGTCTCTCCTGCCTTCCTTCTCCTGCACCTGCCAAGGTCAATGCCTCCCCCTCTGTGTTCTTCAAATGCTGAGTCATGACCCATCGATGGGGGATGAAACTAAGTCAAGTGGGTCGTGACCAGCATCAATCAAAAAACAAAAGCAGGGATTTCCCTTGTGACACAGTGGGTTAAGGATCTGGTGTTGTCACTGCAGCAGCTCAGGTCGTTGCTGTGGTGTGGGTCTGATCTCTGGCCCAGGAACATCCATAGGGCAAAAAAAAGCAAAGAGAATTTTGAAAGTGAGAAAATACCAAGGCAAAAAGTTGTTCTGTAATTTTTTTTTTTTTGCTTTTTAGGGCCACACCCTCAGCATATGGAAGTTCCCAGGCTAAGGGTCAAATTGGAGCTACAGCTGCAAGCCTACACCACAGCAGCACAGGATCCAAGCCATCTCTGTGACCTACATCACAGCTCATGGCAACACTGGATCCTTAACCCACTGAATGAGGCCAGGGATTGAACCCGAATCTTCATGGATCCACTGCACCACGATGGGCGCATCCTGAAATTTTTTTTAATTGTCTTTTCAGGGCCGCACCCGCGGCATAGGGAGGTTCAGGCTAGGGGTCTAATCGGAGCTACAGCTGCCAGCTTACCCCGCAGCCACGCCAGATCCGAGCCACGTCTGCGACCTACACCACAGCTCATGGCAACACCAGATCCTTAATCCATTGAATGAGGCCAGGGATGGAACCCGTGTCCTTAAGGATTCTAGTCAGATTCGCTTCCACTGCACCACAACAGGAACTTCCTGAAATTTGTTTTGATTATATACACACGTGCACGTGGGCGTGTTCTGGTTAAAACGTAAAATGATACGGCCCTGTGAGTCGCAGAAGAGCATGTCGGGAGCCCCAGTTCTGCCCTCTGTTCCTCTGTCCTGGAGCAACAGGCCACATATGCCAAGGACCACAGGCGTCATTTCTGCCCTGGGAGATCGCCAGGCACTTCCCGCTTCCAAACTTGCCTTCGGACACGCTAACTGAGGAATAAAAAGAGCCCAGAAAATCTTCCCAAGCCAAGTCTGGCTGGCCAGGCAAAACCATGTCTGCATGTCAAACCCTGCACATAACTCTCTTGCATTCCTTCCAGAAGCAGCTGGGTCCTCTCCTCTCTCCCTAAGATTGATGCTTGTAGCCTGCTAGGAAGAAAATCACATTCGGACGAGCCAAAGAAGAAGTGGTTCATATTTCTAAAGGCACTTCTGTCACCTGCCAATTGTCAAAGAGGCTGCTTTTTGGCCAAGTCCCCACATCTAAGCCCTCCCCTCACTTAGCCAGCTGCCTGCAGGTAGCGATGGGCCTAAGCTACACACTTTGAGTTACCCAGAGCTGAAGCAATCTGCTTGGTGATACATCCTGGTTCCCGATGCCAAGGGAGCCACGTTTGGCTTTGATGAGCAAGTCCATGTGAGATTATAGAAAAGCCAAACCAAGTCAAAGGCGTGGCGGTGCCTTCCTCTGGGACTAGGTGGGGGCTACCCCTGCCTTTGCTGTAGACTCAGCTCCAAGAGAGCAGAGGACCTACCTGCTGTACCCAAGGCTGGTCCCAGGTCCTAGCAGAGTGTCCAGGGCACAAGGCAAGCCCTTGATAAAATTGTATACAGTAAGTGAGTATGGATTTATGTGAGAGAAATGCCAAACTTCCTTATTTCTTCTAGTGTTTCTTTTACAAATATCTATATTTAAATATTGAAGTATATAGTTGATTTACAACATTGCATTAACTTATGCTGTACAGCAAAGTGCTTCAAACATATATTTTCATATTCTTTTCCATTATGGAATATCACAGGATATTGGATATAGTTCCCTGTGCTGGACAGACAGACTTTGTTGTTGATCCGTTCGATATAGCATAGTTTGCCTCTGCTAATCCCAACGCATTTCCAGCACTGGCTCCAGGGAGTATTGTTAGTGGGCTAATCCGACCACGTCACCTCACTGTATTAAGTCAAAAACACTTTTTGTTATGTCCTTGGGTGGATTTCCTAATCAGGCAGAAGCCTCCGAGACAAATTAAGTGCTTTCTGGTTTGTCTATTAACCTTTTTAATAAAACATTATCACTCATATGTTGTTGTTCTAGAAGAGTCTATTTTTATTTCTTTTTACAGCCACACCCTTGGGCCATGGAAGTTCTCAGGCTGGGGGTCAAATTGGAGCTGCAACTTCGGGCATGCACCACAGCAATGCGGGATCCCAGCTGTGTCTTTCAACCTGCACCATAGCTCGCAGCATGCCAGATCCTTAATCCACCAAGTGGGGCCAGGGATTGAACCCTCATCCTCACGGATAGTAGTTCTTAACCCACAGAGCCAAAATGAGAACTCCCCCCAAGAGTCTATTTTAAGAGCTCATTTAAAATAAATGTTTAGCTCACAGGGCAAGACACCAGAGTATGACTTTTCATTCTGCGTCTTTATACACATACCAGTACTGCTAGTAAAAGTGAGATCCACACCCATCATTATATTTTATGCCCTTCTGTTCATAAAATACACACACTGATAACACCATTCCTCATTTCACTTTGACTAGTGGTTTGAGGGAAAAACAAGGTCATCTATTTTGGGGGATAACAGATCTTTAAATTCTGAGACATTCCAAAGGATGAAATCAGTCAGCTCTATCTTAGATGTTAACTGCTATTTCCCTGTGTTCTTCTGTTAACAGAACTGGAAACCCAACCCTAAGGATATTTAATGTCTATAAAATATATGTATACTAATTTCTGCTTTCTTTCCGGCCCACAGTAACCAAAATTTTATTTGGAATGAGCAGAATTTTCCCAAGGTACTGTTTTCAACACTATTTTCCCATGGCCAACACACAGAAAATTTTGTAACCTGGCACTCAAGCTTTATATAAGTTAAACATGTAAGACTCTCCCAATCTTATTTACTCATTCAATCATTTCTTAGAAAAATACCTCAAGGAGTTCCCGTCATGGCTCAGCGGTTAACAAACTGACTAGCATCCATGAGGATGCAGGTTCAATCCCTGGCCTCGCTCAGTGGGTTAAGGATCCCGCATTGCTGTGGCTGTGCTGTAGGTCACAGATTCAGCTGTCATCTGGTGTTGCTATGGCTGTGGTGTAAGCCAGCAGCTACAGCTCCAATTGGACCCCTCGCCTGGGAATCTCCATATGCTGCGGGTGCAGCTCTAAAAAGACAACATAAAGGAAAAAAAATACCTCAAAAGTACCAGAATATGTGCTAAGACTTTGGCAAGACAGACAAAGCCTTTCTCCTCCTAGAATCTGCATTCCAGTAGAGGAAAGAAAAAAGGAAACAAATAATTATTGCTCCCAAATAGGGAAAAACTCACGTGTTCCTCAAAAATAAGCTGCAGGAGTTCCCTTCGTGGCGCAGTGGTTAATGAATCCGACTAGGAACCATGAGGTTGCGGGTTCGGTCCCTGCCCTTGCTCAGTGGGTTAACGATCCGGCGTTGCCGTGAGCTGTGGTGTAGGTTGCAGACGCGGCTCGGATTCCGCGTTGCTGGGGCTCTGGCGTAGGCTGGTGGCTACAGCTCCGATTCGACCCCTAGCCTGGGAACCTCCATATGCCGCGGGAGCGGCCCAAGAAATAGCAACAACAACAAAAAAGACAAAAAAAAAATAAGCTGCAGCACATCCATTTAAAACCATGCTATTCAGCAATAAAAAGGCTTAGACGGCCAATCCATGCAACAAGACAGGTGCACTTCAGATGCACCATGCTGAGTGTATTCATTACCATTGCTGTGTAACAAATCATCTCCAAATTCAGCAGGGGCAGAGAAGTATAATCTTACCACATTCAGAAAGGAAAACTGGAAATATTGAATGAGTGGGACAACAGCCTGTAGCAGAAGTTGCAACTATGTTATTTCACCTCAAGAGAAAAAGAGAAAGTTCTACCATTCTTCACAAATAGGCTTCTCCTGTGGCGGCTTGCAACACAGCAGAGACAGAACCAGGTAATGGTTCTTGATAGTCACGTTACTGTAAGCAACGTGTACTATTTTGTCAGGTCAGCTGGGAAAAGACCATCCTATGAACTGACATAGCTGTGATCCACCTGAGACAGTATGTGGCTGACATGATCCATGGCAGCAGGGACATAGCCCAGTGCTGGTTCCACACTGACATCTGCGGGACTGTTGACCCTCAAGGCTTCAGAGCCTCAGGTTCCTTCCCTTTCCTTCCCTCTGGACAGAAGTTGTGTCCAGGACCCACTCTCTAAGGCTCCTTCCTTCCGTAAATTATTAGCCATCATTTTGTGATTTAACGACACGCTGCTTCATGTGTGATGCTCTCTCCCGTGTTCCCAGGCAGAGCTGGGGCCTCCTGCATCCCCTTAGCATATCCATGCGTTTTCCCAGAGCCATTTGGGTACCACCTGCATGATTCCTGCTACATCTGCTGGCCACCTGCTCTACTGTTTAATCTCTTCAGTCAAATGAACTTGCTTCTTAAAAACTTCAATTTGAGTGTGTTTATTTTAAAAGTAAACTTTATGTCACAATAGCAAGTGGGAGGAAAAAAAAATCAGTGAGACTAGTCAAGCAGAAGCCAACTGTAAAATAAATTCAGTGAAGTCAAAGTGATGTGATCAACTGCAGCTGGAAACTTGGTTCTAAGACCTTTTTTATTTTTATTTTTTAAAGGGGGGAGTCTATACTCAATTTTTAAAGTGATTGAAGAGTTAAGGACCTATTAGCACCAAACCAAGACATTCACTGTGCTTTATGTAAAAGCTTAAAAGATAACTGAAGGGGAATAAACCTGGCTCTTTGGTGATTTGGTGTTATTTAATGCCCTGTCTGTGTGCCATCTAATACCATTTCCCACTGCATACCAGTACGCCCTCCATCCTTTGGGAAAGGCTGAAATCGGCATGCCTTATTTCAGGGTTGGTTCCCTTGTCCTCCTTGACCAAGCTCCCAGAAACCAGGCAGTTTCCAGTTTATCCATCTCTGCATCCCTAACAAACACCCCCCCGTTGCCTCCTCCAGTGGCCTTATGGCACCTGGCACACACAGGCTAAGCCCCGAGGGGGTGTGAGAATGAGATGGGAGCAGCTGCCACCACCAGCCAGGAGTGGTACTTGAGTCCAGGTTACTTTTGTCACTACATCAAGAGATTTGTCTGAAATTCTACCGAGGACCAAAGGAGAAGTTGGTCCAAGTTCAGGTCCTGTTTCAAGGTCATATTCAGAGATGTTTTGAGTCTCCTTGTAGATTGAAATTTGTAAAATAGGGAATGCGGGAGTGGGATGGATGGGGAGTTTGGGGTTAGTAGATGCAAACTACTACACCTAGAACGGATAAGCAATGAGGTCCTACTGTATAGCAATTTGTGATAGAATAGGACAGAGACAGGAATTCCCGTCGTGGCTCAAAGGTTAACGAATCCGACTAGGAACCATGAGGTTGTGGGTTTGATCCCTGTCCTCACTCAGTGGGTTAAGGATCTGGCATTGCCATGAGCTGTGGTGTAGATCACAGAGGCAGCTGATATCCAGCATTGCTGTGGCTGTGGTGTAGGCTGGCGGCTACAGCTCTGATTAGACCCCTAGCCTGGGAACCTCCATATGCTGCGGGTGCGGCCCTAGAAAAGGCAAAAAGACCAAAAAATAAAATAAAATAAAATAAAACAGAAAAGAATATGACAGAGATAATATGAGAAAAAGAATGTATATATATATTTTTTGGACTGGATCACTTTTCTACAGCAGAAATTAACATCACAAATCAACTATAATTTTTAATTTTTTTTTAAAAAAGACAAAACAATAGCTACACAAAGCAGACACTTAAAAAAACAGTGAACATTTTGGGGTGGATTTTTTTAAATGCAAAGACATAGGGTTTAGGGCTTCCAATTTTTTAATGAAAAATTAGAGCTGAGCCTCCCCTGCAGTGGGTTATCATAGGTTAAGAGGTGCCTTAAAAGGCTTGAGGGGCCACAGGATAACTTGTACAGCTGTGCTCAGAGCCCCACCATTCACCAGAGCCAAGAAATGGAAACAACCCAAATGACCATCAGCTGATGAATGGGCAGAGAAATTGTGGTCTATTCATCTGCTAGAATATTATTTAGCCATTAAAAAGGAACATTCTCCAATGTGGGTGAGCCTTGAAGACATTGTGTTAAATGAAAGAAGGCAGACACAAAAGGTCACATGTGGTATGACTATCTATATGAAATGTCTAGAGGAGACAAATTCATAGAAAGCAGATTAGCAGCTGCCAGTGGTGGGCAGGATAGGATAGGATTGAGGGGTGATGGAGTTTCCGTTTGAGGTGATGATGATATTCTAAAACTGATGTGGCATGTAATATAATAAAGCTGTTGCCAAAAAAAAAAAAAAGGCTTGGAGGGAACATAGCTTTGTAAACAAGCCAGGGTGGGGGGGCTGTTGCCTTCTGCTAAGGTTTTCTTAGGGCAGTGGCCCTCAGTCCTGGCTGCCCAAGAGAACCACCAGGGGTAGTGTCTGGAACCACTGAAGCTGGCCCCACCTGTGCTCACATCCGAAGCTCTGGGGGGTGCAGGTGGCCTTCATGGTTTTGAAAGAGCCCCAAGTGATTCTGAGAGGCAGCCGAGGCTGGGAAGACTGGCTCAGGAAACTGGCAAAGAGGTAGACTTAGCCCAATGCATGCCCTTACTCATGGCCAGATTGGCACCCAGTCTGGTCCCACTATCTTCGGACCCTTTGTCCCAGATAACGCCCTGTTCCCCCTGAATTCCCTCTTTTCCATTTTGTGACCTTTAACAATAAATCAGCCAGAAGCTATATTCTTGACAGTCATTAGGGAAATACAAATCAAAACCACAATGAGATACCACTTCACACCCATTAAGACGGCTATTATCAAAAGACAAAAAAATACTGGTGATGAGGTAGAGAAGCTAGAACCCTCTGCAATGTTGGCGGGAATGGAAAATGGTGCACCGTGAAAAACAGTATGGCGGCTCCTCAAAATATATTAGTCAGAAACAATCTCATTTAATAACACAGAAGCTAAAAAAACTATTCCAACTGATTCAGTTTAACTAACTTTGATTCCTATATAACCTTGCAATTCCACTCCTAGATATACATCCAGAAGAACTGAAAACAGTTTCTCAGACAAGTCTATGTATACATACGTTCCTAGCAGCATTGTTCACAACGGCCAAGACGTAGAATTGTCCACCAATGAATGAACAAAATGCAGCCTATACATACAATGGAATATGATTCAGTCATAAAAAGGAATGCGATT
Organism: Phacochoerus africanus; assembly: GCF_016906955.1. Taxonomy (NCBI): domain Eukaryota; kingdom Metazoa; phylum Chordata; class Mammalia; order Artiodactyla; family Suidae; genus Phacochoerus; species Phacochoerus africanus. The sequence goes on along the minus strand of NC_062551.1, from coordinate 31,535,467 downwards.
ATGACGCATGCTACACAACATGCCCTGAAGACATTATGCTAAGTGAAACAAGCCAGAAACAAAAGGAAAATATTGTACGGTTCCACTTTCATGAGATACTTCGAAGGAGCAACTTCAGAGAGACAGAATGTAGAAGCAGTCACCCATGGCTGGGGGAAGGGGGGTGGGCTGGGGAGTTATTTTTGATGGATACAGAGTTTCAGTTTGGGAAGATGACAAAGTTCTTGAGAGGAATGGTGGTGGGGATGGTTGCACAAAACCCTGAAGGTACGCAATGCCATGGAATTACCTACTTTAGTTAAAATAACTTTTGTGCTCTTACAATTAAGAACAAAAAAAAAACTCAGTTTCAGTGGCAGGCATTGGGAGGTCTTTCCAAACTCCACAGGGAAAGAGATCCTTTAGAAGCAGTGGAGGGGAAGAGCAGGCATCACCCCGGGGGTCGAACCCAGCGATGAAGAGCTGCCGGCTCCATCTCTCTGCACCTCGGTTCCCTAAGCCACACAAGGAGGATGACAATTAGGGCCACCTGTGTGGGGTGGGGTGGGAGCCGAGGATGAAATAATAGGTAAAGTACTCAGCCCAGTAGCTGGTATACAGTAAGTGCTCAGTGGTAGCACTGGTATCACCATGATCATCATTATTATTATCCAGACCTACTGTGTCTACCTTGACTCTGAGCCGGCAGTAGATAGCGGTGATGGTTGCACAATCTTGTGAATATACGAAAACCCACTAAATTGTACACTGTCAAATGGTGAATTTTTATAGACAATTATATGCGTATAAAATCAAGCAGGGTGCATAATCGCAGAGTAAGGTAGACACACCGTTGAGTGTAGGAAATACATTCCTCCTAAGCGGCAAAATGAGGACCACGTGGCAGAGACACGCTGCAACTGCTCTTTGGAAGAGGCCCCGCCTTGCTGGTATCAGCGACCCGCTGGGGCTGGACCTGGAACCTCAGTCACCTCTGTTCTCTCTGAAGCTGCCACGCCACAGCCTGGGGCGCAGCCTGGCCTGGCTCCTGAGTGGCCCACCGAGTGGGAAGGGTGCAAGCTGGGTCTCCCCGGGGTGGGGCAGGGGGTTAGGGGAGACCCACAGGCCCTGTGGAAGAGGCTCGTGCTCAAGTAGACTCAGGTTCACCGACAGCCCAAATCCACCATCCGGACCCCTCCTCTCCACGCGTCACACCTACCGCCTCAAGGGTTCCCGCCGCCCCCTTCCTGGAAGCTCTCCTCACCTTAGTCAAATCTGCAGAGCAGAAGGATGGAGGAAGACGGCGATAAGCAGCTCTCCCAGCCTCGGTTTACCGCGCTGCAGGTTAACAACAGTGGCCTGGGCAGCCTGACCGGAAGGGGAGGGACGACGCGGATCCCTGGGAGTGGGAGGTGGGCCCCGGGGTAAATGCTCAGTAGTGGCACCTGCTTCGTGATGTCGAGAAGTGGGCAGCACCTGCTGGGGCCACGGGCACTGCCGGGGGTGCGCCTGCGTGGTCAGCCCCTCCACACCTGGCACCTGTTGGGCAGGTAATTCCTACCTTGGAGACTCAGCGGCCCCAGCCTGGGATCCAGGAGCCCAGCTGGCGCAGTGGGTGCGAAATCAGGCCCGTGGTAGGATGTGGAAAGAGGGGAGCTGCAAGTAGAGGAAAGATCTCCCGTTTCTAGAAACGCAGACTCTGGGTTTCTAGGAGCCAGCTTGACCAATGTCTTTCTGAAGCAGGAAGGACAATCCTGCCGGGTGGTGATTGTGTGGGCAGGAGGAAACTGGGCAACCCCACCCCCCACCCCGAGATTCCCCCCCCCCCGCGGAACAGCTGATGCAAAATGGGCAGACTATAGAAAACAAGGCAAATATGTAGGGTCTCCAGAGAGAGGAAGGGAGTGAACAGCCAACAGCCTGTTCAGTCCAGAGGATGATCTGAGGCCTAAAGACAGGAAGGAGGGAATTGTCCAAAATAATAAGTTTGAAATATGCACAGTTTATTGTTTGCCTATCATATCTCAATAAAGCCATTGAACTTTAAAAAGGGATATAAGTCCCCCGAGCTTTGTGTTTATTAGGTCTCATTACCTTCTGGAAACAGGGTGAAAGGGCAGGTGTAAGCTCCGCCTGACGGCGGAGCCTCAGGGTGTTAGGTGATTGATCTGCTGAAGGTCAAAACGCTGGAGTGGTAGAGCTGGGCCTCTGATTCCAGCTGCTGTGAAGTTTCCACAAATATTTCCGAGCCTTTGGTTGGGTGGATGGTGGGGACTGTGTTGGGAAAATTGCAGAGGGTTACCATTTGGGATTTGCCCCCCAACTTGCTGTGTCACTGACGGGCTGACCTCTCTTTGGGCTTCGGTTTCCTCATCTGTAACATGGGGCCAGAAAAGAGGTGCTCCAAGACTTCTTTTTGATGAAAACCCAGCAAAGACTTGTGAGTAGTTTTTCTAATTTCAAAAGCAACACAGCCTCTCCTTCTCATTTAACTATTGGAAAGAAAGAGCCAGCTGTTTCCCTGGTTAAGTGGCACTCTTTTTCCTCAATATAGCTTAGATTCTGCTCTGAAATCAGCCCCCTACTTCTCTTACCTAGGACCCCAAAGTTATGAATTTTCTAATTCTAATATCTTGGCTATTTAAGCATGAGAGAATCATATGTCTATGAATCAAAGCAAGCTTTTGGTTTTAAGACTAAAAGGTTTGGGTATCTATTTTTTTTTTTTAAGAACAATGACGAATATCAGCCCTTAGAAAAATCAGCTCAATTCGAGACCTCCACGGCGTTATTGCCTCCTTTAATATTGCTGACAGTCTCTTGCAAATGTATCACAAGTTGGCATTTATTAGTGTGAGGCACAAGTAAGGGGCATGTTATTTGATTTGAATAACAGCTCGGAGCTACAGTTTGAGTCCAGAAATATATTAGTCAGAAACAATCTCATTTAATAACACAGAAACTAATAAAAGAAAAGTATTCCAACTGATTCAGAATTGAATTTATGAATATTGCTTTAGCAGGATTAATGATCAAAACCCCAACCTGTTTGTCACGTTATAACTGACTTTTCCATTTAAATGCAAAACCAGAAGTCAATGAGTCCGAAGGATTGTATATTGCTTTGAAGAAAACCAGTTCATTTTACATGTAAGCTTCCAAATTGGCAATAAACTTTAATTACAGGGTCAGATAATCAAATTATAATCAAATAGCCTCACATAAAAATCTATGTTTGAAATTAATGAGATACAAGACTGCCACTCGGTATCAATGCACCTCTGTAACTTACTAGCAGACATTTCATTTTCATTTAAAAGTCACCTTAAGGACTTTCTCCTCAATTTTCTCCGGGTAGCTTAATTTGATTTAGAAAACATTTCATTCTTAGACCATACAGTCCTTGGGATTTTCAGACTCATCTCTACATTTTCCCTCCTCCTCTCACCTGGGTGGAATGGGGGGGTCTGTGTTATAACTGACAGTGGGATTTCCAAATTGGTGCCATTGGAAACCTTTGCAGCTGCAGGGTGAGGACATATCTATCTGTGTTGGGAAGAACCTGCCCCCTTGTCATCATCTGACAGAGGCAGCCTCCACCCCATGGGGGTGCTAGGTGGCCCCGGGGAAATTTTGCCAGAGGAAAAAAATGTGTTTAGCTTTGAAGAACTTAAATATTTTGAAATCAACCAATTCACTGGCAAGTGAATGGCGTTAACAGGTACACCTGCCTCCTTGTCTCATTAGCTCTAAACAAGCAGAATGCAAAGCTGTGCTTTCAATCCTCTGTATTTTATCTTTAAAAGCAGCGGTTTCTTTGTCTTCATCAGTAACAGGAGCTTTTTCTTTTTCTTTTCTTTTCTTTTTTTTTTTTTTGGTCAGAATGATGAAGAGCCAGCTGCTAGGGCTTCCTCTTCCTAGCAGGCAGGCAAGCTGGGACCAAGGAAAAAGAATGATGAGCTGAGAGGCGAGAGAGAGCGATGCAAAAGAGACCAACTTCCGTCACCGACGTGTTTGCTCTTTTTAAAAATTAGACTTTTCTCTAAGAAATTTTGAGAAATTTAGACTTTTCTGAAAAGTAGACTTTTCCATATTACACAATAAATGAGCTGCACAGCACCAGACCATGTTGCCAGATAAAAAATAAAGCTTTAGCCTAAGTATATCCTAAATATTGCTTGAGTGGTACTTATACTTAAAAAAAAAAAAAAATCATTCCTTGGGAGTTCCTGCTGTGGTGCAACAGAAATGAACCCGACTAGTAGCCATGAGGACTCAGGTTCTATCCCTGGTCTTCCTCAGTGTGTCAAGGATCTGGTGCTGCCACGAGCGGTGGTGTAGGTCGCAGACACAGCTCAGATCTGGGGTTGCTGTGGCTGTGGTGTAGGCCAGCAGCTGTAGCTCCGATTTGACTCCCTAGCCTGGGAACTTCCATATGCCTCAGGTTTGGCCCTAAAAAGCAAAAGCAAACAAAAACCAAAAAAAAATTCCATGTTTATCTGAAATTCACATTTAACTGGACATCGGCATTTTTATCTGTGAATGCTGGTGATCCTAGCCTGCGATAATAATGATAATAAAGCTTAGTGTCTTCTGAAACATTAAAGGATTTGATAAGAACTCTCCCAATGCTTCCCAAACGTGCCCAATCACCCAAGCACAACAATCAGCTGGGAGTTTTTTTTCCTTAAACTACAGTTACCCAGGCCATCCTAGAACTGCTGATTCATCAAGTCCAGGGAGTGTGTATTTCGACAAGTTTCCCAGGTGAGGCTTGGCATCAGACAAGTTTGGGAAACACTGCGAATACCTCTTGGCACAATATCCCTGAGAAGCAGGTGGTGATGGACCTCGGGAAATAAGGCAAAATGATTCCCCTTCATTCCCCGCTGGGGAAATGATAGCTCAGAAAAGTGGGGGAGTGCTCAGCTGTCTTCAGAACCTTGAAGCTATCGAAATGCCAGCTTCAACATATTTTCTTTCATCGTTGCCTCAAGTACAAGGCCATTTGGCTTAGAGATGGACTGGTAGAAGGTGTGTGACTATGTAAGTTAGTTCTATCAGCGTAATTACGACCTTTGCTGTTTTGTCTGCTATGCTCAGGAGTCCTGTGAGCTACTTAGGTGTGGATTTTTCATCTGTAATAAGGACACTATCCCCACCTCAAGCCGCCCTAGTGGTTTCACCATTGGGATGAAAAAGAGAGAGTGATTAACTGAAAGCCTATAAGAAGCTCTACGCCTCAGGGCCCGGCCCCCAGGGAGGGGCGGGGGGGCACCATGCAGGTGAGCAGCCCTGTCCCCCAGCCACCCCTCCAGCTCCACCACAGGCAAAGGGGACACATGGAAGAGGCTGGCCAGCATGGCAGGTCAGATGCAACACCATCTCAGAGCCTCACCCTCACTCTCTGCATGATGCAAGTGCATCATAGAGAAACTGTGGGCGTTCCCATTGTGGCTCAGTGGTAATGAACCCAACTAGGATCCATGAGGATGTGGGTTCGATCCCTGGCCTTGCTCAGTGGGTTAAGGACCTGGCGTTGCCATGAGCTGTGGTGTAGGTCGCAGCCATGGCTCGGATCCTGTGTTGCTGCAGCTCTGATTTGACCTCTGGCCTGGGAACTTCCACATGCCCCACATGTGGCCCTAAAAAAAAGAAACTGTAAAGCTGTCGAGGCGATAAGAACAGTCAATAAAAACAGAAGCGTTTGGGTGACGCCCATGCCACCCTGCTCTGCAGGTCAGGAACTGTGGGTTTGAAAGCAACCATTCACCTTCGCCTCCTGTTCACCAGCAGCATGAATCAACGCAAAAGAGCACCGACCGGTTTCTGCTGCTCCTGGCTCCCCCTTTCCACCTCCCTCTCTGGGTGTCTTCTCACTCGCCAACACCCAGGGCAGTCGCATTTTACTTCCAGAGTAAAAAGCACCCTCTTTCGGTCAACATGGAATGACTGGGCCGGCAGTCAGAAAGGCAGGTCTCCCTCCAGCCCATCTCCGGCCACAGCCTTGGGCAGCTCTTGTCTCTGCCTCCCTCCACTCACGTTATATTTGGTTCTGATGGTCTGGGGTTCCCAGCTTGTTCCCTTTTCTTGGTGACTGAGGTGTCCATTAGGCAGCCCTAAGATCAAAGAACCAAAGTTTAATTTCTCCTTTTCACCTGAGGCCAGTTGTTTCTGCCCCTTCTTGTTCCCAAATTAACCCCCAATTAACTTGGGCTGTGCACTCCCAGCTCCTAAGAGATGCCTTTCACCTTCCCTCCAATTGTTTCCACCCCATGGGAACCCAGTGACTCGAGGGATAAAAGCAGCATGTTTCGATTCCAAAGAAAATGGTCTGCAAGTCCTCCCTAAGCCAGGGCACTGACCCTGCAGGTGGCGCCTCACGTTTGAGGGGTGCAGGGTTTCCCCAAAGACCTGCTGAATGCAGTTACCTCTTACACTGTTCTGAGGCCTCCAGAGGAACCGGCTCAGCCTGATGAGACAGGCAGGACAAGGCAAAGCATCTGTGGGAAGAAACTGTGGACACAATGCGGGAGAAGGCAAAACAAAACAGGGGTGATGATAAATCATGGCAGGTGGCGGGATTGGGGTGATGAAGAGGAACACAGTGATCCGATCTTCCTAATCCGAGCCTTTGGTCCACATAGGGACCAGCTCCAAAACATATCTTGCTGCCTGTCTTCCAGAGGCATCCCAGCCTACATCACGCACAAGGTCAGGACTTTAGCAAGAACTATTCTGTATCACTCTCAATCCCTGCAGCTGGGATGCTCAGCTAAGTACCCCCTTCACCCAGAGGAGCACCCCTCAGAATCACGCCACACTGGTTCTGGAATGGCCAACACTCAGGGTCCTTGAAGTTAGTTAGATTTTGGTTCAGATGTGATATGAAATTTTGGGAGGAGGATGATGCTGGATGGGTCTCAGAGGCCTGGAAGGTTCACACTTTCTTTGATCCAGAAGTTCTACCGCTAGGGTTTCATCTGAAGGAACAGGTGTATAAAGCTTATAATTGTGAAAAACTGGAAATCTTGTATCCAGTAAATTACAGTTCATTCCTATGAAAGACCACCTGCAGCCATTCAAAATCATGTCCAAAGAACACGCGGGGGACACAGGAGACTTTATCTCCGATGGGTTAGTGAAAATTCAGTACCAGTTTTATAAAGATAGCAGTAGAGCAGAACCACTTTAAACAGTGACCGTGGTGATCTTTGGCTAATGGGATTATGAATGTCTTCAATTTTTCTATTCCTTTTTTCCTGGTTTTCCAAGTTTTCTACACAAAGCTGCTGCTGCTGCTGATTTTGCTTTTTAGGGCTGTACTTGCAGCATATGGAGGTTCCCAGGCTAGGGGTCTAATTGGAGCTACAGCTGCTGGCCTATACCACAGCCACAGCAATGCAGGATCCGAGCCAGGTCTGTGACCCACACCACAGCTCATGGCAACACCGGATCCTTAACCCACTGAGCGGGGCCAGGGATCGAACCTGAAACCTTATGGTTCCTAGTCGGATTCATTTCCGCTGTGCCATGATGGGAACTCCCTATTACTTTTTTAATAAGAAAAAAGCTAATTACACTTCCAATGGGGGAAAAAAAACCTTACTGACCTTTATAGAACTGATGTCCAGCCTCCATTTTGTCATGAGCCAAAGGATTTTATTTTCCCTGTTGTACGAAAGTTGTTCCACCATCCACTGGTGACCTTGGCTCTTCTTCTTCCTTGACTTGTGTAGAAACACTTCAGAGGAAGCAGCAAAAGTTCTCTCTGATGAGCAAATTATGGGATATATTCAGACCTGACTTATCCTGTGCTTATCACAGAACCTGACCCAGGGGAGGGGCTGAGTGTTTGTTGAATGAATGAAAGAAAATGTGCTCTTGCTATTTTGAGGGCTTTTACGCGGTCCATTGTTAAAATAGGATAAAAAAGTAAAAACAAAAAACTCAATTCATAACAAACAGTGGTTTAAAATAGAAACTCCAAACCAATTTTGGCTGAAAGGGCTCTAGAATAATCTGAACAGCTGCTGTTGTAGACGCAGCCTGAAATAAATAACTTCCAACATCGTTCCAGGTCTGCCTTGAATAAACGCACAGACAGGCAAAGGCTTGATTAGCATGCGTTGCCCTGAGCGAGGGAGGCTCCCAGGCTCGGCTGTTGCTCAGAGTCTCGCGGCGAGGATCCCTCTGCAGGCTGTAGATGGAGCCAGAACATTACTAAATAGGGTCCCCGAGAGCCGGGTGGGGGTTTTGTGCGCTGAGAGCCAGATGTTTGGAAGTTTTCTGGCTTTCCCTTCTGAGTGTGAACTCAGACCTTCTTATTTTCTCCGAAGCCACGATGCCGGCTTTGGGGCGGACTCCGCTTCCATTCTCGCAGCAATTATCACCTCCGCTCACCTCCCTCTCTGACAATTTCTCCGCTCGCGGGCATCCCAGCGCTGTCAGTCCCACCTGGGCGGGTGAATTCATTTAGAACAGCCGGCCGAGCCGAGCTCTTCGCGATCTCCTACAATCTTTTCACAAGAGCCACTCTCTCAGGGGCGCGGGCCTCACCTGGCGTCCTGGCCGCGGGAGCGGAGCTCAGCGCGGGGTCCGCACCCGCGCCCCGGGCCTCCCTGAGCGGGGCGGGCGCCCCCTCCTCCTTGTCACTTGAGAAACTGGAGGATCCCTAAACGGCTTCAAAAGCCTCCCTGGCTTGGTTGATCTCTCAGATTTCTTTCTGATTTTTGTCTTGTCTCTTCATTTCCATCCCCCCCTTTTCTTTCCCCTCCTTTTTTCCACCCCCCCCCCCTTTGCACACACAGCTCCTTGGAGCCAGCGTCTGGGGACAAAGGCCTTTTCACTGTGTCATCCCACTGGCCTACCGTATCTTATCACATCACTTCTTTCCTCCCAAATATTCCATGGCTCCCGCCCTGCCGTCATTCTGGGAAGTCCGACCTTGGCCTGACATTCCCAGGCATGTGGGGTCTCCCTTCTCGCTCCCCCTGCCCTGGCACCCTAAGCACAGGCCTGGGAAGGCGGGGGGGGGGGGGGGTGGGTGTAGAGGGCGAGAGCGCCTTGATGTGCCTGTCTTGATGCACCTCTAGCTCGAAGGGCTGGGCGCTCCCGCATCCCTCCAGGCCCATGGCACCTCCCCGCCTCTTTCCCTGCAGCTTTCTTTGGTTGCCTCCGGTGGGATTCAACTCTTCTCCTGGAAGGACTGACTTCGTGGTGGCCCACGATGTATTTGCCTTGGGTTCTGGCTACTTGTGGGCACATCCTCTAAAGGGTTTCCTGTATTTCCTTGTACATGCTTCCTAGGCTCTGTGTTTCAGGAGAAAGAGGGCTGGCTACTTGGATCCTGAGTTGCCGAGGTGACTACCTACCTCTGGGGGTGATGGGCAGGTCCCTGGCAAAAGCAATAGCTTCAGATGACTATGCAACTGGGGAAAGCGGATGTCTTGGCATCCCTGCGGTCAGGTGGCAGGTCCTCAGGCCAGGTCGGGGGAAGGCAGAGGGAGAGGTGATGAAGATGGAAGTGTAGAAGCTGATGGGCCCTTGAGAGGGGGCCGTGGTCCTAACCCATGGTAGGTGGGAAACTTCTGGTCCCCACACAGAGGGCTCTGGAGCTTGGCTTCCTGGGTGAGCTTGGAGAGCCCAGTGGCAGACCAGCTGCAGGAGGGTCTAAGCAGAAGAGGCCTTAGACAGCCTTGCAGAGTTAGTTTCCAGTCTCGGGGACACACAGAATTCGGCCTTGAAGCAGAAGCAGTCGGCATCCCCCAGCCCCTGGGGCCCTTGGGTGTACCTTCTCCTTGCCAGCCCCCGTGTCTCTTTGCCAGAGGGATTGCTCTGGTGGCTCTGCCCATGCACGTGGCAGGTCAGTGTGCCAGGAAACTGATACCACAGCAGCCCTCACCACATGACTGATGGAGCTGGTGGATCAATACCCCAGCTCTCTTGCCCTTCAGGTGGAATCACTCTACAGGTTTCCCAGAGTTCCCTGGCAAGACTGAGCTCCACCTGCCCACCAGGCACTGTGATAACACGCTCTGTGTCAGCTTCCTTCCCTTCTCTGTCTCACTCCTGTACTCCCCTAGTGGTTTGGGGGATCACCCCCAAATAAACTATCGTGTGGTCTAATTCTGGAGAAACCCAAACCAATACAAACTCACAAGAGGCTCTTGGGAAGGAACAAGGAAGGATTCAGTAGGAAGCCACAGGGACTGACACCAGTGGGGCAGTGGAACGCTCTCAGGTGATTCCATCACAGGCAGGTAATGCCCTGGACCTGATATGCCCCCTTTCCCAGAGCCTGGGTCTCATAAGCTCTCCCACAAAAAGACTTCAGGAGCACCAGGAAGAAAGGGAATGGGGTACTATGCTTTAAATTCAATTGATTTGTTGAAAGAGGAAAACTGCATGTTCTTTTCATCTGGGTTTGCGGGTGCCACCTCCATCTGTGTCCCTCTTTGCCTCCCTCTCCATGGTAGCCGCTTAAAGGCAGGGAGTGGGCCTTGCTCAGCTTGTGGCATCCCATCCACCAGTGTCTCCTGCCAGGGAGGCTGGTGCAGCAGATTTGGTCCACCTGGCAATGTGACAAGACAAGCCTTAAGTTGGAGCTGAGAGCTGACGGCCAGCAAGGAGATGGGGACCTCAGCCTTACAATTGCAAGGAACTGATCTGCCAACAACTGTATGAACTCGAGTCTCCAGATAAGCACCCAGGCTGGTCAACACTTTGACTGTGGCCTTGAGAGATGTGAAGCAGAAGAACCAGTCAAGCCCACCAGAAGTTGTAGATAACTACAACTATGTGATAATAAACTTAAGCTACTACGTTTGGAGTAATTTGTTACAGCAGCAACAGGAAACTAATACATACATTATCATGGTCAGTGAGTGCTACTGTTTGTAGCAACTTTGACTGAAATGCTGAAATGCAATCTCTAGAGCAATTGCCCTTCGTGCTTCTGTCCATCCTGCAAAGCCTGTAGGTCACATGTGAACTTCTTATGAGGATGGCTAGTGAAGGATAACTGAATGAAGGGCTCCTTTGGATCTTAAGAGGCGAGACATGGGTGCGTATCTGGAGGGGAGCTTTAGCTGGCTTTGGTATGACGTGGGGGCGAGGTGGGGCACAAGGTGACCTCTGGGGCGGCCTTTATATCACAGAGCTTGATAGCTCTTTTCCGACTTTACTGAAATCTCAGGTTTTTGGCAGATACAGCCCTGGAATCTGGTCGTGTGGACTTAAGAAGTGGCAGGGGAGCAAGACTGATAGCACCCCTACTGTTGGGTCTCTCCATCCAGGTGGGGTGACCCTGAGGTTTACCTTAGCTCTTTTCCTCCTCTTTACCCAAGATCAGGACACTTGGAGTCAAAGGGTGGGGATTTGCTTTTCCTTCCCAATTAAACTTCCCGGTTTCAAAAGGTCTTATGCTAATGATCACTACAGCTGCCAAATGGAACTGTTCACGGGTGTCCAGGGGTTGTGGTGGGGATATGAGTTCACACTTTGATCTCTGCAAAGAGCATAAACAGCCTTTTTAGCCCCCACATGGAGGAAAATGGGAGCTGGTCTCCTGCCTTCATCACGGGGCTCTGTGGAATCTACTTCCTGTTTGGGATGCAAAGCCCTCATCCTTTGGCTTGACTGTCATGTATGTCTCTTGCTGCTTAGCATAGAAAGACTGTGAGATAGGGAAGTAGCCAAGTGTGGGAAAAACCACCTCTGCCAGGCTCAGGGGAGACTGGGCACAGGGCGGCAGACCTGGACTCCACTCTGGAGCCCATCTCACCCTCATCTACCCTAACCTCTAGCCCTCGGCTCCCTCACAGGTGAAGATGCTGGTCATCCTTAGATAGCTTCTAAGGTTCTTTCTTCCTTTCTTTTTCTTTCTTTTTCTTCTTCCCTCCCTTCCTTCCTTTCTTTTTGCCCCTGCAGCATATGGAAGTTCCCAGGCTAGGAATCAAATTGCAGCTGCAGCTGTCGGCCAATGCCACAGCCATAGCAACACCAGATCTGTGCCGTGTCTGTGACCAACACTGCCACCCAAGGCAAATGCTGGATCCTTAACCCACTGAGTGGGGCCACGGATTGAACCCGCATCTGCATGGATGCTAGTAGGGTTCTTAACCTGCTGAGCCACAACAGGAATTCCCTAAGGCTCTTTTTGACTTTAGAATTCTGGGATTGAAAAAAAAAATCTTTTTTCAGATACTAGTTATTTACAGCAGTAATCTCTGGATGGGGAGGGGAAATAGTATTATAGATGATTAACATTCCAGGTTAAAACATTTTCAATAATTTTTAATAATTTTGGATAAGCAACGAAAGTGTATTTTGTATTGTGGTCTTATTTTCTTCCTTTCTAAAAATATACTTTCTGTTATGGAAAATTTCAAACATTTTCATTACGAGAGTAGAGAATATAGAATAATGAACTCCCATCAGTCAGCGTCAACCATTATCAGCTCATAGCCAGTCTTGTTTCATCTGTATCCCCACCTACTCTCTCACCTTTGTCTTATTTTAAAGCAAATCCAAGACAGTACATCATTTCATTCAGTATAGCATGTATCACACTTGTAATTAGAAATAAAAATAATTACCCGAGTCATTCTGAAACTAAATAGCCCCTTATGCTCCTGTAGAGGCACCACAATAGGCTGAAAATAAAATGTAACTCTTAGTCTTTGGGGGATTTGGAAGAAATGTGTTCTCTACTCAAGACTGCTTTTTGGTTTTGGCCACACTCAAGGCATATGGAAGTTTCTGGGTCAGGGACTGAATCCAAGCCTCAGCTGTGACCTATGCTGTAGCTGCAGCAATGCTGGATCCTTAAGTCACTGCACCAGACCAGGGATTGAGCCCTCACCTCTGCAGCAACCCAAGCCACTGCAGTTGGAGTCTTAACCCACTATGGTACAGCAGGAATTCCTCTACTCATGATTGTTAACAATGTTTACGCCAAAGGAAAGAATCTCTAACAGTGGAATATATCATATCTGTGGGAGGAATTCTGCTGGTGAATAGGGGAATATCGTCAGCTAGTCCACTGTGAAGTGCCAGTCCTGGTAGAGAATGGCTTCCCCAACCTTTTTGCACAATATACATTAAATTCCCTAGTACTGAGAAAATTATTTCAAATGGTCTCTCAGGAGTTCACCAGCCCCTCTCTTCCCGTCAAAGGGAAGCTTTGGAATTCCTATTCCCCCATCCGATTGTGCTTATTAACTTGGACTCAAAGCCCCACTTATTGCCCACTGAGCTCTCTCTTTGACTTAATTTCAGGGCTGAGGGGAGTTCCCTGGTGGTCTAGCGGTTAGGATTCAGTGCTTTCACTCTTACAGCCTGGGTTTGATCCCTCATCTGGCAACTTAGGTCCCACATTAAGCCACTGCATGCTGCAGTCAAAAGAAAAAAAAAAAAATCAGGGATGAGTTTGTTCTTCTCCTTTGCTCATTTGGATTAGAAAGCCCGTGACGTTCAACCTGGCTTACATTTTTCCTTTTCTCTTTCAAAACAATAAAAATCTTTCGCAGGGATTCTGGACTACATTAGCTGATCATTTTCAATTTTCATGTGAGACATATGGAAAGACTCACCTCCACTTACAGCTTATTCCCTGAGACGCTCTGACCCACGGCCGACACAACAAAATGGAAAAGACCTTCCAGGCAGTCAGCATCTACGCATGTTTCCCATCCTCATCCTGCACTGACCTCAGCTCAAGTCAAAACTCACAGGAACACCAGACTTTGACGATGTGAGCCATGGAAACTTTCAGTCCTGGGATGTCCCTGCTCCTCACTGAGGCTGGGTCTTCCCAGACTCTTAAAGTGAGCCTGAGCCAGAGGTTGGGACTGGGATGGTAGAGGTGTTTTTTGTTTTTGTTTTTTTCTTTTCTTTTCTTTGGTAGAGGGAGAAAGATCAGGGAGACTCGTTCTAGATGGCCAGTGGTACTTCCTTTTGGCCTGCTTGAATTAGTGGAGAAATGCTGTAAAATGCTCTCTACCAGGCTAGTTATGTTGTCCTTGCAAGTACAAATGTAAATTGCTCTAACACACAGTTTTAATGGCTGAGCAAATGCTTAACCTTCCGTAAGTTTCTAGAAAGGAGGTGTTTGGCTCTTTTTGCATCATTAGAAAAACATGCTTGTACATGACAGGTTAAGGGGTGACAGCAGTAAAGACAGGCGAGATTGTTCATGTAAATTGGGAGTCACGGGGTGGGGAGCTGGAAAATTCGGAGCCTGCCGTCAAGGCTCTTGAGCCTTTTGATATGGGGATTAGAATTAGCTGCAGGAGCCGCCCTCACTAGGGAGATTTTGCAGGAAAGATTCTTAGGATGGAAGGAAAGACTGGATCCGTGGAAGCAGATCAGGCAAGGTAGCAGGGGAGGTTTGGAGAGTATATCGAGAGGAGAAAGAAACTTAAAGCTGTTTTGGTGTGGGAGACGGAGGGAGAAGCGAGAAGTGGGGTGAGAGATGGAGGAATGAGTGTCAAGAAGTGTTCCCGCCGATAAGCCTGGAATTTCCTCGGCGATTTCCTCGGAGACGCCGAGGAAGACTTTGCTTTCCTCTCAATTGCTCTTGGTTGTTGCACGTGACACCGATGGGCTGTGACACAGATGGAAGCGGGGGCCTAAGGTGTTCCAGATCTGTTTAGGCCACGGAGGTTGTGATGGTGCAGCCGTGGGAAGAAGGGAGCAGAGAAGCAGAGTATATCCTGGGAGGCTATGGAGCACAGCTTTCACCAAGCCACGAGCTACGGCCTTGCCTTTTTGACAAGGAGCGGGATGTGGGATGGCTGCTTGGATGCAGAACCATCCATCCAGTGTATTGCCAGCCACATGTGGAGAATGAGGCCTTGCAGGAACCCAGCAATCTGCCAGAGCTGGCTTTCTCAGCCTCGAGTTAAGCGCTGCATGGACCCAGCCAGCTCTGCTGAGCCGCGGCGCTCAGTGCAGGTGGGGAGGGCGGAGAGCGAGGGGAGCAGACCAATGAAGGATGAAGGCACATGTCAGCAAGTCCTCCATCCCACCGTTGTGGGGACTTGGCGGGCCAGCCAGAGTTTCCTGGCATTTGGTTCTGAAGTAGGGAAGGCCAGCTGGCTCCGGAGAGTTTTGGAAAGCTTGTCAGCCGGCGTCTTGGGGTCCTGTTTGCTGCCTGGGAAGTGATGGTGCTGGCTGGCTGAGTCCCAGCTGTTCCTTGGGGGACCCACGTGAAGGCTCTGGACTCTGACAGCATCTTTCGAGCCAGTAAAGGATGGGGGGCAGGAAGGTAGGGCTGGGGATAGAACACGAGGTGGGTCTAACAGCCGGAGCTGGTCCCTGGGGCTTAAGTAAATCGAGGAATTCTCACCAACCTGGAGGACAGAGCATTCCCCTTCCCGTCCTCCTGTGAAGTATCCTGCAGGAACCTCGCCCTCCCTGGGGGCGCTCTTCCAGACGGGGTGTGAGGCATGTTTTGAAACGGCATTCTTGACCCAGCGCATCCACAAAGGCTCTTTTTCTGGAAACAAAAACTGCTCTAAAGCCCAAGTTTTATGCAAACACTTAAGAAGGCAGGCTTTCTGCCTCTTTGCATTACTGTCACTACACAGACTCCAGTCCGGGCCCAGGCTGGGGGGTGGGAGCTGGGGCTTTGCCTCTGAGACAGGGATCTGTTTCAAGCGATGTGTGTTTGCACATTTGACTCGACTGCTCCAGCCTTGAAGGTCATTTACACTTGAAAACCTCAAGATTCTCCTTCTCTGAGCAGAGGGATTCCAGTCCCTCTTGTGCTGCTGGGAATGGAAAGGCCCTGTGCAACCAAGTGTCAATGGGATCCCAGCCCAGGGTCTCAGGCACAATCTGATGACCAGCTGCTCCGTCTGTCCTCTTCATCCAGAAAAATATCCCCACCCCACCCCCCGCCCCCGCAGGCCAGGAGGTCAGAGAGGTGACTGTCGTGCATGTGTGCTTACCGCGTGCCAGGCATTGCGCTGAGTGTGAAGCGTGGAATGGCTCCCTTAAGCCCCACAGCGAGGACATCAGAGGGGGTACTATTTATGCTCCTCACTCCACAGCGGTGGAAACTGAGGCCTGGGGAGATGAAACGGGCACAGGTTGGCTCCTCGGGCACAAGGGGAGTTGGGATTCCAACACATGTTCTCCTCGTGCCTTTCTCTGCCCGTGCAGTCTCGGGGCTACGGCTCTGATGTGGAATCAGGAGCAACTTCTAGGGAGGAGCCTTGATGTGGGGG
Source organism: Phacochoerus africanus (assembly GCF_016906955.1). Lineage (NCBI taxonomy): Eukaryota > Metazoa > Chordata > Mammalia > Artiodactyla > Suidae > Phacochoerus > Phacochoerus africanus. Next base: position 31,519,253 of record NC_062551.1, on the reverse strand, counting down.
AGCAGAAGGGGGTGGGGCACAAGCAATATTTAGGGAGGAGGGGCTGGAACTAGATTCTTCCAGGAAGCCCCTTGGGGCTCTGGAACCAGAGAGGGTTTTGTTTGTTTGTTTGTTTGTTTTTTTAAGGGCTGCACCTGCAGCATATGGAAGTTCTGAGGCTAGGGGTCCAATCAGATCTACGGCCACCACCTACACCACAGCCATACCAACATGGTATCTGAGCCTCATCTGCAACCTACACCACAGCTCACGGCAACACCAGATCCTTAATCCATTGAGCGAGGCCAGGGATTGATCCCGAGTCCCTATGGATACTAGTTAGGTTTGGTTCCCCTCTGCCACAATAGGGAACTTAGGATCAGCAGCATGGCAGCTGTGTGCCTGGGTGTGACTTCCCAGCCCTGGCCTGCCTGCCCAGGCAGCAATGGATGTGGCAGCTTTGAGCCCCTTCCTCCATCATTTGCCCCAGGCCAGGCCTGGCAGTGGAGCTGAGGACAGAGATGAACTAGACACAGCCCCTACTGCACATGACTCTCGGGCCTGTGCACAGGCCATTAAGACCTATATTTGATGGGAGGGAAAAAGAAGGTGGGCTTAAAAGTCGCTGTGGTGGCAGCCAGCTGGCCCCTTGGGAGATTTCCACACAGAGGAGAAAAGCTTCTTGTATTTGGAGAGACCCCTTATATGCGCTTGCGTGACGGGGAAGGGCTATGGCCCTGGGGCATGACCTAGATGAAGAGGTTGAGACAAGAGGAGGTCAGCTGTGCACCGCAGACAAGTGAAAGGATGTCCGGACTTACTTGCTGAGACGTTGAGGAGGAGTTTGCAGTCCTGGAAAGAGATGGGAGTGAAGGAACCCCTCCTCCCGCCACCAGGAATGTCTACAGTTGCCAGGACCCGTGGAGGCCCGAGGCAGGCAACGGCTGAGATCTAGGAAAACTAAGGATGAGAAATTTTCAGTATGAAGTTGTTTCCTGCCAGTGCAATAATTATTGACCGTGATCACCTCCTGCCTCCCTGATCTTCTCTGCCCAAGACCTTAAGTAAGTAAAAGTTGGCCACATACAATGGTGTGCTTGGGGAGTTCCCATTGTGACTCAGTGGGTTAAGAACTGGACTAGTATCCATCAGGATGCGGGTTTGGTCCCTGGCCTGGCTCAGTGGGTTAAGGAGCCGGCATTGCTATGAGCAGTGGCATAGCTTGCAGATATGGCTTGGATCTGGCGTTGTGGCTGTGGTGGAGGCTGGCAGCTGCAGCTCCGATTCAACCCCTAGCCCAGGAACTTCCACATGTGAAGGGTGATGCCATTAAAAAAAAAAAAAAATACTGTGGCTGGGAAAACCTGGTGCGATTTCAGGCTGCGGCATGCGGGAGAGGCCTGAGGCTGGGCCGGACACACACAGGAGATAAGTAACAGCAGAGGGACGGGCTGCAGTGCCCACTGACCAGGGAACAGGTTCTTCACAGCCCTGTGTTCCTCCGGCATCTGGGAAAGGTGACTCCTGGAAGTGTGGCAGGGCGGATGGAGGCCCATCCTGTGAGTGCAAAGCATGGAACTCAAGGCTGGGACAGGGTGAGGTGGGTGAGGCCCTGCCTCGGACTCATTTCAGGGTGAGCCCCAAACTGTCGCATCAAGAGAAATCATATTTTTTGTTGTTGTTGTTGTTGTTGCTGTTTCTTGGGCCGCTCCCGCGGCATATGGAGGTTCCCAGGCTAGGGGTCGAATCGGAGCTGTAGCCACCGGCCTACACCAGAGCCCCAGCAACGCGGGATCCGAGCCGCGTCTGCAACCTACACCACAGCTCACGGCAACGCCGGATCGTTAACCCACTGAGCAAGGGCAGGGACAGAACCCGCAACCTCATGGTTCCTAGTTGGATTCGTTAACCACTGCACCACGACGGGAACTCCGAGAAATCATATTTTAATGCAAGATGTAAACAATCGAAATACAAAAACCTATGATGAACAAAGTACCAAGATTTGAAATAAAGACAGAGCCGGTATATTCCTGATGATTCCTTTTGCCCCAGGCTCCAGCATGACCGAGCCAGTGCATTGTGACGGATCCTGTCTTTATTTAAAATGTGGATAATTCATTCATCATGGATTCTTGCTTGGCCTTAATTTATGATTCTTAAAACACTGCATTAAAATAGGAATCATCTTGCTGGCTGAGTTTTGGGCACACCCTGAAATGTGCCCCAGGGGAGTGCCTTGCTCACTTCGTCTCAGTCCCGGCCCTACCTAGGGGCTTGAAAGACATTTTATTTGGCTTTAAGGAAAATAACCCACAGACCTGTGGTTTCCCAGGGAAGCCCTGCTACCTGGGTGATGCCATCTTGCAGAGCACCTTCTGTGACTGGTTTGCCACTGAGCAACGCCTCTCCTCCTACCCATCCGTGCTGTGAAATGACAAACGTTGAACAATTTAGTAATGAGGTGGACGTCCTTTATTCAAGGGAAAAACAATCCATGGACTGGGGGAGTCCAGTGCCTCACCAGCAGTGGGGCACCCTTCCCAGGGGGTTTTGGACAACAGGGGAGTTTTATAGAGGTGAGAAGAGGCGACAGGGCATAGCTGGCTAGGAGGTCGGCGGGGGGGGGGTTCCTTCTAAGGTGAGGGGGTCCTATTTTGGGGGGCAAGGTGGGCCAGCTAAAGCTGAGTTGGACGATTGTGATTTGTGTTCAGTTGCCCTGACAGGGAGGTGTGTTCCAGGCCACAGGGGGTGGCCTCTGTACCCAATACACGAATGACCTTTTTCAATGCCCTGACTCGGACAAGCCCATGGTCACACATCACTGCAGACAGTGAGGCTGGAACCTCCCTGGGCACAGATGGTGGGCAGAGAGCCAAGGAGGCCAGTGGTCCAAAGGGAAGTGTTTGGGGAGGGTGGTGGTGGGTTGATTTGATTTTGTCTCAACAGGAACTTTCTTTGGATTTCTCCCCCCCGCCCCGCCTCCCCCCCCATCTCCGACTTCACTGCTCATTTCAAAACAACATTCTTTCATGAACAAGCACCAGGACATCAAATACTTCCACACCCTATGCTAGAAGCGCTTCAGGCCATGTTGCTCTTTTTCTTTTAAATAGTTCCATGTAAAATCAGATGTTAACTCTCTCTGAATAAACCCACGTGGAAAGCCTTTTTTTTTTTTCCCCCTTTAGTAACACCAATGACAATCAGAACAGGTGGAAAGAATATGTGCCCCTTAACTAGAGAGCACAATGGCTTATAAGTTATTACATATGTAACAAACAATTCTTGCTTATTGATGGTGAGAAAAACGAACAACAAAGCTTGGAGGGAAAGTGCAGCAGGAAATATATTTGCAGGAAGCATGATTTATGTCTGTGAATGGGGCCCATTTCTTTTATAAATGGATTTTTGTTTTGCATCTTGGTCAACACAACTCCGCCCCACTTTTTAATTATTAAAGCTTGTGTTGGGAGCATCACATATTGCAGATTTCTATTTTATTTTATTTTTTGCTTTTTTATTTTAGGGCCGCACCCTCAGGATATGGAAATTCCCAGGCTAGGAGTCGAATCGGAGCTACAGCTGCCGGCCTACCCCACAGCCACAGCAACGCCATATCCTAGCTGTGTCTGTGACCTACAGCACAGCTCATGGCAATGCGGGATCCCAGATCTGGGGAGCAAGGCCAGGGATCGAACCTGCATGCTCATGGATACTAGTCAGATTCATTTCTGCTGAGCCATGACAGGAACTCCTACTGCAGCTTTTTGAAAGCCCTCTTTAATCAGCAAACTATGAAAGAGAATTCCAGGACTGGGAGTTCCCATCATGGCTCAGTGGTTGGTGAACACAACTGGTAACCATGAGGTTTCAGGTTCAATCCTTGGCCTTGCTCAGTGGGTTGGGGATCTGGCATTGCCGTGAGCTGTGGTGTAGATGGTGGATGCAGCTCAGATCTGCGCTGCAGTAGGCCAGCAGCTACAGCTCCAATTGGACCCCTCATCTGGGAACCTCCATGTGCCGCAGGTGCGGCCCTAAAAAGACAAAAGACACACACACACACACACACACACACACACACACACACACACACACACACACACACAAGAATTCCAGGATTGGCAACTCAAGGGATGTGTATGTACTTCTCAGGGTCCTGAAAGTGCAGAATGCTGGAGCCAGATGAGATCTTGAAGGTTGACTAGTGCAACATGACAACTCCCTCCTTGGTCATCTTCTGTCCCCTCCATTTATGGGGAAGAAATTGAGACTGAGGGGAAGGAGTTCAGGCACGATCACAGTTGGCTGGCTGGTGGTGGAAATGAACTCTTGTCTAAGAGATGCTCCGTAGGAAGATTCAAGACCTAGAATTCTAGACTTGGTTTCTTTGCTTTAGTTTTTTCCTGAAGTCTGGAAAGAACAATGTTCATTGAGTACTGAATAGGTGGCTTTTTTTTTTTTTTTTTTGGTCTTTTTGCCTTTTCTAGGGCCGCTTCTGCGGCATATGGAGATTCCCAGGCTAGGGGTCGAATCGGAGCTGTAGCCACCGGCCTATGCCACAGCCATAGCAACACAGGATCCAAGCTGCGTCTGCGGCCTACACCCCAGCTCACGGCAACGCTGGATCCTTAACCCACTGAGCAAGGCCAGAGATCGAACCCACATCCTCATGGATCCTAGTCAGACTCGTTAACCACTGTGCTACAACAGGAACTCCAAAGAGGTGGCTTTGATGGTAACCCATAAAATACCCAGGAGCACTCAAATCTTTGTTTCCCTCCAAAGTTGGCCTCTCCCAGGTTAGTGCTGCATTGTATTTTCAAATACTTGAACTTCATGCACAGGGCTGGTGGGAACCTTAAGAAGAATGCTCACATTGGGTGTTAAAATGCTATGTGCCACTAAAAGGTAAGTTAAGGTAGAACTATCTTGCTGTCCAGAGACCTGAGGCTGACAGAACTCCAGAAATGTTTGTCTTGCACACTGTTGAATCTTGAAAATGTCCTGCTCAATAATTCATAATAACATATATTCTTCTCTTGGTAGCTGCACAGGACCAGAGAAGGCAAAGTCATTACCTGTGTACTCACAAAACGTTGCCAGGCTCTAAGGGTTGTTGTGCCTTTTTCCTAGATAACATTCATTTGATTCCTGACATTTCTGACTTCCTCCCTTCCAACCTTTTGTATTGGTTGCATTTGTTTGGTTTTTCTTAAAGCTTTTATTTCACAAATACTATGCATTGATTTTTGAAGACTGGGAAAGTACAGATAAAAAATAGAGATCACCCATGATCCTAGAGGAAGCCAACTGCTGACATTTCAGAGTGTGTTTCAAGACTATAAATCTGTACAGAGGTATATTTTAACAACAAAGATGGGATCACACGATTTATGCAATTGTACTGCCTGTTTTCTTTTCCCTAGGGCTGGACCTGCGGCACGTGGAAGTTCCCAGGCTAGGGTTCAAATCGGAGGTACGGCCTCTGGCCTACACCACAGCCACAGCCACATTGGGATCCCAGCTGCATCTCGACCCACACCACAGCTCATGGCAAGGCCAGATGTCCCAAATCCTCATGGATTCTAGTTGGATTCATTTCCACTGCACCATGAAAAGAACTCCTGTCCTGTCTGTTCTTTTCACACAATGTATCATTGTTCTGGAACCTACCAGTGTGGGCAATGTCTCTTCTCTCTGGGGTAGGCTCTTATTTTCATTCTTGTCAACACAGAGAAAAGAAGTTTCAAGATATCAAATTTGGACACCTGTCAGGTGGATTTTCCTCTGCCTTTCATTCTTTATCCAGGATAATCCTGAATGTGGCTTTCAGCTTTTTGTTGGAAGTGAGATTATTTCTAATTTGCAAGCAGCGATAGATGGTCCCACAGTCCTGCCTCTGCTCCATTGGTGGGAAGGAGAACACGGAGTGGTTTACCCACCACCCAGAGCAGATCTTCCTGAGCATGACTGGGTAAATGATCCAAGGGGGCAACTATTGTTTCTCTGTTTGTTAACAGTCAGACTACGTTGGCCTTTTTTTTTTTTTCCTTTTAGGGCCGTGCCTGCAGCATATGGAGGTTCCCAGGCCAGGGGCTGAATTGGAGCTATAGCTGCTGGCCTACACCACAGCCACAGCAACACTAGATCCTTTACCCACTGAGTGAGGCCAGGGATGGAACCCGCAGCCTCATGGTTCCTAGGCGGATTTGTTTCTGCTGCACCACGATGGGAACTCCTGGAATGGGTTGACTTCCGCTGCAATAACAAAAAGCCCAAATCTCAGTGTTTTTAAAAAAAGTTTACTTCTCATGTCTGTCAGGTTTCACATACCCTCAGTGTTAGGTTGTGCTGATAGCTTGACCACTATCTTAAAAATTGCCTGCTGGTTTCCATGTCAGAAGGAAAAAGTTTTCATTAGATAATTTATCCACCTTCCACATTATCACAGGAGCTAGTGTTACCATGTTTTGTCATTGCAAGCCACGCCGATCCACATCAACCTTCAAGGCACCAATTATACAGTTTCTATACAGTTGAATGCCTGCCTGTAAGCCAGTGCCATGCATTTCCTTTTGTGTTGTTAGCATTTGCTAGGTACTAATTTCTGTATCAGTCAGGATAGGCTAGGTTATGCTGTGGTAACAAACAACCCCCAAAATCCCATTCATACTACATGTCCATTGAAGGTTGGTTGGGTCTATGCCATCTCTGTGTTTTCCTAAAAGGAGGAAAAGCAGAAATATTTGGTGAGCAGCACCAATGATTATGTAATATTTTATTACCTCCACGATGGTGATGTTCTGTCAAGTCTTTTACATCATTAATGACAAGTTTAATGGAGACTTTCTATCCAGCACTGTTTCCCTCCAGCCTGAAGAACTTCCTTTAGGATGCTCTGTAGTGCAGTTCTGCTGGTGGAAATTCTCTTACCTTTACTTAGAGGAAAATGTTCATTTTGCCTTACTCTTGAAGGATATTTGTTGATATAGAATTATGCGTTGGTATTTTTTTCCCCTCAGTATTTAAAAGATTTGATTCCTCCATTTTTCCTAATGATAAGCCAGAGATCATTTGTAGCATGTTCCCTACATGTAATATGAATTTATCTTTGGCTGCTCAAGATTCTTATTTTTCATTTTCAGCAGATTGACTATGATATGCCTATGAGTAGTTTACTTTTTTTTTAGGGCGGTGTCTGAGGCATACGGAGGTTCCCAGGCTAGGGGACGAATTGGAGCTTAGCTTCCAGCCTACACCACAGTCATAGCAATGCCAGATCCAAGCCATGTCTGCAACCACAGCTCATGGCAATGCTGGATGCTTAACCTACTGAGCAAGGCCAGGGATTGAACTTGTGTCCTCATGGATACTAGTCAGATTCGTTTCTGCTGAGTCACGATGGGAACGCCCTGTGTAGTTTACTTTTATATATCCTGTTTTGGTTTCTTCAAAAAAAATTTTTTTTCCATTTTGTCTCTCCTCTCTTTTTAGGATACCAACTACATGTATACTAGATTTTTTTTTCCCATATTTTCCCACAGATCACTGAGGCTCTGTTCACTTTTGAATTTTTTTCCCTTCTGTGTTCCCACAGAGTAGTATCTGTTGATGTATTTCTGTTCTCACCAACTTTTTTGTTTCTTCAATCAGCCTTGCATTTTTAACTAATTTCAGATTTTAATTTTTGGTTCTAGAATTTCCACTTGGTTCTCTTTAATAGTTTCTATTTCTCTTCCTAGATTTCCTATTTGTTCCTTCAGCACAAGCATATTTTTCTTTATATTACTGAGCATAGATATAATACCACCTTAAAATCCTGTCTGAGAATCCCAACTTCTGGATCATCTTGGGGTTGTATCTCCATTGGTTACCGTCTCTCTTTAATATGGATCACATTTTCCTGTGTCTTTGTAAGTTTAGTAATTTTGGATAATTGCCTGAATCTTACGAATGATATGGTGTAAAGACCCTGGATTCAATCTATTCCTCTGAAGATTCTTGATTTTTTTGTTTGCTTAATGAGCAGTTAATTTGGGTGAATTCAAACTCCAAACTGTATCTCTTCTGTGATGGGCAGCAACTGAAATCTCAGTTCAGTTCTTGTATCCTTAGTTGGATTGCTTGAAATCTACCCCATGCGTGTGTAGGTCAGAGGCAGCCAGAGATCCAAGCAGAGTTTATACACTAAATTTAGGGCTCCCCTCGGCAGATCTCTTCTTTTCATGATATTCTCCAACCTTTTTGCTTTCTAACTGCTCTGGTCACCCTAAACTCCTCTGATTATTCATGCCTCTGAGACTGAGGGTTTGAGTATTAGCCAACTGCACGGTAGCTGACTAAGGCCTGCCCTCTGGCAAAAAGCTGTGTGTGTGTTGGGGATTGGAGGAGGGAGAAGAGAGATAGTTCTCCAGGTTTTACCTGCTTTGGGTTTCTCCAGTGCATTCAGATATTTGTTTTTTATATTTTTATATTTTATCCAGAGGTTAGTTTAGTTTTTATTCCGCCATCACCACAATGTAATCCTTCTTACCTTTTAAGAATATAAAGTCTGGTAAATGTTCACAGTGCCTTTTCCTTCTATTTCACAAAGATCTTCTCTCTGTGTCTTGTGTTCTAGCTGTATTCCTTCAGAAAACCCATAGTGAATCATTCAATTCTCCCCTTATGGGGGAGAAGTCTATGCTTGAGAACTTCTCTGTAAATCACAGCGGATCTTCTATCAGCTCTGAATCTCTCCTCCTTGAAGGAGAGTGCTGCCAAGTTGACAGCAATGATGTCTCTGGTCCTGCAACATCTTTCCTCTTATTTATCCAGTACAAGTAACTGCCTGACTTCCAAAGTTAAGTCCTCTCTAGATTAATTGGGTGCATTGTGACACTGGCCCTGAAACCTTACCAGTTTCTAACTACAGAAATAAAAAAATGGAGGAGTTCCTGTCGTGGCTCAGTGGTTAACGAAGCCAACTAGGAACCATGAGGTTTCGGGTTCGATCCCTGGCCTTGCTCAGTGGGCTAAGGATCCAGCGTTGCTGTGAGCTGGGGTGTAGGTCGCAGACGCAGCTCGGATCCCGAGTTACTGTGGCTCAGGTGCAGGCCCGCGGCTATAGCTCCGATTCGACCCCTAGCCTGGGAATCTCCATATGCCATGGGAGCGGCCCAAGAAATGGCAAAAAGACAAAAAAAAAAAAAAAGAAAGAAAGAAAAAATGGAAAATAAAAAATGAAAGACTCACAACCTCAAGGTGCAGGTGGTTTTAGAACCATCTGGTCCAATATGTTCATCTTTGGGTTGAAGCGAAAGGCCCTAGGAAGGTGGCTTAATTTTGGACATGTGGTCGGTTAGGAGCAGAAGTGTTGAACTCATTCAGTGGACTCATTTGTCTGTTTTCATTTGGTTTGCAGCTGTACTTTTCTACTGTCACCCAAGACTCTTATAGGAAAGAGCTCCTTAATATCTAAATAGCTCCAGGGCTTCAAAGAAGCTGAATGTGAGGGTAAAATATAACGCTCTTTTGTAGTTTTAAAAATAGACTTTACATTTTAGAGCAGTTGTGGGTTTTCTGCAAATGAGTGGAAAGTACAGAAGAGTACATCCTTCTCCTGCCTTCCCCCACTCCCCGTCCCTGGCACACATGCAGGGATCCCCTGCGACCCACATTCAGCCCCTGCCTGGTTCATTTGGTGAACTTACATTGACACATCATTAAGTCCACAGTTAGGGTTCACTCTTGGTGGTGTACATTCTATGGATTTGGGTAAATGTATAGGGACACGTATCCACCATGACAGTATCATACAGAGCAATTTTGCTGCCCTAATAGTCCTCTGTGTTCCATCTATTCATCCATACCTCCTTCCACCAACAGCTGGTAACTACTCATCTTTTCACTGTCTCCATAGTTTTGCCTTTTTTTTTTTTGGTCTTTGTAGGGCTGCACACACGGCATAAGGAAGTTCCCAGGTTAGGGCTCCAATCGGAGCTGTAGCTGTCAGCCTATACCCCACAGCCACAGCAACAGCAACACGGGATCCAATCTGACTCTGTGACCTACACCCCAGCTTAGGGCCACATGGATCCTTAACCCACTGAGCAAGGCCAGGGATTGAACCCACATCCTCATGTACACTAGTCAGATTCGTTAACCTCTGAGACCCGAGAGGAACTCCTAGATTTGTCTTTTAAGGGACATGTAGTTGGAATCATACAGTACCTGCAGCCTTTTCAGATTCGCTTCTTTCACTTAGTAATATGCATTAAAGTTTCTTTGGTGTCTTTTTTACGGCTTTCATGGTTCATTTCTTTTCAGTGCTGAATAACTTTCCATTGTCCTAATGTACTAGTTTATTTATCTAATTCATCTACTGAAGAACCTCTTGGTTTTTCCTAAGGTTTTGGCATATAAATGCCAAAATAAAGCTCCTCTAAACATCCATATGTGGGTTTTTGTGTGGATATAACTTTTTTTTTTTTAAACTTAGTCCACGCACAAATCAGCACATGGATGTTTTATTTTATTTTTTTTTTAATTTTATTTATTTATTTATTTTTGTCTTTTTGCCATTTCTTGGGCCGCTCCTGCGGCATATGGAGTTTCTCAGGCTAGGGGTCTAATCGGAGCTGTAGTACTTGGCCTACTCCAAGAGCCACAGCAAAGAGATCCGAGCCGAGCCTGCAACCTACACCACAGCTCACGGCAACGCCGGATTGTTAACCCACTGAGCAAGGCCAGGGATCGAACCCGCAACCTTATGGTTCTTAGTCGGATTCATTAACCACTGCGCCACGACGGGAACTCCTGTGTGGACATAAGTTTTTAACTTATTTGGGTGAATACTAAGGAGCTTGACTGCTAGAGCGTCTGGTAAGAATATGTTTAGCTTTTTAAGAAACTGCCAAACTGTCTTCCAAAGTAGCTGTTACCCCTTTGCACCTCTAACAGAAATGTTTGAGAGCTGCTCTCATGTCACCTTCTTGTCAGCATTTGATGCTGTCGGGATTCCAGATTCTGGCCATTCTGATAAGTGTAGAGTGGTATCTTGTTGTTGTTTCAATTTGTAATTCCATAATACCATACGATGGAGAGCATCTTTTCATATGCTTACTTTCCATCTGTCTATCTTCTTTTGGGGAGATGTCTATTCAGCCTATTTTTTAATTGGGTTGCTTATTTCCTTATTGTTGAGGTTTAAGAGTATCTTCTATATTTTGAAGGATGAGAATCCTTCATCAGATAGCTCTTTTGCAAACATTTTCCCCCAGTCTGTGGTTTATCTTCTCATTCTCTTGACAGTGTCTTTCACGGAGCAGAAGTTTTAAATTTTTTTTTTTTTTGTCTTTTTGCTATTTCACTGGGCCACTCCCGCAGCATATGGAGATTCCCAAGCTAGGGGTCTAATCGGAGCTGTAGCCGCTGGCCTACGCCAGAGCCACAGCAACGCGGGATCAGAGACGTGTCTGCAACCTACACCACAGCTGACGGCAACGCCGGATCCTTAACCCACTGAGCAATGCAAGGGATTGAACCCACAACCTCATAGTTCCTAGTCAGATTCGTTAACCACTGCGCCACGACGGGAACTCCAGAAGTTTTAAATTTTAATGAAGTCCAGCTTATCAATTATTTCTTTCATTTGATTTTGTATCACTGGTTTTAATAACAAAAGCAATGATAATAACAAGACTAACACAAAGTGGGATATTAAATGCCTGTCGTGGCGCAGCGGAAACAAACCCAACTAGGAACCATGAGGTCATGGGTTCGATCCCTGGCCTCGCTCAATGGGTTAAGGATCTGCCGTTGCCATGAGCTGTGGTGTAGGTCACAGAGGTAGCTTGGATCCCGAGTTGCTGTAGCTCTGGTCTAGGCCAGCAGCAACAGCTCTGATTTGACCCCTAGCCTGGAAACTTCCATGTGCCATGGGTGCGGCCCTATAAAGACAAAAAAGACAAAATACATACATACATAAATAATTAAATAATTTTTTTTTCTGATATCTGGTGGTATCTAAGGCCCCTCTCCACAGGATCACAGGTTTGAATGAAGGACAAAGCATTGGTCTAACCCCGTCAGGTGGCCTGGGAATTTGTCCATCTGTGTGTAGGTCTTTTCAGCACTCTCTGGATTGCCTGATCCTGAATGTGGCATTTCTGTCACACAGCGGATTGCGGTAGCATGTGTAGAGGCTAGGTAAACTCCTACTGGTATGCACGGCTTTAGAGAAGTCCCAGGGCACACACCAAAGGATCAGGTATACACCTGAGACAGGATGCTGTAAGAGTGAAGTGAATTGAAGCTGTCAGGGAACCAGCCACCAAACCCAGAGCTGGAATCTGAGATGTGGAAGGGCGGATATCAGGTGGGGCCCAGAGGCATCCAAAGTCTTGGCACCCCCATCTGCTTTGGTTCTGTCACCCAAAACTCATGTAGAGTCTCTGCCCCTGACTCTCTCAGCTTTTAGAGAAAACAAAGATCAGATGGGGAAAGCAGACCAAGAGGCCTCCGAGGATCTCTTGCCATTGAGAAATCATGTGACACCTATTATACTTTCCCTTGGTTAAAACCCTTAGACAGGTTTTACTTTGTTGTCTGTGGCTGTCAACTTTTAAGGCTTTTATTAATATATAAATGCCCACTTTTATCCCCTCTTGTCTTCCTATAGAATGATTTCAGAGCTCCAAAGTGTACCCTTTTGCAGTTCCTACCGATGTTTTTAAAATTGAGAAATCTGTTCCATTTACTTATCAATATAAATCCAAGGACAGTGTCTCCAAGTCTCCAATTCCTCATTCTTAAGAAATTGGTAACTCTAAACCAATGTTATCAAGAGATAACTTATAAATCCTCCTTTAGTGTTTCTCGTGCTGGCTTTGTTCAGTATATGCTAGAATGTGTCCTGGTTGCTGCGCTCTGTTTCTGAGTCCTTAGTGGTGGTGGTGGTGGTGGTGGTGGTGGTGGTTGTTTATTGACTTTTATTTTTTTCCCTTATAGCTGGTTTACAGCGTTTGGTCAGTTTTCTACTGTACAGCAAAGTGACCCAGTCCCACATACATATATACATTCTTTTTTTCATATTATCCTCCATCATGGTCCATCATAAATGACTAGATAGAGTTGCCAGTGCTACACAGCAGGATCTCATTGCTCATCTATTCCAAAGGCAATAGTTTGCATCTATTAACTCCAGATTCCCAGTCCATCCCTCTCCCTTCTCCCCCTCCTCGGCAACCACAAGTCCGTTCATCGGAGTCCTTAGTTGTTGCTTTAATTAATGCATCACTAGTATACTCCCACCCACCAGTGCCCTTGTATTCTCCCTTCACCCTTCCAAATATTGTTTACATGCTGATACGCATCCTTCCATACATTTCTCCCTGCTGCTATAATCTTTCATCTGTATAGATACAGTGTCAGTGTTCCCACTCTTCCTGGCTAGTAGAATCCTGATTTTATTTGCATTGCCATGGGCTTAGCCCTGGCAAGGGGTCATGATTAGCCCAACACAATAATGATAATTCTTTCCTCATATTTCCGAGCTTACCTTGCAGCTAGAGGTAGCCATGTGACTAAATCCAGCGATTTGACTCCTAGTCCAGGAATTTCCATAGGAGGCAGGTGCAGCTGTAAAAAAGGAAAAAAAAAAATCTCTCCAAGTTAATGGGTATAAGTCTAATTTATTATTTAATGATATTTTACTAATTGTTTTGGAGAGGTAATACTAGAACATGGTTCAAAATTTTAAAAGTAATAAATGTAAAATGGTGTAGGCACTTTGGAAAACTGGCAGTTCCTCAAAAAGTTAAACATAGAGTTACCATATAATGTAGAACGTCCACAGCTAGGTATATACCCAAGAGTAATGAAAACAAACATCCACAGAAAAACTTGTACACAAATGTTCATAGCAACATTATTCATAATTGACCAAAAGTGGAAAAAAAAATAAGCATCTATCAACGGATGAGTGGATTTTAAAAATGTGGTATATTCATACAACGCGATTATTATTATTACTATTATTTTGTCTTTTTAGGGCTGCACCTGTGGCACATGGAGGTTCCTAGGCTAGGGGTCGAATCGGAGCTACAGCTGCCAGCCTACGACACAGCCACAGCAACTCGGGATCCGAGCCTCGTCTTTGACCTACACCACAGCTCATGGCAATGCCTGATCCTTAACTCACTGAGCAAGGCCAGGGATTGAACCTGTATCCTCATGGATGCTAGTCAGATTCATTTCCACTGAGCCACAACAGGAACTCATAGAATATTATTTAGCAACAAAAATAAATGAAATACTGACGCATGCTACAGTGTGAAGGAACCTTTAAAATATTATGTTATTTAGTGAAAGAAGCCAGTCTCAAAACCCACATATTTTATGATTCCATTTATGTGAAATGTACAGAATAGGCAAATCCATAGAGACAGAAAGTAGATTCGTGGTTACCTGGGGCTGAGGGTAGGGAAGCTGGGAATGGAGAATGATTGCTATGAATTTGTGTTTTCTTTTGGGAGTGCTGAAAATGTTCTAAAATTTGATTTTGGCGATCATTGCAGAACTCTATAATATAATGTTAAAAACCACTTAAGTGCATACTTTGAGTAGATGAATTTTATGGTTTGTGAAATATCTCAATATAGCTATGAATAGTACACAAATGGAAATGCAGTACAAAATAAGCTTTTTTTCTACCTCTTCTCCTAGCTCCCATTTTCCTTTCCCAGAAGCTACTACTTACCAACTTCTTAGCGTCCAGAGATATTTTATTTATATTCAAGCACATGCATACATGTGTTTTTACTGCATAAACCACACACTGTTCTTTAGCTTACTTTTTCATCTAAAAATGTATTTTGGAGACATACACACAGAGAGGAGAACGCCTTATTAAGATAAGGGTGAATTAGAGTGATGGGTCTACAAGCCAAGGAATGCTGAGAACTTACCAGTAACCACCAGAAGCTAGGAGACTGGCATGGAACAGATCCTTCTGCGGAGCCTTCACGGGGCTAGGGCCCTGCCAACACCTTGGTTTCAGACTTCTAGCCTCCAGAACTCTCAATAAATCTCTGTTGTGCTAAGCCAAAAATCAAACAAAAATATACCTTGGAGATTAGTCCATATAAGTTATCTAAGGTAGACTCCTTCTTTCAAGTAAGGATGTAGTATTCAGCTTCATGACCATAACATCCATGATTTATTGGATGAATTTCTAATTGGGTATTTAAAATATTTCCAAGTTTTGCTTTTTTAAACAAATGATGAAATAAACTTGTCCAACATTATTTCTTACATTTGCAAGAATGTCTCTGGGATAAAGTCCTCTAAGTGGAATTTTTGGATTAAAAGATAAATATACGTTAAATTTTGATAGAATTGTGAAATGGATCATCACAGCGTTTGTGGGAAATATGTGCTCTCACTAGCAATATGCAAATGTGCCTGTTTTCCATAGCCCTGCTAGCACCATATATCATAAAATTTTTGATCTTGTCAATCTGACAGCTGAAAAGTTATGCCTCATTGTGTTTTTTATTTGCATTTTTGTTATGATGAGAATGTTGAGTATCTTCTCTGTTTAATACCATCATCAATATCATTACACCCAATAATGTTATATTCACTTCATTAAGTCAGTTGAATTTTCTTTTTTATAAATTGTTCATAACCTTTACCCATTTTTCTATGGGCTGTTGTCCCCTCCTTCCCTCCCTCCCTCCGTCTTCTCTCTCTCTCTTTCTTTTTCTTCTTAGGGCTGTACCTGTGGCATATGGATGTTCCCAGGTTAGGGGCTGAATGAAACCTGCAGCTGCTGGCCACAGTCACTGCCACAGCAACATGGGATCCAAGGTGCATCTGTGCCCTACACCGCAGTTTGAAGCAATGCTGGATCCTTAACCCACTAGGTGAGGCCAGGGATTGCATCCACATCCTCATGAATACTAGTCAGGTTCTTAACCTGCTGAGCTACAATGGGAACTCCCTGTTGTTCTTTTTCTTATTGTTTTCAGAAGCTCTTTATATATTAAGAAAATTACTATTTATCCTGTTTTTAGCAAATATTTTTCCAAGTTTTTCATTTGTCTTTTGACTTTGTGATTTTTTTTTTCTTTTGCCATGAATAAAATTTTATTTTTGCATGGTCAAATTTATTATTATTTCATTCCATAGCTCCTGGATTTCATGTCATAGACTATCATCACTTGAAAAATTTTTTTTTCTTTTTGCCTTTTTAGGACCGAACCCAGGGCATATGGAGGTTCCCAGGCTAGGGGTTGAACTGCAGCTGTAGCCGCCAGCCTATGCCACAGCCACAGCAATGCCAGATCTGAGCTGCATCTTCGACCTTCACCACAGCTCACGCAACAACGGATTTTTAATCCACTGAGTGAGGTCAGGGATTGAAATTGCGTCCTCATGGATACTAGTCAGATTTGTTTCCACTGAGCCACGACGGGAACTCTCTCACTTGAAATTTTAAAAATAATTATCTGTTTACTTCTAGTGCATTTATGGTTTCATTTTTTATATGTAAATATTATAGAATTTATTTTGCTTTAAGGTAGGAATAGAAATCCAGTTAATTTTTTACTCGATGCTCTTTTATTGCTTCCAGCATTACTAAGTAGTCTGCTTAATTAGTTAAGCCATTAATTTAATAAGCAAATTTTTTTTTTTTGGTCTTTTTAGGACCACACCTGCAGTATATGGAAGTTCCTGGCCTAGGGGTCAAACTGGAGCTGCAGCTGCCAGCCAACACGACAGCCACAGTAACATGGGATCCAAGCCACATTTGCAACCTACACTGCAGCTCACGGCAACACTGGATCCTTAACCCACTGAGAGAGGTCTGGGATTGAACCCACATCCTCATTGATACTAGCTGGGTTAGTTACCTCTGAGCCATGACGGGAACTTCCTGATAAGCCACTTTTGCTGTGCCATCTTCTTGTATATATTTGAGTCTGTTTCTAGACATTCTGAGTCACACTGAATTTCTACAATACTGTCTCTTGATCATGGTGTATTTTACATATATAATGTGGTGTTCAAGTCTATTTGCTAATATTTTACTTAAGATTTTTGCTTCAATATTCATAAGTGGGATTAGTCTCTAATTTTCTTTTGAGTATTTTTACACAGTGTTTATTGGGTTTGCAAAATGATATATTCACTTTATAAGATTACAGAAATTTTCCTTCTCTTTAGATCTCTGAAACAGTTTGAATAGCATTAAAATTACTAGTCTTTGAAGGCCTATTAGAATTCATTTGTAAAACTTTCTGGGCCTAGTGCTTTTTGGGGATTAACTCTTTATTTTTTTTTATTTTTAATTTTTTTTGGTCTTTTTGCCTTTTTCTAGGGCCGCTTCCTGTGGCATATGGAGGTTTCCAGGCTATGGGTCTAATCAGAGCTGTAGACGCTGGCCTATACCAGAGCCATAGCAGAGTGGGATCTGAGCCACGTCTGTGACTTATACCACAGCTCACGGCAATGCCAGATCCTTAACCCACTGAGCAAGGCCAGGGATTGAACCTGCAACCTCATGGTTCCCAGTCGGGTTTGTTAACCACTGCGCTACGACGGGAACTCCGGTATTAACTCTTTAAATAACTGTGTTTCTTCTATGGAAATTGATCTTTTAAACTTCCTATCTCTAATAGGGTTAATTTTGATAGGCTGTATTTTCTAGAAAAGCATCTACTTCATCTAGGATTTCAAACGTATTTTAACATACAACTTAAATTCCTGATACTTCAGCGTACCCACTGATAGAATTGTTAATCTCCAACTGTCATGTTTTAATCTGTACTTGTGCTTTCTCTCCTTTCTAATGATTAAAGCTATTTTGTGGGGTTTTCTTCAAAGAAAGATCTTCTTATTTATTACTTCTACTATTTGCTTTTTAACTCAGAAATTTCTGCTTTGCTCTTTCCTTCTCGCTACTTTTACTAGATTTCCTTTTTGTCTCTTTTCTAATTTTTGAGATAGACATTTAATTCATTAAATGTTATACTTTCATTTTCATTCTTATAAATATGTAATGCATGCACTCTATTTTTTAACCTTCACTTCAGCTGTATCTCAAAGACTCTGACAAATCAATCAGTGTGATACATCACATTAACAAACTGAAGAATAAAAACCATATGATCCTCTCAATAGATGCAGAAAAAGCCTTTAACAAAATCCAACACCCACTTCTGATAAAAACCCTTCAGAAGGTGGGCATAGAGGGAACCTACCTCCACATAATAAAGGCCATATATGACAAACCCACAGCGAACATCATTCTCAATGGTGAAAAGCTGACAGAATTCCCGCTGAGATCAGGAACAAGACAAGGATGTCCGCTTTCACCACTACTCTTCAACATAGTTTTGGAAGTCCTAGACACAGCAATTAGAGAAGTAAAAGATATAAAAGGAATCCAAACTGGAAAGGAAGAAGTAAAACGATCACTGTTTGCAGATGACATGATACTATACCTAGAGAATCCTAAAGACTCTACCAGAAAACTGTTAGAGCTCATCCACGAATTTGGCAAAGTTGCAGGATACAAAATTAATACGCAGAAATCAACGGCATTTCTATACACTAACAATGAAAGATCAGAAAGAGAAATTAGGGAAGCAATCCCATTTACCATGGCATCCAAAAGAATAAAATACCTAGGAGTAAACCTACCTAAAGAGACAAAAGACCTGTACTCTGAAAACTATAAGACACTGATGAAAGAAATCAAAGATGACACAAACAGATGGAAAGATATACCATGCTCTTGGATTGGAAGAGTTACTATTATCAAAATGACTATACTACCTAAGGCAATATACAGATTCAGTGCAATCTCTATCAAATTACCAAGGAAATTTTTCACAGAACTTGAACAAAATATTTTAAAGTTTGTTTGGAAGCACAAAAGACCCACAATAGCCAAAGACATCCAAAAGAAAAATGGAGCTGGAGGGATCAGGTGCCCTGACTTCATATTATACTACAAAGCAACAACCATCAAAACCATGTGGTACTGGCACAAAGACAGAAATATAGATCAGTGGAACAGGATAGAAAGCCCAGAATTAAACCCATGCACTTACAGCCAACTAATCTATGACAAAGGAGGCAACAATATACACTGGAGAAAAGATAGCTTGTTCAATAAGTGGTGCTGGGAAAACTGGACAGCCACATGTAAAAGAATGAAATTAGAACACTCCCTAACACCATACGCAAAAATAAAATGGATTAAAGACCTAACTATAAGACCAGATACTATAAAACTCTTAGAGGAAAACATAGGATGAATACTCTCCAACATAAATAACAGCAATATCTTCTCAGATCCACCTCTTAGAGTGATGACAGTAAAAACAAAAATAAACAAATGGGACCTAATTAAACTTAAAAGTTTCTGTACAGCAAAGGAAACCCTAAACAAAATGAAAAGACAACCCACAGAATGGGAGAAAATCTTTGCAAATGAATCGACTGACAAGGGATTCATCTCCAAAATTTATAAACACCTTCTGCAGCTCCATACCAAAAAAACAAACAACCCCATCAAAAAATGGGCAGAAGATCTAAACAGACAATTCTCCAAAGAAGACTACAGATGGCCAAAAAACACATGAAAAGATGTTCAACATCACTCATGATTAGAGAAATGCAAATCAAAACCACTCTGAGGTACCACCTTACACCAGCCAGAATGGCCATCGTCAAAAAGTCTACAGACAATAAGTGCTGGAGAGGGTGTGGACAAAAAGGAACCCTATGACACTGTTGCTGGGATTGTAAATTGGTGCAACCACTGTGGGAAAGAGGATGGAGATGCCTCAGAGAACTAAACATAGAACTACCATTTGATCCAGCAATCCCACTCCTGGGCATCTATCCAGAGAAAACCACTCGCAAGAACACATGTCCTCCGATGTTCATTGCAGCACTATTTGCAATAGCCAAGCATGGAAACAACCTAAATGTCCATTGACAGAAGAGTGGATCAAGACGATGTGGTACATATACACAATGGAATATTACTCAGCCATTTTTTTTTTTTGTCTTTTTGCCTTTTCCAGAGCCGCTCCCAGGGCATATGGAGGTTTCCAGGCTAGGGGTCTAATCAGAGCTGTAGCCGCCAACCTACGCCAGAGCCACAGCAACGCGGGATCCGAGTTGCGTCTGCAACCTACACCACAGCTCATGGCAACGCCGGATCCTTAACCCACTGAGCAAGGCCAGGGATTGAACCCGCAACCTCATGGTTCCTAGTCAGATTCGTTAACCACTGCACCACGACGGGAACTCCTACTCAGCCATTTTAAAAGGAATGAAATACCGGCATTTTTGGCAACATGGATGGACTTAGAAATTATCATGCTAAGTGAAGTCAGCCATACAATGAGACACCAACATCAAATGCTTTCACTGACATGTGGAATCTGAAAAAAGGACAGAATGAACTTCTTTGCAGAACAGATACTGACTCACAGACTTTGAAAAACTTATGGTCTCCAAAGGAGACAGTTTGGGGGGGGTGGGGAGATGGGCTGGGGTTGTGGGATGGAAATCCTACAAAATTTGATTGTGATGATCATTGTACAACTACAAATGTAATTAATTCATTGCATAATAAAAAAACAAATACTCTGATATGTAGTGTCTTCATAATCATTTGTAAAAGAATTTGTTAAATTTCAATTTATATTTCCTCTTTGACTAAAGAACTGTTTAATAATTTAAATTTTTCCAGGTAGAAAAGACCCTATGCCTTTTGATTTTATTTATTTTTAGTCTTATTGTATTGTGATGACTATTATATTGGTTTACATTATTTTTATTTAAAAAAGCTTACTGATATTTTCTTGATGACCTCAGATATGGTCAATTTTCATGAATGTTTCATGTGTATTTGAAAAGAAGAAATATTCTCTTTAATAAAGGTGAATAGTTCAATATATATTTATAAGCTCTACCTTGGAATTGTGTTGTCTAGATTTTCTACATTTTTATTTACTTATTTAGCCCATTTTCTCTGTCTTGAACTAAGATCGGATCTTATAAGTCTCTTCTAAATGTCTTTCCATGTATTTCTTTTCTATATTCTCTATGGAGGTTGCTGCTATATTTTTTGATGCATAGTTATTAGTAACTTTTACATCTTCACTGTGAATTATGGTCTTTAGTATTATATTATAAAGTGAATTATGATCTTTAGTATTATAAAGTGTCCTTCTTTGTCTCATTAAGCCCTATTCCCTCTATGAATTTCATCTTGTCAGACATCAAGTTTACAATCCTTGATTTCTTTATGTGCATTTACCTGGTTAGAGTTTTATCTATTTTTTTAATTTTATTGCACTTTGTTTTAGGAGTGTCCTTTACAGTATAGGGTGGAATTTTGCCTTGTAAGACAATCTGAAAATCTCTTTTCTTAAGTTAGTTAAGACCATTTACATTTATTGCTACAACTTAAATACTTGATCTCAGCTGTCATATTACTTTATGTTATATTTACTGTGTGTTTTTCATTCACTGGTCTGTTTTCACTGCTTTTTAGTTTTAAAAAATATTGGTGATTAGAATGATTTGTGGTTCTTGTTTCTGTAATTATCTTTCCATGAATATCTTCATATAACGCCCATGTTTTCATTATTTAGGCTTCTACTATCTGATTTGTCTGCTTTAAATGATATTCTTGACTCTCATCTATAATCTATGTGAAACAGAAACAAATTTATTCTACTTTCCCATTTCTTTCCCCTTCTTTAAAAACAGGGTCGTATCCATTTTATCAGAGCACAGAACACCTTCATACTATTTTTTCATCTTATCCCCACCATTAGTTGGTCTTAATCTATAGTTAAATATAGTCAGCGCTTACCTCCAGTCTTTCTAAACAGTTTCCTCATTTACCTCTTAGTTGGACAAAGGTGGTCTTCTAGTAGCTTCCTCAGGAAGGATTCATTAGTACAATAATCCCTGAATTCTTGCCTAAAAGTGTTTTCTATAAATAAGCATATGAAAAGATGTTCAACATCATTAGTCATTAGGGAAATACAAATCAAAATCATAATGAGATACTACCCTACACTCGCAAGAATGACTATTAAACATTGAATAGTTTAAATCCTTGCAAGTGTTGCAAATGTGGAGAAATCGGAACCCTTGAACACTGAGAATGTGAGATGGTTCAGTTGTTAGGGAAAACAGTCAGTTCCTCAAAAAGTTGCATAGAACTGTCATGTGACCTAGTGATTGCACTTCCAGATATATATCCCAAAGAGTTGATCATGGGTACTCAAAGAAATCTTTGTACCAAAATGTTCATGGCAGCAATGATCACATTAGCCAAAAGGTCAAAACAACCCAAAAGTCAATCAATGGATAAATAGACAAACTGTGGTTATTTACACAATGGAGTACTATTCAGCCACAAAAAGGAATGAAGTACTGATACATGCTACAATGTGGATGGGCCTCAAAACCACTATGAGAAGTCAAAGAAGCCAGACACAAAAGCTCACATATTTTATGATTCCATTTCTATGAAAGGTCCAGAATAGGTAAATCCATAGAAACAGAAAGCAGATTAGTGGTTGCCAGGGGCTGAGGAGAGGGCAATAGGGAATAAATGCTTAATGTATATAGGGTTTTATATTGATGGAAATGTTTTGAAACTAGATAGAGGTGGTTATTGCACAACATTGTGAATGTGCTAAATGCCACTGAATTGCTCACTGAAAATAATTTTGTTATGCGAATTTCATCATAATAAAAATTGGTTTTCTAGAGCCTTGATATTTGAAGGATAGCCGAGTTGGATTTAAAAAAGCCTTGGTTCACACTTTGTCTGAGGTTTTTGATGAGTATTTCACTTCTGTCTTGCTTTGTAAGTTGCTCTTGTGAAATCTAATGTCAACCAGATTTTTTTTTGAAAATAACTTTTTTTGTTTTTTTCCTGGAGGACCAGAGGATGTTTTTTCTTTAACTCTAAATGCCTCATTGTTTTATTAGGATATGTTTCAGAGTTGACTATTTTGAGGCAATTTTCATACATCGTGGGACCTTTCAATATGTAGATTCAGATCTTCTTTTATTTCAGGAAAACTTGGGAGTTCCCATTGTGGCTCAGTGGAAATGAATCTGACTAGCATCCATGAGGACGAAGGTTTGATCCCTGACCTCACTCAGTGGGTTAAGGATTAGGTGTTGCTGTGGCTGTGGCGTAGGCCAACGGCTACAGCTCCATTTCGACTTCAGCTCCATTTCGACTCCTAGCCTGGGAACCTCCATATGCTGCAGGTGTGGCCCTAAAAAGACAAAAAAAAAAAAAAAAAAAAGGAAAACTTACTCATGTTTGTCTGCCTATCATAGCTATCATTTTCTCACTGACTCTTTCTACCTCTTTCGCTAATTCTATTTCTTGGCTCATTTCATTCCCATCCACTATCTTATTTAGTCTACTTGCAGCCAAATTTATTTTTTCTTAGGTACACTACAATTTCAAGATTAATTTTGTCTTCAGTTTCTTTCCCAACATCAATTCCCTTTTTAGAAGTTCTGGTTTGTCTGTTTTGAGTTTTAAAATTCCTGACCTGTGTTTTTTTCCCACTATCTGCAAATTGCTTTTTTTTTTTGGTCTTTTTTTGTCTTTTTAGGGCCACACCTGTGGCATATGGAGATCCCCAGGCTAGGGGTAGAATAGGAGCTGTAGCCACTGGCCTATACCACAGCCACAGCAATGCAGGATCCAAGAGGCATCTGTGACTTACACCACAGCTCATGGCCATGCTGGATCCTTAACCCACTGAGTGAGGCCAGGGATCGAACCTGCAACCTCATGGTTCCTAGTCGGATTCATTTCTGCTGCACCACAACAGGAACTCCCTGCAATTGCTTTTTAAATTATATTTAATTCATGTTGGAGTATGGAATAACATTTTCTTTTGCAGCAGGGCTGGTTTTATTTATTGCTCCTGGGGTTTGCAATCTACTGAAAAGTTTTTCTTAAACTTAAAAATAATTGAAATACTTTGTGAATTCAGAAAAGTAAGTGGCTGATAACCTTGCTTCACTTTTTCCCCACCACCTTAATCCACCATCATTAAGAATCTATCATGCACTCGGGTTTATCACAACACTTACCATGAATAATGTCATCCTTTTTGCCATTTGATTAGCGAGTGACCCAGTTTCAGGGTCCCATCCCGATGTTTCTCCTAGGGCCACTTCTGGTATCTACTCTTAGCCTGGGTTCCCTCAAATCGGGGTCTGAAACAAGGGGTTGCATGAAGGTACTTTATTTGGGAAATGATCCCAGAGAGGAAGGAGAGTCTTCGATGAGTCAAGTGGAAGAAGGAAAGGGCAATGCAAAGTTGCATTATCAAGTTGTTCATCTCTATGAGTGATGGGGCTTATTTTTGCTTGAATCCTGAACAGTGCACTTCAGAGCTATCCATCAGAGGGATGAAAAGGGGGAGTATTTCTTCACTGGCTCCTAACTCCTTTTGGTCAAGATTTCCCTGGGAGAAGGAGAACACGAGGTAGGGCCCAAGAACTGTTTCGTACTATTTTCTCATGGCTTCTGTGGTTTCCGTTAAGTCAGCGATACCTGGGTACTGTCTTTTGTCTCTGACTTCTAAGATTTCCTCTTTGTCTTTAGTTTTCAACTGTTTTTCTATGATGTGCCTTAAGTAATTTGGTGTTTATCCAGCTTGGGCACACATTATTATCTGTGCCTTATGCGTATTCTGGAAAATTCTTACCCATAACCAGTATTGTTTCTAATTCTCTTTTTCCCCTCCTGGGACTTCCATTATGTGTATAGTCCTACCTAGATTTAATGCACTTCAATTTTTTATGCTTTGCAGATTTTTCTCTTTTACATATCGAAAGTTCATGGCAACCCTATATTGAGCAGGTCTATCAGTGCCATTTCTCCAACATGATTTTCTCACTTGATGTCTCTGTATCACATTTTGCTAATTTTCATATTTCAAGCCTTTTCACTATTAGTATATTCGTTATAGTGATCTGTGATCAGTGATGTTTGATGTTACTGTTGCAAAAAGATTGACTTACTGAAAGCTCAAATGATAGCTAGCAATTTTTAGTAATAAATTGTTTTTAACGAAGGTATTTTTAGACATAAATAAGGTTTTTTTTAGACATACTATTATTGCACACTTAGTAGACTACAGTATACTGTAAACATAACTTTTTTTTTTTTAAGGCCGAACCTGTGGCATATGAAAGTTCTCAGGCTAGAGGTTGCATTAGAGCTGCAGCTGAGGCCTGTGCCACAGCCAAGGCAGCACTGGATCTGAGCTGCAGCTGCAACCTACCCCGAAGCTTGCAGCAATGGTGGATCCTTAACCCACTGAACAAAGCCAGGGATTGAATCCACATCCTCATGGAAACAACACTGGGTCCTTAGCCCACTGAGCCACAATGGGAACTCCTGTAAACATAACTTTTATGTGTACCGGGGAAACCAAAACATTTATGTGACTCGCTTTATTGTGATATTCACTTTATTGTGATAGTCTAGAACCGAACTTGCAGTATCTCCAAGGTATGCCTGTATAACTTTCCACACAATTTCATTAACTACCCCCTTTTTTTCTTCAGCATCTTCCATTTTTTATTTCGATGCATCTGAATTGGTATTTTCCTGATTTATTTCAGTTTCCTAAGTCTCTTCAATTGTGTCACATTCGCTGTTGGGTACCCACCTAATGAATTCTTAAATTTCAGTTACTGTAATTTTCATTTATAAAGTGTACACCTAGTTTTTAAAGAAATTATGTTCAATTCTATGTCAAAATTTTCAAGATTATCTTTATGGACATATTAAACATTTTTTTGAAGTTCATAGGTGATAATTCCATTATCTGAATTACCTATGAGTGTTTCATTTGTCTGTTGTCTTAGTCTTCAGTTATGCGGTCTTGTCTTAAGTGCCTAGATAATTTTATGTGTACCAAACACTGCACATAAAAAAATGTAGGAATAATTTGAGCCTGGGGGATTTACTGGGGCTCCTAGTCTTCAGTGGACCCTAAATTACACTTTTTATTTTTCAAATTCCTGCGAGGCTGTTGGAAGCTCTGTTCAGCTTCTGAGCCTCTTATGCATAATTTCAGAATGGCAGCTATATCTAGGAGAAAATCAGCCTTCAAGCCTAGCTCACTTTCTGGGCTTTCCTCTGTTCCCAGAGTTAGCTCCTGTAATTTCTTACAGCCTAGGTAAAAATCATCTTTCCAAGTTGTTTGTTTTCTTTCTTCTTTCTTTCTCTTTTCTTTCTCTCTTTTTTTTTTTTGCCATTTCTTGGGCTGCTCCCGTGGCATAAGGAGGTTCCCAGGCTAGGGGTCGAATCGGAGCTGTAGCCACCGGCCTATGCCAGAGCCACAGCAACTCAGAATCTGAGCCGCGTCTGCAACCTACACCACAGCTGACGGCAACGCCAGATCGTTAACCCACTGAGCAAGGGCAGGGATCGAACCCGCAACCTCGTGGTTCCTAGTCGGATTCGTTAACCACTGCGCCATGACGGGAACTCCCTTTCTTTCTCCTTTCCTTCCTTCCTTCTCTTCTCTTTTCCTTCCTTCCTTCCTTCCTTCTTCCTAGGGCCACACCTGCAGCATATGGAAGCTCCAAGGCTAGGGGTTGAATTGGAGCTGCAGCTGCCGGCCTAACAAACCACAACCACAGTGATGTAGGATCCGAGCTGCATCTGTGACCTTCACCATAGCGCACGGCAATGCTGGATCCTTAACCCACTGAGTGAGACCAGGGATCGGATCTGCATCCTCATGGATACTAGTTGGGCTTGTGATCCGCTGAGCCACAAGAGAAGCTCCCCAAGTTGTTCTTAACCGGAAGGGTAATCCAAACTATCAAGGTTACCATCACCAGGATAGAACTGCAGCCTGCTGAAAAGGTTTCTGACTTTGTTTTCTTATGGAATATGGATGTAGGATTCTTTTTTAAGTTAAAAATTATTTTGGATTTTCCTGGACCAGCCAGGGCAAATAATCATATGGGTGGGGGAGGCTTATAAGGTTTCTTAGCTTGAGAGGGTCCTCTTCTGTTGTTAGAGTGCAGTTTCTTTAATAAATGATCTTCTATGATAGTGATACAATTTAATGATACAATCTTCTTTCTCTGGGCCCCAGAGTTTCAGCTGGTTCTTCTTTCATTTCACTACTATACCTTCAAGGGAGACCTCCTCCTTCCAAAACGTGCCTTTTTCTTCCAGAAGAAAGTGTCTTTCCTAGGTTGCTACCTCTGGTCCTATGTTATTTCCAAACACCTTCCTTTCACTTCCCTAGTAGCCGATACTCTGATCACCAGGCCTCAGACCCATTCTTGGTATTTCCTCACTCGGGGGGTACTTTCTCCTTTTGGTAGAACCTTAGTTGATATTATCTGTGTTCTACCACCACTAGAATCCTGCCACAGGCTCCTCCCCTGTGCTTAGCCCTTGTCTTGCTCACTCTCTGGTGTGGGCTTCTGAGCTGATGTCTATTTATTTTTCCCACTTTTACCTAAAGTGGAGTTTGCAGAATTTTTTGTCTCCAGTTGTAGGAGTGGGTTATTTCTTGTCCTATTAAGTTGTAGGAGTGGGCCATTTTTTTGACCTACCAGAACCCAGAACAATAAAAACACATGTTTTTAACATTTAGATACAATTATTTTTTAGCTAGCCTTTACTACTGATTTCTGATTTCACTACGTTTTGCTCAGAGAACATATCTGTAAGATCTTGATTCTTTGGAAATTGACACACCTGTTGTGGCTGAGTACATGGTTAATTTTTCTTTGAAGGTTCTATATGTGTTCTGTACTCATTTGAGTTTAGTAATCAAAACAAGCAAATCTTCTAGACTTCTTCCTATTTTTTGATCTATCACTCTCTGACAATTAAATTCTATTAAAATCCATATAGTCACAACAGGGCCATTAGTTGTTACTTCATGAACTGTGAGGCTACACTGTTAGGTATATATATCTTCAAGTTTACCACATCTTTTTTTTTTTGTCTTTTCTAGGGCCGCTCCCGCGGCATATGGAGGTTCCCAGGCTGGGGGTCTCATCGGAGCTGTAGCCACCAGCCTACATCAGAGCCACAGCAATGCTAGATCCAAGCCGTGTCTGTGACCACACCACAGCTCGCGGCAACGCTGGATCCTTAACCCACTGAGCAAGGCCAGGGATCAAACCCGCAACCTCGTAGTTCCTAGTCGGATTTGTTAACCACTGAGCCATGATGGGAACTCCAAAGTTCACTACATCTTTGACCTGTTGTTCCCTTTACCAGTATAAAATCTCTGTCTCTTGTTTTTCCCCTTGGATTTTATTTGGCCTGATATTGAAACTGTCACCCTACCTTAATGTTTACATATTCAACACATCTATTTCTTGTTTTACAACTTGTCTTTCTTCTCTTGGTTAATTAAGTTTCCCCAGGAGTTCCTGTGGTGGCGCAATGGAAAGGAATTCTACTAGGAACCATGAGGTGGCGGGTTTGATCCCGTGTTGCTGTGAGCTGTGCTGTAGGTTGGCAGCTGTAGCTCCGATTCGACCCCTAGCCTGGGAACCTCCATCCATATGCCGTGGGTGCGGCCCTAAAAAGCAAAAAAAAAAAAAAAAAAAAAAGGCTCCCCAAACCCTAAGCTATATTGTAGTCTCTTAAGTTTTCTTCCAAAACTTCTCTTATTTTCTCTTTTGTTAATGATGACATGTAATTATGACAAAACACATTTACATCAAATATAGCTTGATTTTAATGACACATTTCCTTAAGATTTCTTAAAAACTCCTTATGCTTCAGCTCCTTACCCGTGATTCCTGAGAGCTTTCGGAGTGTCAGCCTCTGTTACTTCGCTGTAAAAAAGTACAAGAAGTAAAGACACAAAAATTAGCTTGCTGTTTCTTTAGGTTCATAATGGCTGACCAAGGGTGCCCCTGTCATATTAAATTAGGTCTTAACACAAATGAATGTTTGGGGAAGGGCACTGGAATTGTCAGAAATGCTGGCATTTGAAGAAGTGGTTGTAGCAACAAGGAAAGAGAAAGGAAAAAAAAAAGTGCTTCAACTAAGTGAAAATGAGTAAGGGGATAGAGAGGTGGGAGGAGACGCCACAGATGAACATAGATATGAAGAGAACAGATGACAGAAATGTAAAGATCAAGAGGTACATTTGAGTTTAAAAGCAAATGGATGATATTCAGGGAGGAGGGAGGTGACGCTGTTAACAGGGATGAGAAAGGCGAATCTCCACAAAGAGCGAGAAAGGGCGAAAAGCAGAGAAAAGCCCAAAGGCATCCACCACAGAAGAGAGGCCATGTTCTAAGTGGGAGGGAACCAGATTTTACTTTAGAAAAACTGAAGGAGAAACATGGTTTACATATATTAGTCAATGTTATATGGAAAATGAAAGGGCGAGAACAAAAGGTGTAATGATCCCGGGAACACGGGCCCATTTCTCCAGGAGGTCAGACTGGAAGACGCGGTCCACCGGTGGCACTTTGAAATGGAAGTGAGATGTCTATCTTGCAAGATCAAAGAGATTAGGATGAGGGGATGTTTCTAATTCTGTATTTCCAGTTTTCAAAACACTTGTTCCTATGGCTTTGATATTTGCTCTCTTTCTGGTTGACCTGGGGGTTGTTTTTGTTCAGAACAAAGGGGATGTAAAGCTGCATTTGCTCCCATTCATGGATCTAATTAGGCAGGTTGTGCAATCTCTAATAAATCATGGGTGTAGCTTTCCTTTGTTAAGGTGGGCAGAGGCCTTCAGGCATGAGTGACTTATTCAAGTGGGCTCTCATAGTTGGGGATGAACGATCATCCTGGTACTGTCAGCCACTTGAGAATGTTTATGCCCCCAAAGCTCTCTCTTGGTTGCTCTGTACTACCCAAAGATGACATTTTATTCGTATATTTGTTCACAGACACGATTCACATGTTGCTATCGGGAGCATAAGGAAATCATTCTCAATTCAGCAGTAGGGCCAGGTTGGCTGAAAAAAAAAAAGTTATTTTCCATATCCACAAAAATGTTAATTAGATTCTTGTTAGAACATGTGTAAGAAGTGGTTTTCATTGTCACAGCTCTTGATGTCAGATTACGAAAATAATTTATGTTTTGTTGTGGGAATGTGGGGGCATGCTGACCTCCACCGTCACATGACTGCGTCTCAGCCCACACTTCTCCATAATACACAGAAATTATTTGTGTTTTGTGGTAATGAGTGAATGGCAGGAACAGCAGAATTTCACCGTGGCTGTTCTTTATTTGATTAAACATATTCTCTATTTATTCTTAAAAAAAAAAACTAATTTAAGTTAAACGGCAATAAACCATGATAATTTAGAAAACATGTTGAAACTGAGAGTGAAGAGAAATGTTCTCTGCGTAAACCACACTGGAAACCATAAAACTTATTTTTGTCAACTGCTTCTCATGACAGTGGCTAGGAATTCAACATTTCTACTACAGTAGGCAAAAAACATGTAAAATACACTCTCCCACATACCACATCACATCTCTATTTATATTTCCAAACTAAAAGCATTTCAGCCCCCCAAAGTTCTGAGTGTACGTTTACACCAACAGCTGTATGTTCACATAAGCAATTACCTTAAACTGGGGTGTTGTGTGGCAAGGCCCCCTCCACCCTTAAGCCATATTTAATGGATCAGGCTTGGATGGCCAAGAGAAAGCCATTGCTCTGTATCCTAAAAGGGGGTGAACGTGTCAATGAGCTCAGGTCATCACGCAACAAAAATGAAAAACTCTTCTCAGACCAGATCACGAAACCCACCTGAAGCATCCAACACCGCTTATCCCCTTCAAAATGTGTCAGCAGCTCTTCAACTACTCATGAGAATTAGTTTTGTGAAAACTCATGTAGCTTGAAGCCGAGTATTTTAGAACTAGAAAAGGAATCTTTAATAACCTGTTATGGTCCACATGAACATGACAGAAATATGGCTAATTCTCTAATGTTACTGGAGGTGTACATACTACACCACTGACTAGATCGCAGAAGTTTTCTAATAAAAACTTGCTCTTTCCACTCAAAGATCACAAGAAGTCAGCACAATCCAGTCTTCTCCCTGCAGAGAGGGCATTAAGTTTGGGATGTAACGTTTTAAAACAATAACACAAACCTCCTGGGAGAAGACCACAATAAATGTCTCAAAAACCACTCAGTTAATCCCAGGGTATAATCGGGCTGTTTTAAATTACTGCAGGGAATATTACGGGCCTTAATGACACTGTAACTGCTCAAAGCCAAAGAAAGCTAGAAAGAGAGGCCAAAAAGATGAGCTCAGAGCCAGCTGAAGTGACAACAAACATGTGGCTGTTTACTAGGATTGGAGAGGTTTAGTCTGCAGATGTTTGCGGTCTCTAGAAGGTTCCAGAGGAATGAGTTGCTGTGAAGATTTGCAGAGTTTGATGAGAGCAAGATTCTTCTCGGAGATGGCAGGCCCCAGACAGGGAGGCCCAATGGTAGAGAATTTATAGATTTCTGTGGTCAGATCATACTCTACTGGTTCCACAATGTACATCAACAAATTAATATTGTACGGATGTCATTTCAAAGTCTCCTAAAGACGAGAGTCATTATTGAAGCCATTAGAGCACAGATGGTTCAAACTATATGCAGATATTCATACTTGCATTTTTGCATTATAGCTGCTTTTTTTTTTTCTGTTGAACTGTAATGAATTGTCTCATAATCTATTCCATCTTCTTGCCATTAGCAGGCTTTGAATGTTCACAAATAGGAGCAAAGAACTCATTTTCCAGAGCTTTAATCACACAAAGAGAGAATGCCTAATTCTCTAAATGAAATGGTCTGTGATCACTGAAGCAGAGATTTAATATATCACGGCAAATTAGGTAGATTTTAATAAATTACTTATCTCCCTGAATACTTTACATATGCTTAAGAAGGAACATAGCCTGTTTGCAAACAGCGAAAACCTACGGCCTATAAAAATCCTTTGAAGAAAATGACAAATAAAAAAGTAAATTAAAAAATGAAATGCATTATATCCTAGACCTCTAGAGACAATTCCTTTGCAGCATTGATTCACAGCTCCATTAAAAATATCAATTAAATCCTTCAGTGAGATTGAGAAAAAGCTAGAAAATTAACTTTCTGAGCTGCTTTTCGAGGATCTGGTTATCCAGATACATCCTAGCATTGTATAAGCTTGATGTAAATTTTAAAAAATGATAAAAAGATATTCCTTTTCAGGTCTAACGAAGCATATCAGAATTTGAGCCTTATTTTTAATTTTTTTTTTCTACATCATAAGCTAGGTTTTCAAACTGTAAGTTTCATGTGTATATATCTATCTCTTCTTTACATACCCACATTCCTGGACTCTATGTTGCCATTACCAATACATGAAAATAATAACTGTACTTTTAAAGAAAGAAAAACAAACAAAAAAAAACTTGCAGTAATTTAATAAGTTGGTGCCAAGTCTCATTCTTTATATTTAATTGATGGAAACGGCACGCATCAAAGAAAATGCATACTGAGCTTTAATGTGCATAAAATGGATATTAGCATTTTAAAGAGGAAGATTAACACATTAATCCAAGTAATTTTCATATATTGCTTCTAATAAAATCTTCACAGTATAAAACTCTTAATGAGGCTAATCACAGGCATTCCATTTAGGGGGACAATTAGGGATAACATAAAAGTATTTCTTTTTCATCGGTTTTCTAAGATTTATGCTTTTTTGCTTATTAAAAATAAAAATGGGAATTGCATTTCAGTTCTTCATAAGAATGTTGAAAATGCAAATAGACTTTCTCATGCTATCATGTAGGTATAAATTATTGAGAAGGTGCTGCCCACTGTGGAGAACTTAAGTCCTGAGGGTCGGCAGTCCTGGGAAGGAGGGACTAGGAAAATAAACAAATGAAAAAGTACACAAAACTTGAACACTTCAAACTCAGGCCTCCCCCCTCCCAGATCCCTATGAATTATAGATTATATACACCAGAGTAATTACAAAAATCTCGTCTGAGTGCTTTCATGTGAGCATTTACTCAGGAGTAGGCGATGCCTCTGGACCAGTTTCTTTCAAGCCTCCAAGTCATCTCTGTATTGCTCGTAGACAGACCGTAGGGCATCGAGTGCTCTGACTGTTACTTTGAGCTTGCCAATACTTCCACCATCTGCTCGAGTGTCCAAAACTAGGGAGACAAGAGCAGACAAGTGTTAATATCATTCAACAGATTTTTCTTCAGGTAGCCTAGCTGCAACAGTAGTCAAAAGGATGAAAATAGCTCTATAAAAGTCCAAAATTCACTGGTATCTCAGAAATCTAAAACCTAAAGCTTGCCGTGTGTGTATAAAGATACACATTTTAGATGCACTGCATGTGTGTATACATACTGCCTGCAGAGTTAAAACTAATGACCTAATCCAAAAGTTTATCTAGTGGAAAGGCTATGGGATAATGGTTGCCACACAGAATCAGAATTTCTTAGCAAGAAATAAAGTCTAAAAGAGATCAAAGGGATCAAGATAGGACAATGAAGAATTTGTTCTAACAGCATTATTAATAAATATCAGGAGTTCCCGTCATGGCTCAGTGGTTAACGAACCTACCAGCATCCATGAGGATGCAGACTCAATCCCTGGCCTCCCTCAGTGGGTTAAGGATCTGGCGTTGATGTGAGCTGTGGTGTAGGTGGCAGACATGGCTCGGATCCCGAGTTTCTGTGGCTGTGGTATAGGCCAGTGGCTACAGCTCCGATTGGGTCCCTAGCCTGGGAACCTCCATATGCCGTGGGTGCAGCCTTAAAAGACAAAAACACAAATAGCATAGTGTCAACCTCCTGTAAAGAAGGTACATGATCGTAATTGGGAATGATTATTTATCTTTCTAAGGAAAACATTCCATTTAAAATAGATTACATGTGAAATTAGAAAAAGTTAAACTGGCAGACCCACACTTTAAGGTCTATGGATTAGCCTTGAGGGTCTATGAATGAGGCTGCAGGAAATTAGATGTAAAATTTTGAGTGTCTGTGGGCTTTTCTGGGCACAACTTGTGTATCGAAGCAGACTGCTTGATAATCCTCTGAGCACAGTGTTGGGGGCCGAATGGGATGCTGATTCAGTACCTGGGATCCCATCCCTCTGGGAACGGTGATACCTACTAGTGACTCAAGGCCAGAATTTTCGACTTTGTTAAGTCTGATAGCACTCATGAGTCCATATAGTGTCTTCTTTATTTTCTTAGAACTTTCAATGTGTGTGTGTATGTGTGTATTTATTTACTTATTGGCTACATCTGCAGCATACGCAAGTTTCTCATCCAGGGACTGAATCTGAACCACACCTGTGACCTATACCACAGCTGCGACGATGCCGGATCCTTTAACCCACTGGGATCTAACTCACACCTCTGCAGTGACTCAAGCCGCTGAGGCTGGATTATTAACCCACTACACCATGGAGGAAACTCCTGTGTGTATGTTTAATTCCAAGAAAATCTGTAAGGAAACCTTCAGATAAAATGTAGTATACAATGACTTAGGTGGATAAATGAGCAAGCAAGAAGATTGCAGGGGCACAAGTGGTCCCCAACGAACTGCCAAGTCACCTCTTTTTTGGGATGTCTCACTTCTACACCTGGCATGGAGCAAAGCATAAAAAACTTGATGGGACCAGTGTTTAATTTTCTGATTGTTTCCCAGAACAAGGCCACAAGAGCTGTTTATATCAAATCAGGGTAGTCCCATGTGGTCTTGCAGAAAGAGAAGATGGGTTTCCAAAGAGGACTGACTGGAGAAAAGATTAAGAATATAAAGCATAGATCATTTTGATCATTTTTGTCAGACTCTCTTGGTTCTGGGTGTCTTTAATAGGATTTAGGCTAATATTTTAATCCTCTCATCTTCTACTTCTATGCCTGCCAAACAAAGTTGTGATTGTGTATGTGATATGTATCATTTATAAAATTTCCCAGAATAGGTTCCTAATTTGGTTCCTTGGTCTAATGTGGTTAGTTATTTGGCTTGATCCTAACCTTGGAGCACTGGATACATATCCAGCTTGACAAGCAGCTTAACATCTGAACTACGCCAACTACCCAACTACGGTGAGAGCAGAGTGCCTGGCACTTAAGAGATGTTCGATTAAGTGTTCATTTAATGCATGGATAAATGAGTAAACAAACCGTGTACATTTTCCCGGTGGTGGATGGCTCTGCTGACTTAACAAATGAGAGGAGGACTCAGTCTCATTTCTCCACTTACTGTATAGCCTAGGCCACCCCTGATTATGATTTTTGTCTTGATTCCGTAAAGTACAACTCCTTCAGCATGTTCTAGATATGGCACTTAAGGATAAAGGGTGGAAATCAGGCATTGCTGGGACGCATACTTGGTGATGTGAAAACCTAGGAGAGCACTTTTTATCAGGAATCCCTCACTCCTCCCTGAATCCCAATGGGAAACAAGTGGCCAAAACCACTCAGTTATTTGCAGTGACTGTATTGCTGAACTGTAAAACTGAATTAAAGAGAAGCCTTGCAAAAGACACTATAATGATCACTCAGAATAACATGCCTTAGCTGAAGCAAGGCTTGACAGCATGAGGCTTCCATAAACAACATTAGAAAAATCCAATGGCTGAATTTTTGCCACACACACAACCTCCGATACTCACACAATGAATAATTCCTTGTGAAATGCAATAAATTATTTTAAAATTTCTGTTGATTCAAGGGAAGGCAGAAGGGGAGGGTCAGAGGGGGATGTAGGGAGGGGACTCCAGCTTTGCAAAAAGACAGCTTGCGTTGCAAAGGATTCAGCTAATGTGTGACTCGAAATCTCTGAAGCCAGCAGAAAGGTTTTAATAAAGTATTTGGATTTCAGCAATTGCTGGTTGCACAGATTGAGCAACACTTCCACCCGTACCGTCAATATTTTGCTCGATGATGTCGCTCCCTTCCCGGAACATGTCAGCGAGGTCAATGTTAGCCATGCCAATGTCCTCACACTCCAGATCCTGCTCATCCTCTGGGGGGTCACTGACCACAGTGAAGCGGACGCTGAGAAGGGGAAGGACAGAGAACATCACTACAAAGTGAGGAAAAAAAAAATCACCACGGAACAAAACCCCCGAATGGGTTTTTATCTCTAACTGTGAAATCTCCAAGTTTCCAATTATTCCAATAAAAAGAAAATTATATTAGGTTAGATAAGTTATTATATGAACTATTAGAATTATTATAGCACACTCAGCCTTCACATGAACACTAATCCACTTTTCTAAGCACTGATTACCATTTAAGTCTAGAATCTGAGAAAATTACTAGGCAAAGAGAAGAACCAGATGTTCACTCCATTATGCACTATCTGATCGTATTTTGACACGTCTACTTCTAAGGCTAAAAGGATCAAGTGAAAAAAGACCATGGAGGTTAGGGAAGCATTTTCCACCTAAGTGCAACATTTTCTATAGAAATGAATGCACAGCTTTGGAGTGACTACTAAGCAATTTTTCCAACTGTGTTCTATATATTCAGAATTATGTTAGATAAATGTTACAGCTTTGCCCAATAGCTATATGAAATGTTTGTATTACTTCAGCAATCTTTTAACTTACAATCATAGCATCCAAGTTTTATTTTACTTTTAGACACATAATTGTAGGGTTATGATGGAACTGATTTGAATTAGTGGCTTGCGTTCAGGCCAAACACATTTGGATTGACCAAATGACAGGAATTTACAGTTAAGTACTCTTTTGATATGTCTTGGCAGCATAGCTTAAACCATGAATGCTTGTAAACTACCATTTTAACCATTTTCAAAATGTATCCATCCCAAATCAGAAACAAAACAAGAAACTTGTTTCTTAGATAACATTCTTAGGCAAAAATCTAAGTCTCTGAGAACATCATGCCTTGAAAAATATGCACAAGTAAAATCCTTCAAGCGCTTACCAGTAAACATGACAGCATTTTAAAATAATTTGCTAAAAATAAGTAGTCAACATTTCATTCCTTAACTAAGTACTTGTTTTTAGCTAGCAATACATTTTGATTAGAAAATAGAAATCCCTTAGGTTGAAACCAAAGTTAATGCTTATTTACACAATACTTGTGTAATTGGAAGAGTGCAGATCCTGTGCTGCATGTGAATAAGATGGATATTTTATATGATGCATAAAATAGAGGGATTAAGATGGAGTGGTTAAGGGCATCCATTCTGGGTTCAAATTTCTGCCTTCCTACCAACTAGCTATGTGACCCTGTACAAATCATTTAACCTCTCTGATCTCAGTTTCCCTATCTGTAAAATAGGAACAATTCAGAGGCTCTTGTGAGGATCAAATGAGATGATACATGGAAACAGTGCCTGGAACTCAGTAAGCATCGAGTAAATATTTGCTCTTTTATTATGACTATTTGTTTTTTGTCTTTTTGCTATTTCTTTGGGCCGCTTCCACGGCATATGGAGGTTCCCAGGCCAGGGGTTGAATCGGAGCTGTAGCCACCGGCCTACGCCAGAGCCACAGCAAGGCGGGATCCGAGCCGCGTCTGCAACCTACACCACAGCTCACGGCAACGCCAGATCGTTAACCCACTGAGCAAGGGCAGGGACCGAACCCGCAACCTCATGGTTCCTAGTCGGATTCGTCAACCACTGCGCCACGACGGGAACTCCTTATTATGACTATTTTTAACCTAGGTAGGGCTCCTTCAGGTTTCACATTTCTAAGGGGAGAGATAACAATGACATGGGAAAGGTTTCCTTCAGTTGAAAACTGAGACACCCAAATTACACAATGACTCTATCAGTCAATTAATCAAGAAGAACAATGATGAAAGAAACTGCCCTAAAATGAATATACTTAAAAGAACAGGAATTGGAAGTGATCTTTGATGCAATTACACCTACAAGGCTTCCAGAAAAAATACAGGCTACACAGATTGTAATAATAATAAATTTTATCTTTATATAATGTCTTCATATCTAAGGATCATATCTTTTTTTTGCTTTTTAGGGCCGTACCTGCAGCATATGTAAGTTCCCAGGCTGGGGGTTGAATCAGAGCTACAGCTGCTGGCCTACACCACCCACAGCAACACAGGATCTGATCCATCTCTGTGACCTACTCCACAGCTCATGGCATTGCCGGATCCTTAACCTACTGAGCGAGGTCAGGAATCGAACCTGCATCCTCATGGATCCTAGTCATGTTTGTTAACTGCTGAGCCATGAAGTGAACTCCCTAAGGATCATATCTGTATCACTTTACAAATGCAGGCTATTATTTCCACTGAATATATGAGAATTCTGGCAAAAAAGGGTGGGGGGGAAACCCTTCTAATGCCCAGAAACAGGGCAAAACACAAGAAGATACAATTTATTTCTGGCTTTAAATTGTTTAGAGAACAAAATGAGATGTCCAAAATTAAGAAACTGAAGTTGAGCTGCAAAAGGAGAAAGGTACATTAAAATAACTAAAAAATTACAGCTTGGCTTAGGCCAAACTGTACATACACCCACACAGACACACAGGTGCATCTATCTTACCTTTAGCCCTGCGGAGACACAGAGGCAGAACCTTGCTTTACGTGCTGAGGCGTACAGTCTGCGGACCTGGACATACACAGACGGTGGATGCCTGGCATCCAGGTGGATGGAGGTCTCCACAGAAAGTGCCCCACGGGCTGCTGCCCCTCCGCGTCCCACCTCTCCCTCCTGCAGGTCTCCCCCGCCAGGTCCTAAGAACACACTTCTCCATCTTCCGTCCTGCCTGGAATTGCCTCTGCCTGGAACGACCTTCCTAGGGCTGCTCATAACTTGATTCTTCACTAACCAGCTTACCTGTCATCGCCTGAGGTTTGCCTTCACTGCAATTTTCTATTCTAGCTTTCCTTTTGCCTATTTTTTCTTGTTCAGCTTTCTTCTAGTACCTACTGTAAAATGGAACTGGTTTATGTGTTTACTCGTTGTCTGTCTCCCTCAGTGGGATGTAAGCTCCAGGGGTGCAGAGACGTCCTTCTGTTCGGCAGTGTAGCTCCTGATGCTTATGTAGGGAACACAAATATGTGTAGAATTATTATGTGAACTACAAAACAGAGGTCCTCATTAAAGGCTGGCTCATTTGGGGATGGCTGACTGGAGGAGGCAGGTCTTGTGCTGGGCCTCACGATATAGACCTCAAACGTCACTTGCAGTTACTTGGGAAACCACAAGGAACTGAACTCTGTAGGTCACTTAACATTTTTTATTCTTTCCTCATTCTTAAATACTTCATTTTTTTCTTTTTCTTTTTAAATGGCCGGCTGCACCCACAGCATATGGAAGTTCCCAGGCCAGGGACTGAATCAGAGCCACAGCTGTGGCCGTTGGCTGCAGCATGGCAATGCGGGATCCTTTAACCCATTGTGCTGGGCTGGGGATCGAACCCGTGCCTCTGCAGTGACCTGAGCGCAGCAGTTGGAGTCTTAACCCACTGCACTACAGCGGGGACTCCTGAAGTACTTCATTCCAAATAATTTTTAAACTCCTATTTCAATGTGTTGACTCCCTTTTAAAGCGACACGTGTATATTTGCAAATATAGCAAGGGGGTAGAATGCAAAGGAACTATACAAAGCACATAATTTTATGGGGAGGGAAGATTGGCCAGGCTTCGCTAATGGTGGCTCTACAAGTTATCACCAATATTCAAGAGGGCTGCTGTCTGAGAAAATGAATTCTTATAAACTGGGAGGTACTTTACGTAATGTGACCCTGGACTATTTAGAAAAGGTGAGAACATTCACTGGAATAACAATTGTCTTTTGCTGCGGAAAAATGTAAATTCCTTTTTTTTTTTTTTTCCTTAAGGAAATGATACTGTCAAGAGAGAGAAGTGGGACAGGGCCACTCTCTCCCGCGAGGGCCCCAATCCTGGCCATGGCAGTCACAGGAGCACGGCTGACACTCATGCAACTGTCATCGGCCCTGAGTCAGTCACTCTCTTGCAGTGTTTCTCTAAAATGACATGAATATTTGTGTCTCTGTGGAGTGTTGAGATTTTTAGGGAAACAATGATGAGAGAGTAGGGGTTCATTACAGTTACATTTTAAAAAAAATATTTTACACCTCAGACCTGGATAGTGGTGACCCAGTTTGCTGGCCGCACAGAAGCAGATGACATGGCCAGTGCTGTTTAGTCACTAGTGACCTGGGATACCCCGGGGGACTGGTGGTATCTGAGGCAGCCTTGAAAGAAGCTCAAGTCTACAACGTAAGTATAACTTGAGTGATTATCTACCAACCAGGGAAAAACAGAACCTCAAGGTAATGAACAGGGTTTTCCCATCCTTTCTTCAGAATTAAGTAAGATCCAAGGAAATATTACATACATTTCAGGGAGTTAATGAAAAACCTACTATCGGATCCTAAGAGCTAAGAATTGCAGTCTTCTTTCATGAAACAGAACATTAAATGCTAGTTTGGAAACTCTTTCAAAAACTATAGTGTCTTTTTTTTTCTTTTCTTCTTTTTGTCTTTTTAGGGCCGCACTCTTGGCATATGGAGGTTCCCAGTCTAGGGGTTGAATTGGAGCTACAGCTGCCGGCCTACGCCACAGCAACAGCAACACCAGATCCATACTGCATCTGCAACCTACATCAAAGCTC
This sequence comes from Phacochoerus africanus, assembly GCF_016906955.1. Taxonomy (NCBI): domain Eukaryota; kingdom Metazoa; phylum Chordata; class Mammalia; order Artiodactyla; family Suidae; genus Phacochoerus; species Phacochoerus africanus. The sequence goes on along the minus strand of NC_062551.1, from coordinate 31,478,567 downwards.
ATGGCAATGTTGGATCCTTCTACTGAGCGAGGCCTGGGATTGAACCTGCATCCTCATGGATGCCAGTCAGATTTGTTTCCACTGAGCCACGATGGGAACTTCTATAATGTCTTTAACATTCATTTCACAACCTCCAGGGGGAAAAAGAAGCTGAGTCTCTTTCTCAGGTGGCGGGGTAAGCTCCATCTTTGAGGCAGTGAGAGGCTATGTCATCTACTGGCCATAAAGGCAAGGAGAAGAGGGTAACAGAAAGATAAAGGGTCCACCCAGGCCAAGGGGGATGAGCCAGCCTAGGGGTGTCAGGCAAAGCCCAGCTCAGGGGTTAACAGGCAGCATTTAGATAACTCCTCAGACTGTATGGATGGGATTCACTCAAAAGCACAAACTTAAAAGGCTATAATTTCTCTACCAGCCAAGTGTGCAAGTGTCCTGTTCAAATACCTTCTCCAAAGCATTAAAAAATAATATGAAGTGATCAATTATTAAGCTGTGATGTATGGTAAAAATTAGTCTGAAAGGCTGGTGATCTACTACAAATAATATTACTACTACCTAAAATGACTGTTATGAATACTTGCTGTGCAAGTATTATATGCCCAGTGATATTCTATTCATCTTACATTTATCATCTCCTTTAACCCTCACAATCACTCTATATGGTATTATCGTCTCCATTTTACAGATGCAGAAAGTGAGGTACGTGGTGGCTGTCTGAGGTCAGATAACTAGGAGCTGGTGGAACAACTTATATTCCAGCCATTGAGTCCAGAGCGCCCCCTCCTGGCACACTATTAGGCGCTCCACAGTTACACTACAATGCTAACAGGATACTTGATATACTACACTGTACTATTTTTGGTTTGCAAAGCAATGTAGGATCATACTCTGTATGGTAGCAGGATGACTATGTTTCTAGGAGGAAAAAGACTCAGAGAAGCCACATACTTATTCAAGGTCATAGAATGCCTCAGGGAAGCCAGGTGTTCCGCTTCTTCATCAGGCTTTTTTTCCACCATAGCATACTGTGGAGATCTACTTTATATAAACCATTAGGTAATTGAGAATGCTTAAAATTACCTTCTGTTCGGCATCTCTTGTTTTAGCAGAATAGCTTTTAAGATGTCTCTCTTTGCTTGGTTGTTTTCTCTATCCACGTAGATCACTAAACCAAAAAAAAAAAAAAACCACAAAAAGAAGTCACTGAAGAAAATGCTACATTAGCACTATTCTGTATTTGTATAAATACTTGTTTTTAGAGACGCAAGTCATGCCACCTCACTCGTATGCCTGGGAAAAGAAAGCAGCACTGGAAACCAGAATCAAATCTGAATAGTCATGTGATCTAATGTCATGTCACTGGCAGGTTTATGTGCACACTGTCAGAAAGGATACAAGCAACATCTAAGAGTGCCACATCGCTGTCACTGCCTGTTAATGGCAGTGGCAGTCATGACAGCAGAAGCCAGCGGTCTTTATTGCTTTGTATTCGAGGGATTTACTGCATTTTCTTTCACCCAAAGAGCGAGTGATAATGATAATATATGGCAGAGAGCTTGTCCTCCCTGACAGCCCCAGTAATTTAATCCTTCTCTCCTGCCACAACATGCAATAAAAGAGGCATCCTACAGCACTGGGTTGAGGAAACCCACAGGCTGACGTTTGCTGGTGTTTGGGTGGGGGGTATGGGAGAAAAATGCGGCGGAAGGGAGAGAAAGGCTTTTTAGGGTGTGAAGTTTGTCTTTGGATTTTGAAGGTACGTGTTGGCATGCAGGAATGTGGCTAGACTTTACTTAGCTGAAATACAAGATAACTGACTCACTCTTCCCACCAGGAAGAAGACGGCGAACACGTGGAACTGTAAATAAGTGTCTGCACTTCGGGAAAAAGGCATCTCAAGTGTGTGAACACTCCAGTTCTCATCCTGATTATTTTTTTCTCAGCTTGGCAGCCTTTCAGCTATGCCTTAGCTTTTGAAGATATTTCTTTGCCAGATGCCATTTTTGGAGCTCAAGTCTCTCTTGTGACCAGATCTCAATTTAGAGATTATCCCTGATCAAAAATATATAAAGAGTGAAAGATACCATGACAATTCTAAAGCCAGAGTCTGCTGGGAACAAACATATTTCACACTGACAATCTTTCCCTGGATAGTTTGAGTTCAGTTTCAAATTATGATGCTATCAACTCATTTAATCGTTTGCTGAGTTGAGCAAATATTAACTGAGGGCCAAAGACGGCACATGCTGGTCAGAGGCACAAAGGCCTGTGTAGGGGTGTGCTAGCAGTCACAGAGAAGGAAGAACCAAGGTCAAACAGCATCTCTTCGCTTATCACTCTTTGCCTGGTACCATATAAGTAAATGTGGCCAATTATATGGAATATATATAACGTGACCAATTATTCAGGAATTGAAAAAGACAAAGGTTCTTGTAAATTCTGTAAAGAGAGAGTTTTAGCACATATCAATGCTAAAAAGTTGTGCTTTTCCACTAATGCTGGGAGAGGGGACCTCATTTTGGCCACCAGTACACCAAGCTAAATTTGACCCTTTTTCCAAATGGGATTTTATTTTTTTTGCATTTGCTGTTAATTACCATTCAAGATATGGTAGAATATATCCTTTCTGAGTTCAGAGGTGTACAGTTTTTAAGCCATAGTGTCTACAATTTGAAAATTAAAAAAAAATTCTACAGCCACAGTTGTGGCATATGGAAGTTCCTGGGCCAGTGATTGAACCTGAGCCACAGCTGTGGCATTGCTGGATCCCTGAACCCACTGCACGGGGATGGGGATTGAATCCATGCCTCTTTAGTGACCTGAGCCGCTCTAATCATTCTTAACCCTCTGTGTCACAGTGGGAACTCTGGTCTATACTTTTTAGGGGGATAATTTTTCTCCATTATATTGAGATATAAATTACATATAACATTATACTAGTATTAGGTGTACAACGTAATCATTTGATATATGTATATACTACAAAATGTTTATCACAGTAAGTTAACATCTATTACTTTACATGGTTATAATTTCTTTTGCTCTCTTAGCAACTTGTAAATATACGCTACAGTATTATTAACTATAGTGGTCTATATTGCTTGAAGACAAGGGTAATCTCAGTGATTAAAAAAAAAAGACTGGTGGGGATAAACAACGACATACTGGTATACAGCACAGGTAACTATATCTAGTCACTTGTGATGGAACATGATGGAGAATAATGTGAGAAAAATAATGTATTATATATATATGACTGGGAGACTTTGCTGTACAGCAGAAATTGACAGAACATTGTAAATCAACTAAAATGAAAAAAATTAGAAAAAGGGGGGGGGGCTGAATTCAAAGTCTAACATCCAGGGAGTTCCTGTTGTGGCTCAGTGGTAACGAACCTGACCAGGAACCATGAGGATTCAGGTTCGATCACTGGCCTTGCTCAGTGGGTTAAGGATCCTGCATTGTTGTGAGCTGTGGTGCAGGTCACAGATGTGACTCGGATCCTGTGCTGCTGTGGCTGTGCAAAGGCCGGCAGCTATAGCTCTGATTAGCTGGGAACTACTGCATGTCGAGGGTGCATCCCTAAAAAAAGTAAGACAAAACAAACAAAACAAAAACAAAGTCTAACACCCAAATAAAGAATCTTTCAATTAAATTAGACTAGTTTTGATGAATCTCAATGGCTTGAAAATTTAATGTAGGAAAATGTATGTAACAAAATTTACCATTTTAACCTTTTTAAGCATATAGTTTACTGGCATTAAGTACATTCATAAGGTTTTGCAACCATCGCCACTTATCCATCTCCAGAATTTTATCATCATCTCTAACTTGATCATCATCTCCACACCCACTGAACAGTAACTTCCCATTCCCTCCTCCTCCAAACATGCCGGAACCACCGTATTACTTTCTGTCTTTATGAATGTGACTACCTAGATATTCCATTTAAGTAGAACCATATAATGTTTGTCCTTTTATGTGTGGCTTCTTTCATTGAGCATGTTTTCAAGGTTCATCTGTGGTATGCAAGACTTCATTCCTTTTTAAAGACTGAATGAGGTACCTGTGCATGTATGTGTACGTATGTGTATATACATACATATGTACACACCCATACATATACACACGCTACATTTTGTTTCTCCATTTGTCTTTTGATGGGTATTTAGGCTGTTTTCATCTTCTGGCTATTGTGAATGGACATGGGTGTACAAACATCTGTCACAGTCCTTGCTTTTAATTCTTTTGGTTGTGTTTCCAAAAGTAGAATTGCTCTTTGGTGATTCTATATTTAACTTCAGGAAAAAAATCATCTTTACCACTGAAATTGGTAAAAAGTGATATAGTTGGGCCACTGTCTCCTTCTGCTTCATCCAGTTGATCAGCACACTGTATTTGCTATTCTCTTAACAAAGATAAACACAGAGATGGCCACTATCTGAGTGCTATTTATGTACTTCACACCATACTCAATACTCTCCTTACTGCAAATCATATCTGTTAAGAACCATGCTGACCCACATTTTACAGAGGATTAAACAGACCCAGAGAAGGCAAGTAATTTGCCCCTGGTCACCTAGTCAGAAAGGTAGCAGAGCTAAAATTTGAATCCTGCCAATGTCTACTCCATGGCCTGCCTTCTTAACCTCTGCGCTGTACTGTCTTCTTCTTCCACATGAGGCCAGAACTCTTCCTGCCATTTAAGCTGCAACCACTTTGTTAGCACAGACTGGAACGTGAGAGAGTTCCATCACGCTGTCAAGAGAAGCCACTTCATTCTCCTTTCACTCTTAAAGGGGTACTGTTTGGTTACAACTGGTTCAGGTGCCTTTACAACTCTCTTGACTGAGTACTCTCAAAAATTCTTTTTTGCAAAAAACTCAAACTACTTACTGAAGAGCTTAGTTCTCCAAAAGTGCCACAGCTCTCCTGCTTGCAAAAACAAGGTGGAGATGGGGCATCTTCATCTAGCCTAATGGTTCTTAGTCTTTAATGTGCATCAGAATCCCTGGAGGACTTATTAAAATGCAGATTACCTTTAATTTCTAATTTCTAATTCAGTGGTCCAGGGTGGAGTGTTCTAAATTAGATGGTTAAAAAAAAAAAAATCTACCATTTCAAAACTTCAAAGGCATCCTTTAAAAGCGATTCAGTGATTATAAAATGTATCAGAACTCTCTAAAAGTTAAGCTATTTACCTTTCATTCTCATCAGAAATCACATTTGTTTAGGACTTGTTAGATTTTGATATAAATTTATGGAAAGTATATGTCTTAAAAATGATACAAAAAAGTGAATAACCAAAAAAAAAAAGATGCAAACCAGTAGTCCTAATACTTAAGTTGATTCTTCAATTGTCTACCATGAGACAATTCAAGTTGTCTTGAATTGTCTACACTGTAAATCAACTATATACTTCAATAAAAATTTAAAAAATGAAAAAAGCAAAAACAAAAACAAAACATACCCCTCCCTTCTGCAGGTTGGAAAAATCCTTATTTTCTTTATCAATGTCATTTGGCAGAGGTAAGAAATGCAGGTGGTTTAAGCATATAAAGGTTTGATAACCTTGAATCTCAAATAACTTTTGTGTTAAAGTGTTATCAGCCCCTCGGCCCTTATCTTTGCCAAGTTTTTCTTCCCAGTAGTAACAAATCTAAAGTTCTGCATCCTTTTCATCTTCTGAATTAAGCTTTAATTTTTCCAGAATAGACTGTTCAATGCTCAGAGACTAAAGGCCTAGATCCGTCTAAGTCTCATAAAAACTTTTGATGATTTCATTAATCTTTTTTCTTCCACTGTCATTTCCCTAGAAGGCTTTTTTCAGCCCTAGACAACATTCTTTAGACCTACCATTAATCTTATTTTTTTCCCCAAACTATTTTCTTGCTTTCTCAGCATTCTTCAAACAAATTTTTCAAGCCCAATAAAGTACAAATATTTTGTTCTTGTACCAATGTCTAGCAAGTGAATTCAAGTTAGGTTTTTTTTTTTCGCCAGTGTTAGTAGCCCTAAGAGGATATATATTTTGTGTAGGTAAAACTGGTATTAACATCTCTTAATAAAGAATGAATTAGGTTGTGAATAATCCTGGGGATCACTAATCTAAACCTCACATTTTATGTACCTAATTTAGGCCTGAGTATACAAATCCCTTTTGAATAGATTCAAGTAATAATACAGGGTAAAAAAAAAAAAAATCACTGTGAGGTTCACTTAACCTTTTGACTGGTATGGTGTTCAAACAGGAGATAAAATGTATTAATTGTTCTTTAAATTTTCCATCTCAATTAAGAAGTCTGTTTGGAAATAAAATCAATTTCATTAACATTTAATAAGATTTGGAAGATGTAAGCCTATATTATATTGACCTTTTATATCAAGTAACAAGTGAATTGTAAATCATTACAATAATTAGGTGAAATAGTTACTTATTAACCAAAGATTCAAGGAGATTCCCCTGCAATAAAGGAGATGCAAACATAATAATTAAAAAATAAACATTTTCAACATGTCCTACTTAAATGAGAAATAAACCTTCTACAAGGTTAATATTAATTATTTCTCAAATTTGTTGATGAGGTAGGACTTCATTTTTTCAGATACAGTAGGTATAAAACAGCATTGTTTTGCTTCTAAGCACAAAGTACATTCTTCTCCCCTCTCATCAGATAAATATCCTTAAAATTCTTTTCAATTAATCTTGAAAATTCTATATAGTCAAATCTAAATAGGTAGGAAAAGAAGCTGCAGAAAGGTATATAAGACATCAAGTAAATTTGATTCAAGTGGATTATTGGTTTTCTTGTTGCTATCAAATGACTAACTCATCAGAAACATAAGCAACTCAAAATACCAATTAGGTAGTAGTGTATCTTGCAGTGAAAGGAAAAAATTAAACAACAACAACAACAACAACAAATCAATGGCAACCACCCAACCAATTAACTAACAAAAAGCCCCAAACAGACCTAAGTTACCATGTGAGGATGTACAAAATTCAGCATACTTGAACATTTACCACAGGTTTCATCCAAACAATGATTTGCATTGCTCCTTAAGCAAACAGAAACATCTATTCTGCTGCCTGGCCAAGTTTCTCAATGTACAATCTCTAAGAAACAATTCTGCTGTCAGTCCAACCAGTCTAGTGCTGACCTTTTACAATGAATAATACAAAGCCAGAAGAGATCGTCTTTTTTCTTGGGGATACGTTCATTAAAATTAGTTGACTACACAGTTCTTTCATTACTAATAACATTGTAATTATGGCTTCCTTTTCTGATATTTTGCAGTTAGTTAAAAGATCTCTAGGAAGCTTGGGAAAATATTTATTTTTATTTTTTAAAGAACACATTTTTTTTTTTTCCTTTTTACAGCCGCACCTATGGCAGATGGAAGTTCCTGGGCTAGGAGTTGAACTGGAGCTGCAGCTTCCAGCCTATGCCACAGCCACAGCAACGCCAGACCCAAGCCGCATCTGTGACTTAACGCCACAGTTTGTGGCAGCACCAGAGCCTTAACCCACTGAGCAAGGCCAGGGATTGAACCTGCATCCTCAGAGAGACAGCATCAGGTTCTTAACTTGCTGAGCCACGACAGGAACTCCCAGAAAATATTTTTAGAAATATTTGCTAGATCAAGTCAAAGAAAGGAAGGAGGAATCAGATTCTTGAACTGACCACATGAATTATTTCCCATATGACTTCTCAACTTACTTGTTATAGAATTATAGAAGCTGAGCTGGAAGAGTTCTTAGCACCTTACTCAACAGATAAAACAGGGAACCATGAAATTTAAACACCTTGCTCAAGTTTTTTAAGTAGTCAGAATTGTGGATATGGGACAGACTAGACCAGGTCTCTAGATACTTGTGATGACCATCTCAGGTAATAAATGTATTTCTAAAAATGCCAACTGCAAAACAAAGTAACCATGAGTATTTGTAATCCTATTGGTACAATAGCATGATTATATATGTTAATTAAAATGCAATTTATAAAGCTGATAAGAAAAAAATACTGGTGTTCAACTAGCACGAGATGGCCTGCTTTGCTAAAGATAATCCAACAGTCCCGCTTTATGGTTTGTTTTAATATAGGGCTTTTGGAGATTTAATAAGCAGTTTTAACTTACAGTCATGGCAGCTTGATATGACTTTTTTTTTTTTTTTTTACTCTTCTCTAAGTACACACTGATACATACTATACTTAAAAACATCTTAGAGTTGGTTGATCTAAGAATTTACTGGGTGCCTATTGGGTCTGTACTGGTCCAGCAGGCTTTCATGTCAACTAGCTGATAGATAAAGCCCTAAAAGAGAAAACCCACCTGCTATGAAGGGATGTGTGAACTAAAAAATGAAAAGATATTGTCAAAACATATATCACTCAATTCAAATCCTGAACATCTAGACACTGGGAGAGATATACATAAACATCTATATAATGACACTGAAGAGAAACATAGAAAAAGTTAAGCTATTAATTTGTTTGAATCATATGATAAAAATATTCAGTACTTTTATTTCTCTTGAAATATATTTTTCGATTAAATTCAACTGTAGACCTAGGTAGCATTTTTCTACTGATACTGTGATATAGCAGGAACATGTAAAACCATTGTTTTGTTTTCTTTTAACTTTAGTATCGCAATTGTCCCTCAGAATCAGAGGGGGGTTGGTTCCAGGACCCTCGGAGATATCAAAATCCAAAGATGTTTAAGACCCTTATATAAAATGGCACAGTATTGCATATAACCTGTGCACATCCTCCTGGATACTTTTAAATCATCTTTGGATTACTTATAAAACCCAATACATTGTGAATGTTATGTAAATAAATGTAAAACAATGTAAATACTATGGAAATAGTTGCCCATGCATGGCATATACAACTTTTCCTTCTTGGAATTTTCTGGACTTCCCCCCCCTGTGTTTTCCATCTGTATTTAGTCAAATCCAAAGAAGCAAAACCTGTGGATACAGAGGGCTAGGTGTACACTAAATTTAATTTCTTTTCTTTTTCTTTTTTTTTTTTTTGGTCTTTTAGGGCCACACCCACGGCATATGGAAGTTACCAGGCTAGGGGTCTAATCAGAGCTGTAGCCACCGGCCTACGCCAGAGTCACAGCAATGCAGGATCCGAGCTGCATCTGCAATCTACACCACAGCTCACTACAATGCCGGATCCTTAACCCATTGAGTGAGGCCAGGGTACGAACTTGCAACATCATGGTTCCTAATTTGTTTCTGCTGCACCACGACGGGAACTCCATAAATTTAATTTCTTAATCCTTAAGTGGCAGTTTTGACTTTTATTAATCTATTCTGACAATACTTTCATGATTTTATGTGACTATTAGAGGATTGTACTTTTTTCTTGTTCCTTTGGCTTCCTTCATGAATAAAAGTTACATTACGAATGAACTGTACATACCATTGCTAAAGTTATAGTAGATCCACTGCCCACTCCTGGGTTTTGGAAGTGACACTGGTGTCTCTTCAGCAGGAAGAGTGTAGAATCGACACTCAACAAACAGCCGCTGGATAGTGTCATCTGCAGTTAGTCGAGAATCATTAAGGCTTAGAGCTATGATCTCAATCTGAATTTTTTCTGATGACTGTTCAAGAACAAAACCAAAAAACAATAAAGAAACAAAATGAACAAAGAATTCTTTACTCTTTTTCACTAACAATTTTATTTTATTAAACAATTTTTAAAAATTTTAAATATTTTTTTATGGCCACACCCATGGCTCCCGGGCCAGGTATTGAATCTGGGCTAAGCTGTGACCCATGCAGCAGCTGTGACCCATGCAGACTGCGCTGGGCCAGGGATCTGACCTGCACCTCTTCAGTGACCTGAGCCACTGCAGTCAGATTCTTAACCTACTGTGCCACAGCAGGAACTCCCTCACTAGCAATTTTAAATAAAACATGAAGGCATTGGCCTTCACTGATTTCTTTTTTGGAAGGCACCGCACACTACTGTCTTGTTACACATGATAGATTATTCAAGACAGAGTGAGAGAGAATGAGCTTCTAATGCCCCAGGGTTTGAAGTTAACAGTGTCCTGGCAATAGTCTCCTGATTTACATTTGAGGCTATAAATACCCTGCTAGTAGTCTATCAGGAGTGAAAATTGTGAGATCTTCATTTCCAATTGCTTTCAGAATGACATGTTATCAGTTGGCCTTGTTTCAATCTATGTAATGAAATACATGTTTATCACTGCTTTTATTTACTGCATGGTACCTGAGAAAGTTTTGGTTGTTCAGAGATCAAAGCCTGTTGAATACTTTAGAGCTATGATGCTAATATATGTGGCTATATGAATCCATATTAACTAGGGCTATCGTTCATTCTCCTATATATCCTGCCACAACATATTTCATTCAGTAATAAGTTTTCAAACAAAAGAAACAAAATTTTTATATAATTTAACATATATTTTCTTGCAATTTATTTTTATCTCATCTTTACAGAATAACTAAAAATATATATTTGTGTAATTTTCATTACAATCCTTATTTAATAGATTTTGGTGTCACAGACATGCTAATGATAGTTTCCTTGGGTAGTCATTTAAAACAAATAATAGACTATGACTTAAAAATTAAGAACATATCAAGATAACTCCTTAGTTAAATGTTTGTGCTTACAATTTAAAATTTGTTCTTTATTCCCCCAACTAAATCTCTCTTTATTAAATTCAGAGGCATGCTGCTATAAATTATGACAAAATAATAATTAAAAATCCTGATACTGACTTGCTTATATCACCAATTTTTAGGAATTCATTGTTAAACATAAATCAATGTGTAAATTCACCATAGTGATTACATTTAGATATTTCAAAGTATATAGTATAATTAATCAAACTGAAAAGCATAAGTACCCTATTGTAAAAATATTCCCATAAAGAACAATTTCCATTGCTGTCAAACCCCCTCAATATTTGATGAAGTAATTTTACCCCCTTCTTTCAAAAGACATTTTCTTTTATTATGTATTCTAAGACACTTTAACTAAAAACCCAAATCTGAATATTTCAATAAGGTTATTTTATTATTCAGTAGATTCATGGAAATTTTACTAGGATGACAGAGAAAATTCCACACCATTCTGTCTCCACTAATACAGGTACAAGGCTGCAGCTGGCAATATTACTAGGATTAGCATAGTATGATGAAATATTTAAAGGAAAATTTTTTCTAAAACCTAATAAATCAAATGACTGCCAAATGTCATTAAAGTGATGGTCTTTGACTTGAATATGCTTTTCATATTCAAATTTGAAAAGAAAGAGATGAAAGCCTGGAAAGGTTACTCGGTTTCAACTAATAACCTCAAGCCCTCTCCGTTCACGTGCATAAAAAATGAAGTTGGCTCTATTGTCTAATCTCACTTCAGAAAAGCCCTTCTCTGCTTGCTGAAGACTAATATGTAAAGAAAATATTTTAAATGATATTATTTTTTCTTAAAATGTACCGTGGTTGTCAAAATACCACACACATGCATATTTTATAATTCTGGTTCAAATGCAGCACAATGCATAATTAAGTCTTTTACATAACTTGTAATTTGACAAATTTAGAATTGTTACGACAATAACATAAAACATTCCTGCTTCTGTATAAAACATCTAAAAGAAAATAGCTATAAAAAGGCAAAATAGGTATACTTGGTTATTTCCACATTGCGAAGAGAGGAATTTAAAATTTTTTTATCACAGAAGCCAATGATGAGACAAATGAACTTTTAAATAGCAGGGGAAATCAAATTTATTTAAGTGGTTTTCGAAATTAATAATATATTAACTCTACAATCCCCATATGAAAATCTGCATTATTGTAAGAATGAACTTAGGCTGTCAAATAAGGCTATATCCAAATATATAACTCTAAATAAATGTAGATACTTGGGTTATAGTCAAACAAACAAAATACCAAAACCAAATAAACCCAAAGAAAACCCTATATTAACCAAAAAAAAAAAAAAAAAAAGCTTTAAAATTCTTTTCATGATGTCTGTCTTCTTTCTGGTCCCGTTTTTTTTTTTTTTTTGGTTATCCACACCCTCCCCTAGTCTCATTACCTCTGTATGTCCTTTTTAATTTTCTAACTTAACTGACAGAGTTACTAGTTGTCATTTCTTTGTTCCTTTAATGGTACAACTTAACAATCAAAATAAATCCAAAAAGAGTTAAGTTCTCAACAGGACATATCTAGGGAAGCATATCCTGAATAAAGAATTTCCAAATATTGTAAGTTTTGGCCTAGTGGGGCTAGCCAACTCATTTTTCAACATTGGAACCATTCTGGTTGTTTTCATGTCCCTGTGAATCAAAAGCTCAACTAGATCATATATGAAGTTTTTGAAGATTAGGGAGCCCATCAACTGCATTAATATACAACTCCGATTCAGTGTCAGAAATGACCTCATGATCTCTCCTCTTTCCGCTCCCCTCCCCCAGTCTCATTCATCCTCTGAAATCTGCTACCGCAGGGGATGACACCACAGTCCACCTGGTCACCTACAACCAGGAGACCCTAGAGCCATTCCTATACATCTCCATTTTCACACTCACCATATCCCACAGATCCCTTGTTCCTGTTCATTTCACTTCTTAAATATTTCAACGGTTCACTGAATTACTGAAAGCTTATGATATTTCAATATTGTCAGCTATGGGGGATATAGAGACAAAACAAGATGTGGTTTCTTTCCCACAAAGAAGAGAAACTCCTTTATGTTCTCATATGATCTGAGGAAGGAACTAAGACAATGCTTTCTAATATTAGAAAGGAGTTTTTGTTCTGTTTTGTTTTTTAAAGAAAGTAGTTTTATACAATAAGGAGGAAGAAACCAGAGAGAATTATGAAGCATAACTGGTTGGTAGAACCGTAGGTGGACAGATGGGTGGGACGAGGCTGTAAGCTCAGCGATAAAGGGACTATTGTCATGCCTTTTTTTTTTTTTTTGTCTTTTTGAGACTGCATCTGCAGCATATGGAGGTTCCCAGGCTAGGGGTCCAAGCAAAGCTGTAGCCGCTGGCGTACACCACAGCTCACAGCAATGCAGGATCCTTAACCCATTGAGGGAGGCCAGGGATCCAACCCGCATCCTCATGGATGCTAGTTGCATTGATTAACCGCTGAGCTACGAGGGGAACACCTGTCACTAGAGTGGTACATGGTATACACTCAAGAAATAAGTGGCTCTATTCTCATGGCTATAAGAAAGGTGAAGCACTACTGCCCCCTCTGCCTTGCCTACAGCCTAAACTATTCTTCCTGTGGCAGAATTCTTTTCTTAAAAACAAATCAGGAGTTACTGTTGTGGCTCAGCGGTAATGAACCCAACTAGTATCCATGAAGATACTGGCCTTGCTCAGTGGGTTAAGGATCCAGCATTGCTGTGAGCTGTGGTGTAGGTTGCAGTCGCAGCTTGGATGCCATGTTGCTGTGGCTGTGGTGTAGGCCGGAAGCTACAGCTCTGATTCGAACCCTAGCCTAGGAACTTCCATATGCTGCGGGTGTGGCCCTAAAAAGAAAAACCCCAAACATGTAAGATAGCACCTTTCTCTCTCTCTTTTTTTTTTTTTTTGGACATGCTCATGGCATATGGGAGTTCCTAGGCCAGGGATCAAACCCATGCCACCAAAATGACCTGAGCCACAGCAGTGACATGGATCCTTAACTTGCTAGGCCTCTAGGGAATTCTTTTTTAGTTTAATTTAATTTTATTTTAGCACCTCTCTGCTTGAAAACTTACCCTCTAGCCATTTCCCCGGGCCTGCAGAGTACTGTTTATATTGCTGAGCTTTTACATCCGAAATCTTCTCTATCAGGAAAAATTCTGCACTCTTTCTCTGAGACCATTACTGATTTCCAAGACTGGGGTGATTCTTCCTCTGGGCCCTGACAGCACTTTGCAGTCACACTGTGTCACACAGATTGGCTTCCATATCTGTCTCTCTCTGTAGACTGGAGTTCTTGGAGGCCAGGACCCTACCTTATTCATCCTGTGCTATTTCACATCCTCTCCAGGATGTGGCACATAGGAGGCTGTCAAAAAATACTTAATGATATAGAATCAAGGGATGCTCAGTATCTCCATGTATTCAGAATATCCTTTATACATATGTTGCCAGAAATATGTGAAGCTGCAATTATTAGTGTTTTCTTTTTAAACATATACTTATTGTGGCTACTACATTTTACGAAGTTGGTGATTACTAACTGTCGAAATCTCATCATTCTAGATTTTAATTGAATAGTACTATTTCAAAGACAGGTCAATACTGTAGAATCTGGGTGGTAGGGTACTGTTATTTCAACTTTTCTTTCTGTTTGAAAATTTTCAGAATAAAACAACGAAAAAAAGTTCAGTTAGGAGAGTTGGACAATATACTGATTCGAATGGCAGTGACTGAAGCAAAGCCATTCAGATGGATGCTGAATAATGTTTGTTCAGAATTCCTAGAGCAATATAACCAGTCATATCTCTGTATGAGCACCCTGCATATACCGTAGTTTGACCAGCTGGTATAGGCTTTAGGCTGTTCCTGTTTTGTTTCTTTTCTATGTGTGGGAACATGTCATTAGGCATGATGCTACCTCTCAGTACTTTTTATCTTGTTCACCAGTTGCTCTGTTATCTTTGCTAGTTAGCAAGATGTCAGCATCAGCATATAAAAAGAGAATCTGAAATCTGGTTGTAGCCAACAGCAGTAAGAGAAGTCACTCAAATAAGAACTGTGTGTAACTTCTTTTCAGTTGCTTCTATAGATGGACACTACACTTTATATGACTGAATGATCTAGAAATGTGATGACAGCTTGTATTACTCTCCGAGAAAAAAAAAAGTTAGGAGTTCTCATGATTTTGGCTCAATTCCACTACTGCTTCCTGACTGATGCTATAATTCACATTTTAGGACATACTTCTCTATGGTATTTACTTGGGCTTTTATTGGCATGCTTAAATTTTTTATGTTTTACTTTAGAAGAGCAGGCTGAATTCTTCCTCTGGTTTCAACCATCATAGTAGCCACACTAAGGTTAGACTGTTAGGCTTCTAAAAACTAATTCCATTTGACAGCTCTTAAATACAGTGTTGCTTAACTGAGAATGGCTTCTGATAAAGGTTTGGAACTTGTTTCAGTCAGTTAGATTTAAATCTCACTAGGGTGAGATTGCATGTGAGTTTTATTTCATTCTTAATTCTACAGTGAATAAGTCTTTCTTTAACTTTTTAAACTATGAAATATAGAAAATAATTTGGCATATTCAAGCACTCAACATCTTAAACAGATGTTACGGTTTTGCTGTATCTGATTCAAATCTTTTTGTTGTTATTATGGAAGAAATAAGCTATTTCAGATACAAGGAAAAGCTCTCATCTCCCAATTCCTTTCCTTATTCCTCATTCTCCCAGAGGTAACTACTATCATGAAGTTGGTGTGTGTCATTCCCAAACATGCTTTTATCTTTTCTACTACATATGTATATATCTATGAACAACATATTACTTTGTCTTTAGATTTTATATGAATGGTATCATCCTCTATTGATCATTCTGCTATTTTTTCACTCCATACGATATTTTCGAGATTCATGATTATAATTAAAATCTAATTCATTAATACTAGCTGTATAGCATTCTATTTATATTACACATACACTCTATAGTCTATTTCTCTACTAATGAACAATTAAGTTGTCTAAAATTTTTTGCTATCATAAATAATGTTTCATTGAATATCTTTTTATGTTTTCTCATGCATGTGAGTCGTCCTCTCAGAATTGCTGGGTGATAGGTATGAGAAATTCAACTTCAGGGAGTTCCCGTCGTGGTGCAGTGGTTAACAGATCCGACTAGGAACCATGAGGTTGTGGGTTCGGTTCCTGCCCTTGCTCAGTGGGTTAACGATTCGGCGTTGCCGTGAGCTGTGGTGTAGGTCGCAGACGTGGCTCGGATCCCACGTTGCTGTGGCTCTGGCGGAGGCCAGTGGCTACAGCTCCGATTAGACCCCTAGCCTGGGAACCTCCATATGCTGCGGGAAGCAGCCCTAGAAAAGGCGAAAAGACAAAAAAAAAAAAAAGAAAAGAAATTCAACTTCATAGGATTATAAATGGTTATATAAACTTATATGAATATTACTTTTATTACCATAAAAATGTCTTGTATGTGTACAAATAAATACATATAAATCCTAGGTATAGGAGCCAAGGTATGCAGAATTTGGTATTTTATAACAAAATGGAAATAGAAGGGGATGGTCCACATCTATGCCTTTTAAGAACAAAAGTTTAACTGAAGCGAGCGCTAACACAAGCTCCAAATGTTGGTCCCAAAAGCCAAACTCCCCATTTGCATTGACGGAGCCATATTAAGTAGGGTAGGAATGATAATGATTAATGGTGATTCTTACAACTTCCCTTCTTCAGGCTGAGGGTTGGCAGAGTCATCTCAGAATCAAAAAGGTCCCCTAGACATCACACTAGGCGCCAAAGCTTCCTCTGGCTAGGAATCAGATCTACTCTTCATATAAAGTCTTTGATTTTTTAAAAAATAAGTGTAGAGAAGAATAAGAGTCAAGAGAAACTCAAACTGTCGAGGTAATAATGTTTTTAACAAACAGAACAAATCCAACCCAGTGTTCACTGGTGGCAGGAACCTTTCTTTTCTCATATGTTCTGTTAAAAGGTCCTGTGTTGAACAAATACTATAAATAGGGAAAACTTCAGCGATGGAAATCGAAACAGTGCTAGGGTTAGGAGTGCTCATTTTTGGAACATTGTCTCCCTTACATACCGTGTCCATTGCTACATCTATCATCAGCAAACTATAGAAGCTTGTTACTGCATGTTCTCAAGCACTGGGAATATTTTTTCTTGTACTAATAGACCCGAGGGATATGACACATTTCCATCATTAACTGTGGGTTACTATGGCAAT
This sequence comes from Phacochoerus africanus, assembly GCF_016906955.1. Taxonomy (NCBI): domain Eukaryota; kingdom Metazoa; phylum Chordata; class Mammalia; order Artiodactyla; family Suidae; genus Phacochoerus; species Phacochoerus africanus. The sequence goes on along the minus strand of NC_062551.1, from coordinate 31,461,601 downwards.
ACTTTGAAAGAAGGAGAGAATTTTTTTAAAAAACGACCCTTAATTTTCAGGTATTCTGATATGTTGCTCTGCTTTCACTATCACTGACAACTGATGTTATAATACAGAGGTCCTCAATTTTGGCTGCAGGCTAGTATCACTGGAGGAGCTTTAAACAAAATTCTGATTTAACTGAGCCTGAGTCCTGGCATTTAAAAATGTTCCCTAGATATAAGATTAACATTCAGAAGTCAGCTGCATTTCTGTTTACCAGCAATGAAATATTAGAAAAGGAATACAAAAATACAATACCTTTTAAAATTGCACCTCACAAAATCAAATACCTCGGAATATACCTGACCAAGGAGGTAAAGGACCTATATGCTGAGAACTATAAAACTTTAATCAAAGAAATCAAAGAAGATGTAAAGAAATGGAAAGATATTCCATGTTCCTGGATTGGGAAAATCAATATTGTAAAAATGGCCATACTACCCAAAGCAATCTACAGATTCAATGCAATCCCTATCAAATTACCCATGACATTTTTCACAGAACTAGAACAAACAATCCAAACATTTATATGGAACCACAAAAGACCCAGAATCGCCAAAGCAATCCTGAGAAACAAAAACCAAGCAGGAGGCATCACTCTCCCAGACTTCAAGAAATACTACAAAGCCACAGTCATCAAAACAGTGTGGTACTGGTATCAAAATAGACAGACCGACCAATGGAACAGAATAGAGAATCCGGAAATAAACCCTGACACCTATGGTCAATTAATCTTTGACAAGGGAGGCAAGAACATAAAATGGGAAAAAGAAAGTCTATTCATCAAGCATTGCTGGGAAACCTGGACAGCTGCATGCAAAGCAATGAAACTAGAACACACCCTCACACCATGCACAAAAATAAACTCAAAATGGCTGAAAGACTTAAATATACGACAGGACACCATCAAACTCCTAGAAGAAAACATAGGCAAAACACTCTCTGACATCAACATCATGAATATTTTCTCAGGTCAGTCTCCCAAAACAATAGAAATTAGAGCAAAAATAAACCCATGGGACCTCATCAAACTGAAAAGCTTTTGCACAGCAAAGGAAACCAAAAAGAAAACAAAAAGACAACTTACAGAATGGGAGAAAACAGTTTCAAATGATGCAACCGACAAGGGCTTAATCTCTAGAATATATAAATAACTTATACAACCCAACAGCAAAAAAAAACAATCAATCAATGGAAAAATGGGCAAAAGACCTGAATAGACATTTCTCCAAAGAAGATATACAGATGGCCAACAAACACATGAAAAAATGCTCAACATCGCTGGTTATAAGAGAAATGCATATCAAAACTACCATGAGATATCACCTCACACCAGTCAGAATGGCCATCATTAATAAATCCACAAATAACAAGTGCTGGAGGGGGTGTGGAGAAAAGGGAACCCTCCTGCACTATTGGTGGGAATGTAAACTGGTACAGCCACTATGGAGAACAGTTTGGAGATACCTTAGAAATCTATACATAGAACTTCCATACGACCCCGCAATCCCACTCTTGGGCATCTATCCAGACAAAACTCTACTTAAAAGAGACACGTGCACCTGCATGTTCATTGCAGCACTATTCACAATAGCCAAGACATGGAAACAACCTAAATGTCCATCGACAGATGATTGGATTCGGAAGATGTGGTATATATACACAATGGAATACTACTCAGCCATAAAAAAGAATGACATAATGCCATTTGCAGCAACATGGATGGAACTAGAGAATTTCATACTGAGTGAAATGAGCCAGAAAGACAAAGACAAATACCATATGATATCACTTATAACTGGAATCTAATATCCAGCACAAATGAACATCTCCTCAGAAAAGAAAATCATGGACTTGGAGAAGAGACTTGTGGCTGCCTGATGGGAGGGGGAGGGGGAGGGAGTGGGAGGGATCGGGAGCTTGGGCTTCTCAGACACAACTTAGAATAGATTTACAAGGAGATCCTGCTGAATAGCATTGAGAACTTTGTCTAGATACTCATGTTGCAACAGAAGAAAGGGTGGGGGAAAAATGTAATTGTAATGTATACATGTAAGGATAACCTGACCCCCTTGCTGTACAGTGGGAAAATTAAAAAAAAAAAAAGAAATCTACTACAAAGGTGTTTACATTCAACACAATTAACAAAAGATCACAACCTTCAAACTGCCTTGAAATATAATGTAATAATTATATGACATTTAAAACATAAGCAGTCACTATTTTATAAAAGGGGATAAATGAGTAGAAGTTATATATATGCATTAACTTTTATTTGAATAAATAAACATTTGAAGGATATATTAAAAAAAAAAAATGTTCCCTAGGTGGTTTAACCTGCAGCCAAGGTGAGAAGTACTGCCTTTCCCTAGAGCTGTGGTTCTCAAACCCCAGAATGACCTGAAAGGCCTGAGAACACAGAGGTTGCGGGGCTCCCGTCTCAGAGTTTCTGATTCACTAGGTCTAGGGTGGGGCTCAAGAATTTGTATCTCCCACAAAGTCTCAGGTGATGCTAATGCTGATGGTCTGAGGACCAGAGAAGATTCACCCTGTATTTGTTGACCCTTTCTAAGATATTTATAGAAAGCCATCTACAATTTACTGAACTGTTTTTTTAGTTATTATTTAACATTTTAGTACAGAATTAGCTAAAAAATTATTTCCTTTTTAGAAGCAATCTATATTCATCCCTAAAAATAATACAACAATATAAATCCTAAAAAGTAAAATATAAAAGTTTCTTGTTTTCTTCCATTCCCTAACTCAGGGGTTAGCAATTTTTTTTCCGTAAAGGCCAGATAGTAAATATTTTTCACACTTCGGGCTCTACAGTCTCTGCTGCAAGTACTCAACTCTGCTTTTGTAGAGTGAAGTGGCCATCGACAATATGTAAACGATGGGTTTGGTGTGTTCCAATAAAACTTTATTTACAAAAATAGGTGGAGAGCTGGATTTTGCTGATCCTTGTCCTGACCCATGTCCCAAAGATACTCACTGCTCACAATGTTCGGATAATATACTTCCAGACATCTTCTTTGCTTGCATAAACCTAAATGTTATGTCTGCATGCTCATATAAAAGATACACATGTATGCGTGTACAAATATACTATGTATGTACAAATATGCGTTTCTGTTTGCTTCTTTTAAAATAGAATCATTAGTGAGATAATTTCTTATCCATTAGTTTGGCAAAAAGCATGATGTGAGGAAACTAATTTCCACATGTTATGTATTAAAACATTCCAACTGGAAATGTTTGTATTAGCAAAAACTTATAGAGGTCAAGGGGTCTATCAAAAGGCACTTCTATAAATAAATATCACATAGATATACAATGTAATATTATGCATATGTTAAAATAGAGTAAACTGCTATGGAAAAATGTCTGTGGTATATCAGTGAGAGATAAGTTGCAAAATATAAAAAATAGTTTTAAAAGCTATCAGCATCAGGAGAGTAACTGGACATTCCTGGTTAAAACATTTCCATATATAAAAGAGTGGGAGGGGCTTACTTTACCCACTGATAGAATATCATGTTTGATTCTGAAGCAATTTAATAACTTTTAATACATGAATGCTAAAAGCAGTGAGTTGCTTTATGCATTTTGCCTTTCAAAACTTTAAAACATATTTTGCTAAGCATCATTAGTGCAATCACCTGAGAATGCCAGCTCATGTTGTTCAAAAGAACTTGGCTTCCAGGTAGAATTGCTTTTCAGTCCAGTTGAATATAGCAGCCCTTACAAAACTGCTGTTAGTGGGAATAGCGAAACAGGAAGATGTAAACATGCAGTGCTCAAAAAAGACTGCTACTCTTTCAGCCTGTGATTTCCCATTCTTACCTGTGGCTACACTTTAAGGAATCTGTGACTTGAAGGCAATATGTTTAGTTTTGAAAATTGAAAGCTGCTTAAATGGTAAAATTAGAGATAATGTGAAAGGAAGATCGCTAATTCTTTTTTTTATGCCATGGCAGATGCAAATTTTTGGTTTTGATGTCTATTTTGAGGACCTAAAACAAGGGTTTTAATCAATGTATTATACATCAAATTGATACTGTTAACTTCTGATTATTCGAATTAATAAAATATTCATAGAGAAATGTCCAAAGTTTTACATTTCTCAGACTCCCCCCCCCCCCATTAATTATCATGCCTAGAAGCTTTTTAGTAAAAGCAGCAGTCATCAGGCTGACGGAATTTGACAGGCCAGCAAGGCCCAATTACACTGGTGCTCTGTGGCACTTTGATGTCCTGGAAAGAAGAGAGATAGGGGCAAATTGGGTAGCACATTATGTTAATGACTTGATTTAATCCAGCCACTAAACTTTATGTAGCCTGTTAAAAAAGATGCTAACACTAATTATGCCACTTTGGAAAGGAAAGGAGGGGACAAGCATTTCATTCTGACAAAGTGAAGCTCATAAATGTTGTAAATGAAATGAAACAAAATGAAGTAATCTATGATTAATTATACATCACAGACACGAAGAAAAGAGGAAGAACCAAGTAATATGTCTAAGTCCTGGGAAATCTGTTAGATTCCTTTTAAGGATCAACATTTCTCAGAAATTACTATGAGCTGTCAGAGTCTATAACATGAAAAAAAGAAATGGGATGATCTTAAATTGCTTACATAGTGCAGCAGATAATTCAAATTCATAGTGTAATTGGCATAAATGATATTTATCTAGGACACTACTTCTAGTCTCAATTTTGTGACATTATAGCTATTGGTAAAGGCAATTTAAAAAATTTCTACAAGATGGAGATAACCACAGAGTAGAGTTATTTAACTACTTTTAAACTAGTCTCTGTGTCTCTAATTTACTCTTGACATGACTGATAGCATGATCTTTTAAAATGTGATGCAAGAGTGTAAACTCCATAAAAGCAAGAGACTTATTTCTCTCATTCACTGCTAAATCTCAGTCCCAGACTAAGGCTTGGGACATGGTAAATACTCACTAACTACCTGTTTAATGAATGAGTGGTCTTCTTCCCTCACCCTTAAAAATTCTCACTGGCTACTCATAGAACTTCGGGATGGGCTTCCACCTCCTCAGCTGATATGCACAGGGGCCTCAATGTTCTGGACAGGGCTATATTTTCACCATTTTCTCCTGGGGCTGCCCATTTTTGCCATAGGTTTGGCCCATCCTAAAACTATTCTGATTCCTAGGACAAGCCACACACTGCATTCTCTCAAATTTTTATATATCTGCTATATAATTTAACAAAACTAAATTTCACCTATTAACATGAGATACTGGTCAGTATGTTCTACTAAAAGTAGAAATTTTATTTATTTATTTTTGTCTTTTTAGGGCTGCCCAGGCAGCATATGGAGATTCCCAGGCTAGGAGTCGAATCTGAGTCGTAGCTGCTGGCCTACGCCAGAGCCACAGTAACGCCAGATCTGAGCCGCATCTGCAACCTACACCACAGCTCACAGCAACGCCGGATCCTTAACCCACTGAGCGAGGCCAGGGTTGGAACCTGTGTCCTCTTGAATGCTAGTCAGACTTGTTTCCGCCGAGCCGTGACAGAAACTTCGTAAAAAGTAGAATTTTTAAAAGCACATGGGAGTTGAGGAGTTCACATTGTGGCTCAGCGAAAACGAATCTGACTAGTTTCCATGAGAATGCAAGTTCAATCTCTGGCCTCACTCACTGGGTTAAGGATCTGGCATTGCTGTGGGCTGTAGTGTAGGTTGCAGATGGATCCCGTGTTTCTGTGGCTGTGGTGTAGACTGGCAGCTACAATTCCGACTAGACCCTAAGCTGGGAAACTCCATATGCCATGGGTGCCGCCCTAAAAAGACAATTAATTAATTTAATTAAATAATAAAAAAATTAAAAGCACATGGGAGTTGATCAGTGGCTACCAAGGCATAAAGCACTGCTTAGAACAGGTGCTTGCTTTAAATGATAGTCACACTATTGAGACAGCATCTAAAACCACTACAGGAAACCACATTTTGAATGACAGTGAAGGCTGTATTAGGCTGAAGCAAAGTAACATAAATTATTTTTCTGGAAGTAATAAGAAAAAAACCCAGTTTACACCAAAGGAAAAATATATGTGTATATCAGAATTAGTTGAACATTTTAAAGGAATATTTCTTTCACTAAACTTGTTTTTTTTTTTTTTTTTTGTCTTTTTGCTATTTCTTGGGCCGCTCCCGCAGCATATGGAGGTTCCCAGGCTAGGGGTCGAATCGGAGCTGTAGCCTCCAGCCTACTCCAGAGCCACAGCAACGCGGGATCCGAGCCGCATCTGCAACCTACACCACAGCTCACGGCAACGCCGGATCGTTAACCCACTGAGCAAGGGCAGGGACCGAACCCGCAACCTCATGGTTCCTAGTCGGATTCGTCAACCACTGCGCCACGACGGGAACTCCCTAAACTTCTTTGTTAAATCAAAGTTCTTTATTCTTTGTTAACAGTAACACACAATTCCACTGAGATCTAGCAATGCTGTCAACATTCACATGATTCTGCTGAAAGTCTGATATAGGGTTTCTTAATCTCAGCACTATTGACATTTTGGGGCAGATAGTTCTTTGTTGCGGGTCCTGTCTTTTGCAGCATGCTCAGCAGAAACTGACTACTAACCTGACTTTTCATGCCAGTAGCAGTTCCCCCCCAGTGTGGCAACCAAAAATGTCTCCAGGGCCAAATGTCCTTTAGGTGACAAAACTGCACCCAGTTGAAAATCATTGGTCTAAGATGATATATTTAGGTAACATCTTCCCATAGTATGTAAGTTACTTTTAGATGATGAATACCTGTTTGGAAAATAACGTTAACTGTTGCAATGTCTCCCTAGTATCTCCTGCATAAAATCCAGGTCTTCTCTATTGTAACTGAAGCCTTCAATTCTTTTATACAGCAAGGCTGTTCTAGTTAATTGAAGTAAAATTGTATTTTTATTGAAGGATAGTTGATTTAAAATTTTGTGTTGATTTCAGGTGCATAGTAAAGGGATTCGGTTATACATATATGTGAATATATGTATTATGTTTCAGTTCTTTTCCATTACACTTAATGTATTCTTGATTTCTGAAACATAATGTGCATCCCTGACTACTAGAAATGCACATTATTTTCTCCCCATTTTGGAGGTTTCACTGTTAAAGGAGGACACTCCTTTCTAATATGTGACTGACCACAGCTGAATGGGTCAAGGGTGCACCACTGATAGAGACAGACCCAATCCAGAGGCTGGGTGTGGCTAATCAGAGCTTTCTCCTTGATGCTGGGCATTCTGTGTGGCCATCTTTGGGCAATAAGCAAGTGAAACAGAAAGAGTCGGCCTAAAATGAGAAAAAGCAGACATGAAACACATGAGAAAGAGGGTGGCTCAGCTCATGGGCATATCCTCTATGAAGTCTATTAAAAAAAGTCACTCTTTCTTCTGAACTTCCTTAATTAGTAGCATGACTGTTAGCAAGTTACTTTAAGATCTCAGTTTACTCATTTGGAAAATGAGGAGGATGGGCCCAAAACAGCTTTATTATTTAGCTCAGATATCTGACTATTAATTATTGGCACAGTCTCCTGACATTGTTTTATACTGTAATTTAACTGCTGAATTACTGACTTTTCATGAACACATTTTCCAATTAATGTGATGTTCCCTGAGGACAGGGCCAGAATATACCATGTTTACTTCCTTAGGGAGGAGTGATCACAAACCACAGACTGAATTCCTGGGAATCACTGAGTTATAACAAGAGAGATGAGTGCTGTTTGTAGCTTGACTAGACAAATACATCCCTTGGTACCGGTCCTAGGATCTTAGGGAGGGATCGCTTGCTATCCCTTAGACCTGAGGACTGATTCAGTACATAATTCTCACATTTGTATGTTCAAAAGGCTAAATCATATAAGGTTTCAAAAAAACCTGACAAAGTATGCAAAGCGTCTTTCAGAAGAATTAATGAGAAAGAAATGTGAGTTATGTGAGAACAAAATCGCTGAATTAGGCTTGCAGGCTTACTATTCTTTCTTGATGTAATGAATGGAGTCTTAGTAAAACGATGTGATGGTTAATTTTACGTGTCAACTTGATTGGGCCACAGGATACCCAGACACTTGGTCAAACATTATTCTGACTAAGTCTGTGAAGGTGTTTCTGGATGAGATTAACATCTGAATTGGGGTAAAGCTGATTATACTCCCTATCGTAGGTAGGGCTTGATCTAATCAGTTGAAGGCCTGAACTGAAAAGGTTGAGAAACAGGGAACCCTTCTGCCTTAAGCTGGCACACTGATCTCTGCCTACCTCTGGCCTTTGGACAGAACTGAAACATCTACTCTTCCTAGGTCTCCTGTCTGCCTGCTTTTGGACTGGAACTCACACCATATGTTCTCCTAGTTCTCAAGTCTTTCAACTTATACTGGAACTAAGCCATTGGCTCTCCTGGGTCTCCAGCTCATAGACCGCAGGTCTTAGAAACTAATACTCTCCATAATCATGCGAGCCAATTCCTTATAAAAGAGCCTCTTTCATATATATTATCCTATTGGGTCTGCTTTTTTTGGAAAACTCTAATATGAATGGCTAGAAAGCTAAATCTCATACAAGGTACTCATTTTCCTATTGATTTACATTGTCAAAATTCCTAGTAGAGGGTAGAGAATTTCTATTCACTGAAATAAATATATTTTGATTAAATAATTTGACAATTTCAGATTTGACAAAGCAAAAGGATTAAACTGAATTGAACTAAATGCTACAATTACAAGTCTTAGACGCAAGATTCCTTCCTTGATTTATCAATTTTGAACGATAAAGATTCTATATGTCAGGAGGCTATAGGTTTGATGATGTTATAATAATCATATTATGATAATAAAACTTTGGACAGATGAAGTGTTCTGTTTGTATTTATTAATCATTTGTGTTTATCTACCACAGAAACAATGGGTTTTTCTATTTTGTGGAGGCATCTGTGACAACTGAAATGTTTCGTTCTGTGGGTCTGTTCTGTGGAGAAAGCTAAGAATGTAAGATTTTTTTTTTTCCTTTTTCAGCCACACCTGTGGCATATGGAAGTTCCCGGGCCAAGGATCAAATCCCAGCTGCAGCTGCGACCTATGCCACTGCAGAGACAACATCAGATCCTTATTCTGCTGCCACAGAAGAAATCTAAGTGTAAGATTTTGAGTTGAAATAAGTATTGCAATTCTTATAAATAAAGTTGAGATTCTAATAAAAGAATTACACTTAATCATTTCAAGAAACAATATAGATGAATAGAAAAAGCTAGGGTTTTTTACTTTACAAAAATGATTGCCCTCTTTACAAAGAAAAATGCTCTGGTAAGTGGTATACTTCCTTTGTAAATTAAAATATAATTTTCAAAATTTCAATTTACATACTACTCTTCAGCAACGCACTGTAAAACAAGCACAGTATATCTATATGAAATTAATTACCTCCTAAGAAGGTTTATTTTTTTGGCAGAATAAAATAGCTTTAATAGCTTATCACTGGACATATATAGATATGAATAGTCTATGAATTCATATACGTAAGTTATTATAGTTTTAAATGAAATCTCACATTTTGAGTTCTTTAAAGTTTAGATTTAATACATCTTTGTACAATAGTTCTGAAAAGAAGTTGGCCAAGTCATTTGGTTTTAGCAAGTAACTGCTGAAGCTAGTGGTGTTAGGTACTCTTAACATATACTCAAAATAATGCTTACATGGTATGGCCCATTATATAATGAAACTGTAAAGAAAATTTTCTTGTACTAGATGATTACCTGGTTAAGATTATGATAATACATTAAAATTTTTCTAGAAATATCTTGCCTTAAGATTTTCATACATGGGGAGTTCCCGTCGTGGCACAGCAGAAACGAATCTGACTAAGGAAACATGAGGTTGTAGGTTTGATCCCTGACCTTGCTCAGTGCATTAAGGATCTAGCATTGGTGTGGGTCGCAGACGTGGCTTGGATCCCATGTTGCTGTGGCTGTGGTGTAGGCCAGTGGCTACAGCTCCGATTAGACCCCTAGCCTGGGAACCTCCATATGCTGCAGGCGTGGCCCTAAAAAGACACACACACACACACACACACACACACACACAAGATGTTCATATATGAAGAGTGATATATTATGAATGAAAAGCAGCTTTATTTTAGAACGTATCAGGTTACTGACCTGTTTGACGTTCTTAGAGATGGGAACTGGAATAATACACTCATCACTGTCAGAAGCTGATTTGTCCTCTTCATCTGTTAAAAAATAAAATTACATTGCAATATACAACTGTATTTGTACCCTATGAAATAGAGAGAAATAAGCATACATTCGAAGGACATCCTTAAAAGAACAATATGATATTCATGTCTGGATTTTTTTTAGCAGCAAAGGTATTCACATTTAGATTACATTCTAGAAAAGAGGAAAAAGAAAATTTCAAGTTTAGCTTTAGTACAAACAAAGGAAATAAAAATACAGCTGCTTCTAGTCCAAAATTAAAAACAATTTTTTAAAAGAGAGAACATGGTAATAACGTTTTCTAACAGCCTACTTAATACTACTGTGCAAAGGCAAAATTATACCTATTATTTTAAAACATTTTGAAAAGTTTTACAGCTTTATTGCAGTTAAACTGACATACAATAATAAACCACACAAATTTAAAGTGCCAAATTTGTATCTACATTTTGAAAATACGTATTTTGACAAAAATATAATTCTGTGAAACCATCACGACAATTAAGATAGTGAACACATCTATCACTCTCCGAATTTCCTTATGCCCCCTTGTAATCTTTTTCCTTCTGTAGTTTACTATTCTCAATTGTCCTTTTCTAGGCAACCATCTAAATGCTTTCTGTCATAATACTTTAGTTTGCCTTTTCTATATATTTATATAAATTAAACTGTGGGTTTTTTTGTTTGTTTGTTTGTTTGTTTGTTAGGGCCTCACCCGCAGCATATGGAGGTTCCCAGGCTATGGGTTGAATTGGAGCTGTAGCGGCCTGCACCACAGCCACAGCAACGCGGGATCTGAGCTGTGTCTGTGACCTACACCACAGTTCATGGCAATGCTGGATCCTTAACCCACTGAATGAGGCCAAGGATCGAAGCTGCGTCTTCATGATTACGAGTCAGATTCGCTTCCAAAGAGCCATGATAGGAACTCCTAAACTGTGTTTTTAAGTTATCTTTCTTTGGTCTGAGTTCTTTAAATTTTTACAGAGTCAAGTCTTCTAGAATAACCCAGATAATAGTACTGAGCCCAAAAAGAATATAAAGCCATTTAAAATATAAACTGGGAACATGGTCAGCAATAATAACTTGCATTTGTTGTGGTATGCCACGTTGAAATAAGAAAAGCAATAATTCCACCTGACTAGCTGACCAGACTGAGACATATTCCATCATTTCTGTCAAGAAACAGCTATCATGAGGTAGGGTCACTATTAAGTGAAGATGTTCAATGAGGCATGCGTGTTCTAACAGGGTAAATAAAGCAGAGTTAAGCAGATATGTTAATTTTATGAAGAAAGTCACCTCCTGGTTCTAGTTCTTCAGTTATTTCTGTTTCATCTTCAGAAGAAGTCAAACTTTTTCTGGCAAGCTGACCCTCAGAGAGTAAAGACACATCATCTTTTACTTGTTGCATTTTCTCAGTTTTCTCTTTAAGCTTATCGATACTGTTTTCCTGAGAAACCTGAAGAAACAAAAGCATACTGATATACTATTGTTTAGATCACATTTACAGTGTACTAGCTGAAGCACTTGAATGATAATTAAGGCATATAAATATAGAAGTATGCAATATAAATATAATTCATTAGAAAATAATCACATAAGCTGTACAAATGAAAATATGTACATACATTAAAATCTGATTATAAACTGAGAATAAAACAGCATAATCTCAAAATAAATTTTACATTATACTTTAACTCACACGTGTATTTACTACCTACTAATATCTTCATAATTGTAGCTTTTATACTTGTCATATTTTTTGACCTTTCTATTCCAAGGAAGTCATTTACAAAAATATGATCAATGACATGATTTCTTTCTTTCTCTCTCTCTCTCTCTCTCTCTCTCTCTCTTTCTGCTTTTTAGGGCTGCACCTGAGGCATATGGAAGTTCCCAAGCTATGGGGCGAATTGGAGCTACAGCGGTCAGCCTACACCACAGTTCATGGCAACGCCAGATCCTCAGCCCACTAGGTGAGGCCAGGAATCAAACCCGCATCCTCATGGATTCTAGTCGGGTTTGTTAACCACTGAGCCATGAAGGGAACTTCAATGATATGCTTTCTTGATCCATGTCAATGCAAAGACAAAGTCTTTTAAAAAACCTTTCAAAATAACTTAAGTAATTAAATTTATTTATTTATTTTTGGCTGCACCTGCAGAAATGTGGAAGTTGCTTGGCCAGGGACTGAATCTGTGCCATGGCAGGGACCCAAGCTGCTGTGGTGACAATGCCAGATCCTTAACCTGCTGTGCTACAAGGGAACTCCCAATATCACTTTAATACAAACACGTACCTTGGGAATATGTGAAACAGTTGGCATACTGATTTCTATTTCTGGTGTATGTTCCACTTCTGGTGAAATTTCCTTCATATCTTTAGGAGGAGTAGAGGTCTCCTTATATTAATGTGAAAACACACATGTATGTTACTTTGTATTTATTATTAAATCTCAAATCACCCTAAGATTTTTACATATACACAGACACACACATTTAGGATTTACTCTCCTAAAAACTTTCATACATAACATATAGCAGTGTTAATTATATTTATCATGTTACATTTCTAGCACTTACTTTATAACTAGAGGAGTGTGCCTTTTGACCATCTTCATCCAGTTCTCTCACCTCCACCCCCTGCTTCTGTTAGCCACACACCTATCTCTTTTTCTATGAGCCTACCTGGTTTTGAAGTATAACTGACCTATAATACTATGTTAGTTCCTGTTACATAACACAGTGATTTGGTATCTCTTTACATTTCAAAATGATCACTCCAGTAAGTCTCGTTACGTCACTACACGAAGGTATTCCACAGTTACTATGTTCCCCATATTTCATACCCACGACCCATTTCTTTTACAACTGCACGTTTCTGCCTCCTGATCTTTTTCTCCTATTTCTTTCCTCCCCCAACCTCTCTCTCTTCTGGCCACCACAGTTGTACTCTGTCTCTGCAACTCAGTTTCTGTTTCCTTATGTTTGTTCATTTGTTTTGTTTTTCTGGACAAGATCTCTTTACATAGTTACAGATCAAGAAAGAGAAGAGGTCTAGGTCTGAGGTACTTCAACACTTAGAGATACGGTCCAGGAGAACGGACCCGGTAGCGTAGGTATGGTATCCCGGAGGCCAAGAGAAAAAGGAGCAAGTGTTCCACTGTGTCAGAAGTCACTGGGAGATTAAGATGGGGACTGAGAATGACAACTGTATATGGCACAGTAAACGTCATTGTGACCTTAGCAAGAGTGGTGACGTTTTACTAGAGGGAGCAAGAAACAGTATGAGGAAAGAGAGAGAGCAGTAAGGCAAATTTTTGGAGAGTTTTGTTCTGTTTTGCTTTTTGGTATACGGGGAAGAGGATTGGGACAGTACCGGGAGAGAGATACGGAGCCAAAGGAGGGTTTAGATCAAAGAGTAAGAACACTTAACACTTACACTCACAGTGCCAAATTACAAAGTTAACATTTTAAAGGAGGAAGAAGTATTTTATTTGTTTCCACTTAAATCAGGTAAGGTATACTATATCATATACTTCAAATATTTATTATGGGGGAAAATCAGTATTTTGAGTGTTTACTACTTACAGAATGCTGATGTGGGGTGATATCCACAAAAGACACCCTCTTATCTTTAGGGGCTAAACGTCTTGGTTTAGGTTTTGGTGCCTAAGATAAACCAATACGTCAAACTGAGTGTGATAAGCATAGCTTTTAGATACGTTTCTCTTTTATCTAGCTTTTTATTAAGTGTTACAGGAAATTCAAAGTCACTGTTACTCACTACAATTAATGTGCTAACAGAGGATGTTGGAGGTAGTCTTTGAACAACTTCAGACTCTTCTTTGTCTATGAAATTTCCTAAGTCTTCAGTTGTTATGGCTCCACTTGGTGGAAGGTAAGCAAATTTCCATTTAAGTATAACATGGATAGTTCCTGCTGGATGCTTTTTATGATCTGTTAACTCAAATATTCCTGTCAAATTACAAAAGTAATTGCAATTAATGCTAGAGTGAAGTTTTATTGCTATAAGACTTAAAGAAAAGCAAAGACAATTACCCACAACTTTAAAAATAAGTTTGGCTTTTACAACTCAAATGACTTAAGAGAAGAAAATAAGGCACAAAGGTCTATGATAGGTTCATCTGTCAAGCAGAATGCTTTCAGAAGTTAAAGCCTCAAAGATAGTATTCATTCAAAGATGAGAAAATTGATTTATAAATATTTTAATTTACTGAAATTAAGTTCAGAGATTCTTCAGAATTCTTAGCCTTCCTCTAAGATATTATGTGGGTTATTGCTCAAATAACAATCTCCATTTTGACTTGATATTCTCGTGTCTCTGTAGAAAAATATATTAAAACTTCAACATTTCAAATAATTTACGTATCTAAAGAAGTCTTGTATTATGATGTAATACTATTATAATTTTAAATACATTTTACTGGGATTTGTTAAATTACTCTAAATTAATAGTAGCACAGCAAAAAATATGTCCATTAAGTAAACAAACCATCCAAAATATATAGCATTCACAAAAAGTATTACCTAGCTGAACCTATAATATCGAGTCACACATTTTAATCATTATACTAGAGTTTTTAGCATGAAAATTCCTGACTTGAAAAATAAAATACCTACACTTTAAGCTAGCTTTTCTTTAGGGGTATCCTTCACTTGGTTCCCAAATGTTTGACATTTCTTTTAATGGCTGGCCAGGAAAGAAAAAACTAAACCACTCTAGACTTCAGGTAGAAAAAAAGGTATAGGTGGAATATAGGAAGATGAAAAACTTCTAATATAGGTCTGATGGGATTTACAGAACGGCTGCGTGAAGAGATCAGTAAATCCTTTCCATAAAAAGCAGTGATAGAACTGGATAAAGTGATCAAAAATAATCTCTTAAGAACTCTGAAAATTGATCAAAGTATAACAAATTGAGAAGCATTTATTCAAGAAAACCTACTGAACCTCCGTAAGAACAGCAGAAGTCAGAAGAGACCCTGGCTGACTGTGAAACCTGCAGACTGTCTGAACTTTGAATGTATTACCCAAGCCACACACTGACTCATAGGCACAGGGTAGAAGCCTGCTAGCTCAAGGTGTTTAAACACAACTTTCGATAACTACTGGCTGACCACTAAACTATGCTCAGGCTTAAAATTAAAACAACTTAGCAGAGACATGAGTGGCTATAGGGAGGGGGAAGAAACTATAGAACTAGGCCAGGCAAGTCACCAAACAAACAACAGCAGCAACAGTAGAACCCTGTGGAGGGCTGGAATACAGGGTTCCTGCAATACAGTGTCAAAATGTCCAGTGTTAAACAGCAAAAACAAAAATTCATAAGGTATGCCAAGAAACAGGAGAACGTGCTACATACACACAGACAAAAAGTCATCCACAGATACCTTCTGAGGGCATCCAGATTTTAGACTTAGTAGACAAACCTCAGAGCAGCTATGATAAATATGTTCAAAGAGCTAAAAAGGAACCACATTTAAAGGATTACAAAGTGTGATGACAATGACTTATACAATACAAAATATAATAAAGAGATAGAAATCATAAAAAAGAGAACTAGAATATATTTACAACAAAGGGAATACAGCCAATAGTTTATAATAACTATAAATAGAGTATAGCCCTTAAAAAACTGTGAATCACGGAGTTCACATTCTGGCTCAGTGGAAATGAATCTGACCAGCATCCATGAGGACACAGGTTTGATCCCTGGCCTCACACAGTGGGTTGAGGACCTGGCATTGCCGTAGGCTGTAGTATAGGTCGCAGACGTGGCTCGGATCCCATGTTGCTGTGGCTGTGGTTTAGGCTGGCAGCTACAGCTCTGATTCAACCCCTAACCTGGGAACCTCCGTACGCCGTGGGTGTGGCCTTAAAAAGACAAAAAAAAAATTCGTGAATCACTATACTGTACACCTGTAACATATAATATGGTACATCAACCATATCTCAATAAAAAAAGAGAGAACTAAATAGAAATTCTGGAGTTGAAAAGTACAATTACTGAAATGAAAACATTTAATAGAGGAGTTCGGTAGGAGAGATAGAAACTGGCAGAAGAAAGAATCAATGAATCTGAAGATTGATGAATAGAGATTATCCCATGTGAAGAGTTTGAAAAGTGAAGAAAAATGAACAGAGCCTCGGAGACCTGAGTGTACCATTAAACTATGAACATATGTGTAATGATAGTCAAAGAAGGGAAAGAAAGGGCAGAAAAAATAACTGAAGAAGTAGCGGTGCAAAACTTCCCAGATTTGGTGCGTAACCATACCCTGCACATAAAGAAGCTCAACAAATACCAAGCAGAATAAGCACAGTGATCCATATCTAGTCACATCATAGCTGAACTGTTAAAAGCCAAAAAAAGAAAAAAAGGAAAAACAAAGGGAAATCTTGAAAACTATCTTGTACAAAGGGACCGTAATACAATTAACAGATGACTCCTCATTAGAAAAGACAATGGATACCAGAGTCAGATGCCTGATGAAATGCTCTTCAAGAAAATAAACCTGACAACTAAGAATATGACATCCACCAAGACCATCCTTCGGAAAATAAATGTTAGATAAAAGACACTCTCAGGTAACAATGACTAAGTGAATTCACTGCCAGCAGGTCTGACTTACAAGACATATTACAAGAATTTCTTCAGGCTAAAAGGAGTGACACCAGACGGTAACTCAAGTCAACATGAAACAACAGATATGAATCGAGATCATCACATAGGTAATTAGAAAAGACAGTATAAATATATGTTTTTCCTAATTTATTCTCTTCACTAATTTAAAAGACAGTTGCATAAAACAGTAACTTTAAAATGATAATATGGGACTTGTAACATGTAAAGATAAATGACAAAAATAGCACAAAAGTTGGTGAAGAAAAGGAGCTATCTGAATAAAATGACACCAGACAGTAACTCAAATCCATATGAAATAATAAAGAATACCAGAAATATTATATTTTCCTGTAATTATATGTATCCTCCCTTCTTTTAAAGGACATAAGGTTATATAATAATAATTATAACAGTATATCTGTTGGGTTTATAACATATACAGTCATACTACATGCTCATATATGACAACAGTATCACAAAGGAGGAGGGAAGGAATGGAATTATATTGGAACAGAGCTTCTAAATTTTAATAAAGATATTAGTTTTAAATTTGAGTTGATTGTGGCAAGTTGAAGTGCATGTTATAATCTCTAGAATAACTATGAAGAAAATAAAAATATATATATAATATTGTAGGCCCAAAGTTTAAGATTATCTGAGAAGGCTAGGAAGGTTAGTTATAAACAGATCATATCTCGAACACTGAGGTATAATTTAGGGTGTTTTGGTTTTGTTTTGTTTTTTTTTTCAATTTAATCGATTCAAGAAACAGGCTTACCTGAAATGCACCTGTCATGTGCCAGTGAAATCAGTGGCACACTGACTTTTCCTATGTAGATATTCTCCTGGGTATCACTATCATCGAATACATAAAAACTCAGAGTCTCTGACTTAAGATATCGATCCAAATCCATATTCATTGGCACTGGGAAACACATATGATCATCGAACTGTGGATCATTGCTACTGGGAATGATGGCTGTATCATGGTCTGCAAAGTCAAAAAACTTGTACACAACATATGGGTGTGGCTGAAGGTGGCTTTCTCGGGACTGCAGGTGGTTGCAACATTTTATTGTAATGTGAAGTTCATTTAAGTTGCCATCTGTGGAATCAGTAGAACTGAGCTGAGCAGGGTTGGGCGCTTGCTGACTTAACTGTGAAAACATACATATTTTATATTACAGTAATAGCACAATGAAAAGAAAAACAGCAGCTGCCAACCCCCAAACAAAATAATTTTGTAAATGGACAAAAAGCTGCATATTTTCACTTCACAGTGAACTTCTCAGTAAAAGATTCTTTTTTTTTCAATTTTTAAAAACTTTTCAATAGTTATTTCCCCAATATCAGTAAGATTCTTGACTCATATTCAAAACCAATATTCTCTGGAACATGAGTCACAACTGCTATTAGCAGCAAACACAGAAGATTGAGCATACATGTACAGATTGCTATTAAAACCAATAAAGCCAAAAAAATAGTTAATCTGATGATCTTTAATGCAATCTAATAATTAGCAAGTAAAGTGAGCAGATGGGTTCAAAGACAAATGTCCCCATTTCACAAATGTATTAAGAGCTAATCCTTCAATCATTCCATTTATTCTGATCATATCCTTTTTTTTTTTTTTTTGTCTTTTGTCTTTTTGGGGCCGCACCCATGGCACATGGAGGTTCCCAGGCTAGGGGTCTAATCAGAGCTATAGCCGCTCGCCTATGCCAGAGCCACAGCAACACAGGATCCGAGCCGCGTCTGCCACCTACACCACAGCTCACGGCAACGCCAGATCCTTAACCCACTGAGTGAGGCCAGGGATCGAACCCAGACCTCATGGTTCCTAGTTGGATTCGTTAACCACTGAGCCAAGATGGGAACTCCATCCCATATCCCATTCTTAAGTGAGAATCTAAATAATTCGACGGTACCCACCCACAGAAATGTTTCTGTTATATTTGGGTTGGCCCTCATCCTGAACCAATGGGATCTGGGGAAGCAGATACCTGAGACTAAGGCAATTAGCTTATCAAAGTCTAACTGCTATAAGAACAGGAGAACAGAGTGAGAGACAAAACTTGGAGGGGTAAAACCTTGATTTGGGAAGACATTTCAGAACAGCGATAAGCAAAGAGAGTTATCAGGCAGTGTCAGAAACTACTTTATGGCTCTTTTGGAACTGTTACTCAGGTAGCCAGTAAGTATATAAGTATTCTAGCCAACAACTGCACTAACTGCTAAGCCTACCATAGCTGATGCAATCTGGGACAAAGAATGCAGTGCCATGCCATGTGGTGTTAGGGTTTTTTTTTTTTTTCCTCCACAGAGGAACCCTTCTTTCACTGCATTTCTGAATCTGGATTAACCATCTGGAACCTCTGATTCTAGAGAAGCTTACTGGAGAAGGACAACTAGAACTGTAGTCATAGTCTCCTTGGTGGAGACATCTGGTGGTGTGGAGATGGGAAGTCTAGGGAGGGAATCACGATGCTGCTTTCCCGAGGGCATCCGGCTGCAGAAGGCTGCAGAAGGCTGAGTGGAATGATTTACAAAATACCCCTACCGCGTCTCTTTCTAAGTCCACTCACAAAATCAGAAATTCCAACAGTAAACGACTCATTCAAGCCATCAACTGGGAGGCTAAAAACCTTTAAACTACAAAACTAAGTTAACACTGTAGTTTCTCTATTTCGAATTCCCTTTTCCATAGCAGCATTTCCCAAAGTGTGTTCTGTAGAATACTAGTCCAGAAAGATGATCTCTGCAAAACAGGTGCCATTCTTTAGTTGGGAATCAATGCTATATTAGTCATGGTTCTTTAAGTCAAAGTTATAGAAACTAATTCCACCCAGCAGATACAATGAAAAGAGACTTTAATATAAGGCTATAGGGTTATTTCTTAGAACTTGATAGCAGAAATATGGTTGGTTTATAGGAAGGTAAAAGGGCTGTAAAACCACCAGAATTTACTCTCCATCTAGTTTTCATTTTTCTCTGTATGCTCGCTTATTATTTTCTTTCCAGTCCCATTTTCTTTCCTCTGCTGTTTAACATGGTAGAAGATAGCTATCCCATAAAAACTCAACTTTACACGTTCCAGGCATGGAAAGTCTTCCTTTCTCTTGATCTCGGAAAGCAGAATTTGACTGGCTCAGTTGTGGGCAGGTAGATATTGCAGAATTGCTGATTATAATTGGGTGGAGTGGGAAAGAACAAGATCGCCAAATGCAAAGCTGGCCACTGGGAGCCCAGCCATGTGGATTAGTAGAGAGGGAAGTTCTAAACAAAAAAAGGGAATGATAACTTGAGCAGACATTCCAAAATGTTTCTACTCTATTCCATCCCTTTGTTACTTAACATAAGTGTACACTTTATACTTCCTCTTGAGATTAATGTTAGACATGAGAAGTCCTAACGTCAAGGATCCTATTTAATTTTGCTCAATCCAGTGTTTTCTGCATTTATTGGATCATGAAACTCATTTGGAAATATGGCTATTCAGACTCCATGAGACATAGTTTGGAAAATGCTGCTCTGAGGAATTGCATTTAAACTTTCAATTCATAGCAAAAGAATATTCATTTTATATTTCACTTTGCATTTCAGAAATCTAAAAGTTTTTGAAACAGCTGGGAAGAAGTTGGAAAGAAGGAGAATAACTGAAAGTCCAAAAATTGCTATTCATTTCCTTAACAGTAGAAAGTGTAAGGAAAGTCACTTGGTGAATAATAATAGCACTGCAGTTCTGTTTCAAAAGTGTCCTAGAGAGCACAAGGGAGTTCCTTTGTGGTGAGAAACCAATTCTACACCTTGATTGTGGTGGTAGTTATACGGCTATGTACACATGATAAGTCTGCATAGCTCCTTGCTTCTTCCTACACACACACACACATGCAGGATAAAAGCACATAAAAACTTACAAAAGCTTAGTTAATAGTACTGTACCAATGTCAATTTCCTGGTTTTGATACTGTGCTATAGTTACATAAAATACTACAATTGGGAGAAACTGGGAAAGCTACATAGGACCTCTTACTATTTTTGCTACTTCCTTTAAGTCTATGATTATTTCAGAATAAAAAGTTTAAAAAAGCCACTTGATGGTTGTGAAAAAAATGATTTCAGTTTAAAGCATGATGACATAAAGAAATACTGTACAATTTCTGTGTCATGAAAGAGTCTTAAAGTCAAACAAGCTTACCCATTGCATTTTCTCTGGCCCCTTAAAATTTGATGTTATATATCCCAAAGCCTTTGCCCGTTCTCGATAAAGTCTAATTGCTTGATCCATGGGAACTCTTAATCGGAACCAGTATTCCACTGTCCCAAAATTTGGGATGTCTCCTTTAGTTCCTACAAACCAATACATAACTCACTGTTAAAGCAGTCCCATAAGTCAAAATATATACCAGCAAAAAAACACATCAATGGTATAATGCATTAAAACTATAAATTTTATATTGAGTCAAATAGTATATGACTCACACAAATGACGTGTGATTGGCAAATAACAGAGATAAAGAAAATAAAGTTACTTCTGCAAGTATGAGTTCCACTGTGGATGTTAAATATTATTAAAGAACTATGTCAAACTATGACTTGAGGTAGTCCAGTTTATACTATTTCAATCCTTCTGAAACATAAAGAAAAAGCTCAACACTGAACCAGATACTCCATAGATCCTTTCTGATGCTACTTTTCAAAAATTTAACAAGTTGCACTCAATGTAGTCCGATAAGATACAATACGAAACCTCAAAATTATAAATGTGATGTTCCATCTTATACTTTAACTTTCAAGGAATCTTTGGCACCTTCCTATTTTTCTACTGTGCCACAAGTAGAGGGAAAAACACCAGAGCTATGCCAAACGTATACTCTGGCATGTTGGCCCGGCAGAGCCTCAGCACTCCTTAGGGTTCAGGCAGCTCTTCATCCCCCTCTGTGACCATTTCCTCTATGGCTTCCAGGAGACTCACAGGCTCTGTGCTTCCTTCACAGAAAGGAAGACTATGTCCTCATTCGGGCACTGACTGCTCTGGCATCACGGTCTGTTCACCAGTCTATTTCTCTACCACACTTGAGGGCAGGGGCCAAGTTTCCATGGATACATCCCTACCAGGGGGACTGGTACACAATGGGTACTCAGTATGTGTTGGATAGAGGATATTCATATACATCTACTTTCTTGAATACACCATATTATTAAAGCTATTACCCCATCCTCTTCTACTTCATCAATTTCTTTCTCGCCAGTAGATCATGCTCATCAACATGTAAACATGATTCAAATCTAACATCATTAAAAAAAGTCCTAAAAGAAGAATATTGACACACACATATATTTGCTTGTATATGCATAAAATTTCTTTGGAAGACTTGGTGGCCTTTGGGGAGGGGACCCAAGGTGGGTGGGGGACAGGGGGAGAGATAAGACATTTTATGGTATACATTCCTGTGCTTTTTGAACCATGCGACTATATTATCTACACAATCAATAAAATAAAATCCCTCCCTAGAACCTAGGTCACCCTCCTTCCTTCTTGAAAAGGGTTCTTCATTTGGCCTCGAGGACACTGTATACTCTTGGTTTATCTCCCACCTCACGGGCCACTCCTCAGTTTTCTTGGTTGGCTCTTTCTCTTTCCCCTGAACTCTAGATTTTGGAGTTTCCCAAGGCTCAGGCCTTGGCCACCTTCTCTTCTTGATGCACGTTCACTCTCTATATGATATTATCTAGGCCCAAGGCTCAAAATATATTCTGTGTGCTAATAACTCCCACTTTTGTAGTTCTCTCCCTGACATTCACACTAGTATACCCAACTGCTTAGGTGATGTTTCCACTTGGCTGTAAGGTCAGCCTTAACTTGTTCAAACACAATTCTTAGTTTTCTCCCTCAAATTTGTTCCTTTCCCAGGTCTATCTCAATAAATGGCCTCACTGATCTCCTAGTTGTTCACACCAGAAATTTTCACTGCCTCAGTTTTCCTCATTATCCTACATTTCACTGATGAGCAAATCTTTAAGTAAGAGTTAATCAAATATACATCAAATATAACCACTTCCTATCATCACTTTCATTACCATCTAATCCAAGCCACCATCATCTTTCCACAGATTATGCCTGATAATGGTCCTATTTTCCCTCAGGGTCCTTACAGGCTATTCCCATTGCACCCAGGATGGTTTCTCTAAAAACCTACGTGTGATCACGTTACTTCCCTCCTCAAAACCGTCCAATGATTTGCATCATTCAGAGAAAAAGAGAAGTCCAGACTCCTCATGATGATCTGCAAGGTTCTACAGTGTGATCCGATGGCTTTAAGACCATCTCTGCTCTAGCCACTGGCCTTCTTGCTGTTCCTCCCTTTGGCCTTAGTAGGTGCTGTTTCCTCTGCCTGAAACATCCTTCTTCTGGATCCTAGCATGGATTTTTATTCGGGTCTTTACCAACGCCACCCCTCAGGGAAGCCCTTAACTGAATTAGAAATCTTCTATCTCTCTCTTTAGCCTCTTGTCCTGCCCATTGTTCTACATATCTGATGACATATATATTTGTTTTACAGCCTGTCTTCCCCTCCGGAAGGTAAGCATATGGGGGTATGGGCTTTGTCTGTCTTATTTACCACTGATCACAGCATTTCCTAGTGCCTAGTAATAGGAATAACATGATAAGCTCTTTTACAAAATTGCTAAATGTACCATAATTAGTGTTTAATCAAACAAAGCTATCAGTATGGTGAAGGAACATCTGCATTAATAAGCCTTTAAAAAATTAACAGCCATTGTACTGACATTATCAATGACATTTAAGACAGTCCAATTAATTGTGGGCAGCTAAGTCTGAGAACACTGTCCTTACCCTAAAGGCACCTTGAATCTGTAAGATAAGATACTAATGTGGAATGCCGTGTCAATATATAAACCCATCAGGGATTCAAACATCCTAAGTTTCTAAGACTGTACTCACCAACCAAACTTGCTGTACAAAATATTCGACCGCTTTTTTCTAGAATTTCATGGAATCTCAACTGACATGCTGCAATTGTTTCATAATCTGTGCTGTAAGCTTGGTGGACCTCGAGAGTGATAGTATTTTTCTGAATGTATTGTAAGAATAAGTCATTAACTTGAACAAGATACTGAGAAGTAAAGTTATATTCTGGGTGATGGCCCCGCACAATGGGAGTTGTCTGTAGTTCAAAATCATAGAAAGCATAGGTACAGAAAGTGACAGGCTCTTTTTCTCCAGATGCCTGTAAAACTTCAGAAGAAAAGGTTACTTTGTTGATATGGATTTCAAATAGATTTTCGCCTCGTTCTAAGTGAATGGTTTCATCAAATGCATCAACGGAGTCTTCTGGCATGATTTCTGGTTTGAATTTATACTGCTTGGTGCCATAGGCAATATCCTTTAATTGGGCTGCAAGAGAAGACACACAGTTTAGAGGTTTTTAAATACTGACATATAAAGATACAAACCACCTTTCGAAGTGGTGGGAAGTCTGAGTGCTTTTGGTGAATAGATTCAATCTTAAATTCTATGACTGCACATTTTTTTCTGTAGATAATGCTGTCTTATAAAGAAACTCATCATTTACTTTTATATCACTTATTAAAACAACAAAATTACAACTTAAGGGGTAATACAGGCTCTACCAGTGAAAAGGAAAGAGAAGAAAACGGCCTTTATGAATGAAAGGCTGAGGTAAACATTTAGATCCCATCCGCTCACTTGCCTCTGCTCTATTATCTTCTCTCCCATGACGTCAATTTCTCTTTCCACTGGCTTCTTCCCTTCAGCTTATTAAAATATATACTTTTCTACTTTGAGGGGATTAGGAATATGTCTATTATCTTGATTATGGTGGTGGTTTCAGATGCATATACATAGGCCAAAACTCACCAAACTGTACATTTTAAATATGTGCAGTTTAAAGTATGTTTATTATAAAGCTGCTTTTTAAAAAGACATGTCTCTTTCTAGATTAGAACATTTCCTCATACACATACAAAAATAAACTCAAAATGGTTTAAAGACCTAAATGTAAGACCAGAAACCATAAAACTCCTAGAAAAGAACATAGGCATAAAGCACATTAGTATTTTTTTGGAGCTGCCTCCTAAAGCAAAAGAAATAAAAGCCAAAATAAGAAAATTTAAGCTAATTAAAATTAAAAGCTTTTGGACAGCAAAGGAAACCATCGATAAAATGAAAAGATAAACTACTGAATGGTTGAAAAAATGTCTGCAAATGATACAACCTATAAAGGGTTAATATCCAAAAAATATAAACAGCTCATACAACTCAATATTGAAAAACCAGGCAGAAGACCTGAACAGGTATTTCTCCAAAGAAAACATTTAGATGCTAACAGGCACATGAAAAGATGTTCAACACTGCTGATTATTAGAGAAATGCAAATCAAAACGAGACATCACCTCATACCTGTCAGAAAGGCTATCATCAAAAAGTCTACAAATACTGGGAGTTTGGGGTTATTAGATACAAACTATTACATTTAGAATGGATGAACAAGGACATCCTGCTGTATAGCACAGGGAACTATATCCAATCACTTGCGACAGCACATGATGGAAGATAATATGAGAAAAAGAATACACACACACACACACACACACACACACACACACACACAACTAGGTATGGCTGAGTCACTTTGCTATACAGCAGAAAATGATAGAACATTGTAAATCAACTATAATTTAATAAAATATTTTTTTAAAAGTCTAAAATGTAGAAAAGGGAACCTCCGTACACTGTTGGTAGGAATGTAAATTGGTGCAGCCACTATAAAAAACATTTTGGAAGGTCCTCAAAAAGTTAAAAATAAAACTACCATATGATCCAGCAGTTCTACTCTGGGGTAGAATATATGTAAATAAAATTTGAAAAGATATATGCATCCCAATGTTGACAGCCACTATTTACACTATTTACAACAGCCAAGACATGGACGCCACCCAATTACCCCTCCATTGATGAATGGATACAGAAGATGTGTTATGTACAGACACAAAGACACACTCACACGCAGAGGAATATTTCTCAGCCATACAAAAGAATGAAATTCTGCCATGTGTAGCAACATGGATAGACATATATAATTTTACTCTTAGTGAAATAAGTCAGAGAAAAACAAATAGTGTATAATATAACTTATATGTGGAATCTAAAAATAAGACAAATATTTAGGCCAAACAGAAACAGATTCACAGATATAGAAAACAAACTGCAAAAATACTGAATCACTATGCTATATACCTGAAACTAGTCTACTATAAATCAACTATACTTCGATGAAAAAATAAAATAAAAAGATTTATCTTGGAGTTCCTGTTATGGTTCAATGGTAATGAACCCAACTAGTATCCATGAGGTTGCAGGTTCGATACCTGGCCCTGCTCAGTGGGATCCAGCATTGCCGTGAGCTGCGGTGTAGGCTGCAGATTCGGCTTGTACCTGGTGTTGCTATGGCTGTGCTGTAGGCTGGCAGCTGCGGCTCTGATTTAACCCCTAGCCTGGAAACTTCTGTATGCTGCAGGTGCAGCCCTTAAAAAAATAAAAATAAAAAAAGATATATCTCTTTCTAGATACACATTTCCCATGTTACATTCAAATCTCTAAAAAGCTTAATGTACTGTGTCTCCAATTCCTTATCTACCTGACACTTCTCAGACTCCTGCAAAAAGCATCTGATTTACTTTTCTCATGAAAGTACTCCACAAAAGGAGTTCCTGTCCTGGCTCAATGGTTAACGAACCCGACTAGTATCCATGAGGATGCTGGTTTGATCCCTGGCCTTGCTCACTGGGTTAAGGATCTGGTGTTACTGTGGCTGTCATGTAGGCTGGCAGCTGTGGCTCCAATTCAAACCCTAGCCTGGGAACTTCCATATGCCGCAGGTGCTGCCCTAAAAAAAAAAAAAAAGAAAAAGTATTCCAGAAAAGGTCACCAATAACCAACTGATTACTAGATGGAATGGACTTTGGTCCTTGCGTTACTTGCATTCTTTGCTGACTTGATAGTGTGACCACTTCCTCTTCTGTGAACTTCCGTCCTACCTTGGCTTCCACATCATTGTCTCCTCTACTTCTCCGCCTACCTCTCTTCTCATTCTTTGAGGGCTTCTCTTTTTCTGCTAGTTTGCTGGGGTTCTGTTTTTATCCTCTTTTTAGTCTACATATTCTCATGGGTAATCTTATCATCTTTTATTTTGTTTATTTAGTTGTTGTTTTTTTTAGGGCCGCATCCATAGCATATGGAAGTTCCCAGGCTAGTGGTCAAACTGGAGCTACAGTTGGCAGCCTACGCCACAGCCACACCAGATCTGAGCCGCGTCTGTGACCTACACCACAGCTCATGGCAATGCTGGAACCTTTGCCCACTGAGCGAGTCCAGGGATTAAACCCACATCCTCATGGGTACTAGTTGGGTTTGTTTCTGCTGCACCACGATGGGAACTCCCTTATCCTCTTTTATGACTTATGTTTCTATCAATATACTGAAGACTCTCCTATTTCTATTTCTTTTTTTTGGGGGGGGGGGTCTTTTCTCCTTTTCTAGGGCCACACCCGCGGCAAATGGAGGTTCCCAGGCTAGGGGGTCTAATCAGAGCTGTAGCCGCTGGCCTACGCCAGAGCCACAGCAATGCAGGATCTGAGCCACATCTGCAACCTACACCACAGCTCACAGCAATGCTGGATCCTTAACCTACTGAGCAAGGCCAGGGATCGAACCTGCAACCTCATGGTTCCTAGTCAGATTCGTTAACCACTGAGCCACACAGGAACTCCCTATTCCTATTTTTAATTCAGATTTCTTTCTTGAATTCCAGGCCCATATACCTTGCTGAGTCCTCTATCTAGATATCCCCTAGGCACATCAAATTCGTATACCCAAAGCTGAATGGCTCATATTCTCTTCTTGTTTTTTCTGTACTTTGAATTTCAAGTGATGCTGTTAGCATTCATCCAGTTGCCTAAGCTAGATACTACAACTAAAACTATTTCCGAAGTCTTTATCAAACCTGTCCCCATCTTTTTTACATCCACTGATTCTATCTTACTTAGCACCCCCCAGCTTTTATTACATAGATTATTAATGGAACCCAAACTGTTTCCTTTGACTTTGACTCATTCTTCTCAGTATCTATAGCATAATCTCCAAAACATAATTTTGGATGTGCTACTCCCTCATTTAAAATTTCCTTGGTGCTTCTCTAGGTTAATAAGGTGTAAGCTCATCGGGGTGGCAAACAGGGCCTTTTGGATTTGGTTCTTTTCAGGCTTATCTCCAGGTTTTCCTCCCTTTACTAATCCTGAGGTCCAAAGAGATGATGGATCCACACGCAGTTTGTCAAATGAATGGCAGTGCTTCATGTTGAGGGCACTGCCTCATCTACTGCCTGGAATGCCTTCCACTGCTTTTACTTAGTGGTGAATTCTGTCATCTTTAAGGACTCCAAACCTATTGGGTGGAGTCTTACCTGAATCTTCAGGTATGAACAGGCACTCTCTCCTCAGTGTTTCCTTGGCTTTTGCATTTTCCTAGCTTCACACTCTTCACAGTAAAGTATAACTGTCTACTTACTGGTTCACATCTTATGAGTTCCTGGAGGGTGTTGTCTGAGATTCTTTTCCTATTTGTATTCTCACTGACTAGCACTTGGCTTGGGATGCGTTAGGAACTTGAGCATGTTTATGGAATGAATCAATGAATTTAGGAGACAGATAAAATATATTGGTAAAGACTTAGACTTGAAAGGAATGAAAATCTCAAACTATGTGATCTTCTTGTTTTTCTGGAAAATTTCATTAAGCAAATGTTTATTGAGTACTACTTAAAATAAAAGGAACACACAGCTCTTTAGGACTCTGGAAAATCCCGTTCAGTCAGATAAAGATATTTATTGAACACATCTCCTGAGAGCAGTGGTTCTCAAAGTGTGGTCTGGGAACCTCTGAGGGTCCTTGAAGTGGTTCTAGAGGTCTGTGAGGTCAAAACTATTTTAAAAAATAAAGATTGCAATTTATGCTAACATGTTTATAGTATCATTTCATTAGTGTTATTAAATTATTAATATTATTTTAGCATGACTTACAGGTTTTAAATTTCTCGTTTTTAATTTCTAATATAACTATCATAAATATAACCCATATAAATACAAAAAACTTTTGGATGCTCAGTGATTTTTAAGAGTGAAAAATTACTGCTGGCACAGATCACAGAATTTAGGCACTGTGTGGCAGAAAGCATGAAAGAGAGACAAAGCACTCAGCATTGCAGAACTTACAGTGTAGTCTTGGAGAATATGCAAGACTCCAATAGTGAGGAACACATACATAATACAATCTCTAAACATGCTGTTTGAGTACACGAGAGTAAAAGTGGTAAGTGCTGGGATACGGTTTTTCAGAGTAGAGTTTTGCACCTGCATCTGAATTGTTTGGAATTATTTCTAAATATACAGAATCACAGGCCCCAAGATCTCCAGGGGCAGGGCCTAGGAAGCCACACTTAAGAGTCTCGTGCTCTACCGACTGAGCTAGCTGGGCGGCTAGGAAGCCACCCTTGAAACAAGTTCCCCATGTAATTTTCAGGCTTGCTAAAGTCTGAAAAACCACTGTAAGGGCATTTAAAGTAGAGGGATGGCCAGGAGCAATCAGAGCCGGCTTCCTGGCATGGGCGTGCATTTGGTTAGACTCTGAAGGAGAGAGGGTATATCCTAGAGTCAGAGTAGAAAGGAGCCGACAAAGGCCTGGTGATGGGTCTGAGCAGGAGAAATCTCACAAAGAGCAACCAGACCTATTGGGCTGAGATACATGGTTTACTTAGAAATTAGAAATGAGGTGGTTAAATTTATTCTCTGGTACTTAATGAAGTACTCTGAAATCTTGCCTGCAATACCGAATTAAAAAAGCAGTAGGGAAAATTAGTGAAAACGTTTGAGTAGAAAAGTATCAGATAAAAACAGCCTTTCTGGTAAATTACTATTTTAGTTAATAAATTGGGGGGAAAAAGAGCAAAAAGAAATGATGAGTGTATATCTGGATGACATTCTCAACTGTTACAAAAATCCACTCCTCCAGTTACTGTGGACAAAGAATTGGGCACGTTGTACCTTCTAGTTTCTGGATGCGTGCAGCCCTGATATCAAGAAGATGAACATACTGTTCCACTTTGAGTTCATAATCTTGCTGCAAATTTTCCATCTTCTGGGTCACTGCCTCAACTTCCATCTACAAAAATAGAGGTAAGTTTCAGTACTTAAGACTGATTAGTTCCATTTTCATTCTTTAAAGCAACTATGATTCAAGCATTTTCTAGATCCCAGGGATGCCAGGAGCTATAAACCGTTGTTTCCTGACTTCAAAGAGCTTATAGTTTAGAAAATTATGCTTGGCAAAGTTCGTAAGTCAGAAGTAAAATCCACAAAACTCTGGATTTCTTTTTAAGGAGGTGATATTCCCATTTGTTAAAAGCTAATATCACATGTGGTTGCGGCAGGACATCAGGAGAACTTTAACCCAGTCGCTGAATGAGTTCATGCTAGTAAAGGGGGAATTCATTGCCACAATTTGTTCTCTAAAACCAGGGATTTAAAAAGATGATTTGTTTTTAAACTATTCATTCTAAGCATCTAGCTATAAGGTTAAATTCCAGGCTTACGGTAACATGATAATAGATTATAACAGATGATAACACATAATGCTGCTTAGAAATGTAAATCATCGGTAGAATATTATAGGAAACCTACCCTCTGAATTTAGCGTATTATATTACCTGATAGTCTTTATTAATTTTATGTTGCATAATTAGCATGTTTCTTGTCTTTTCAAGTTCTTGCACTGTTTCAGCGTGAGTTGCTTGCAGCTCTTTCATGGAGCGTTCTAGATCTTTATTATAAATTTTATTGTCTACTTTCTCCAAAAAAGAAAGGTCTCCATTTTTTTGTGATTTTTGATCCTAAAACAAAAACATGTTTTATTGCCAAAATAAGAGTTTCTAAAATAAATGTTTCTAAATGTGAATTAATATGGATATAGCAAGGAACAATCATTAATTGAAAACAGATATATTTCCATTTTCCATCAGGAATAAAGCAGTCCTAATACAGAATACATATTTGGATAGACATTTGGAATAAAAACAGAGAAACAAAAAAGTTTATTACCTCATGAAATAAAAAAGAATCATGTACATTTATTTCTATTTCTACATTTGATAAAAATCTACACTGTGAAGATCTAAAAGAAATGTTTTTGTGTCTTATAACAGAATATCCTAGAATTGAAAAATACCCTTCTCGTGACATATATAATTCAATATTTTACTTAAGATAATAGGGGCACCAAGGTCTCTCAGGACAGAAAATTGTTGATTAGTTTTATGGTGGGGCATATAAAAGTAACATGTTTGTTACAGGTGGAGAAAGTGCTTTAAATAAGAGTTTTTTGAGGTCTACTTTAATGTAATTTTGATGTCATTATGAAATATGTATATACTGTAACTAAATGTCACCTGACCACTTTCCTGAATAATTCATTCTCCAAGTATAAAGGTTATAGATCAGGGTCATTATTATGCTGAAACAGTTATATGCAGACATGAAATTCATGGTGAAGTTCAGAAAGTTACCTTTATAAGCAGGAGAGCCTCACTCAATTCATCAGCATTAATATTACTCTCCTGCAAGAGACAGAGTAAGTAAAAGCTCACAATGAGATATTAATGGAAAGTACTAGAGACATTCCAACTATGGAACATCGGCCGCCACATGAATTAATAAACTAAGTCACATATTGGTAGTTTTTGCTTTGGGGTATAGTGTTTTCTTTATGTACAAAATATTTAGATAAAAATTGGGAGTTTCATTTCCTAAATAAGAAAATAGTTCACCTGGTTGTAAAACTTCATGCGGTTTTTAAGTTCATCAAGTTGTTGCTTTTGTTCCAGGTACTGTAACTGTAGTTCTCTATTTTCTTGAATGATTTTCTCATGTTGGTCTTAAAAATAAAGTCGACACCAATTAGAAAGGTAAGTGAGACTGAGGTATAAGAATACATTTTAGATTAACTTAATTCACGATACACACCCAGCTCCATCTAGTATTGTTCTGGCCAGAGAGGAAATTGAGCTAGCACCTAGACAAAGGCAGCAGGGGAAAGAGGAACAAAGGAACACTATCATGTGTCTACCATATGATTCGCTTGCTTATCAAAAACTTAAGACTTAGGTTCACAGTATTAATATGAGGAAATTGTGGCTCTGGGACTTCAAAGGAACATTCTACCTAAAATACCTAAGAAAATATGTTTCTAAGTCTATGATTTCTTTTACTTACTTAGTAAGGGTCCTGAAAGGCATGTGGAAAAAAAAATTTTGTCTTTTAATGTTTTTTTAATTGAGTTCCTTGAATTGTCTTTTCCCAATTTGGCATAAAGTCTTTTTACTGAAACAAGATAATTTCTGTTAATAATTCTGGATCCATAACTTTAATCAACCCCACTTTTAATAAATCTGTTAAGGTAAGAGAAATGGATTCTCAACCAGTGCATGGCAGTATCAATGGTAATTCACGTGTGCTTTTTGTTCATTGAGTTTATGCCATTAATTAGGATATGGACCCAGAGCTATCAGTAAAGAATGGATATAGGTCACGTTTGCCTATATGCTCATTTGCCATGACCCAGACGCAGAGTATAGAGAAGAGCTACAGAAGACGGCAAGTCCATAGAGACTAATTTTTCACTCTCTGCATTCAACATGCTTAAGAAAAGCATAATAGCTAGCTAATAAATCTATTCTTTAGTCCCATATTCTTATGGGTACCCTTCACTAGAGTTCATTGGGGTGGTCAAGGATTCTTCTCTGTGGGCTCCCAGTGGA
The DNA here is from genome assembly GCF_016906955.1 of Phacochoerus africanus. Lineage (NCBI taxonomy): Eukaryota > Metazoa > Chordata > Mammalia > Artiodactyla > Suidae > Phacochoerus > Phacochoerus africanus. The sequence continues at coordinate 31,428,761 of NC_062551.1, read as the reverse complement.
CTAGTTTTCAACCACATCATCCAAAATGTCTCCACTAATTTCACCCTGCTCACAAAGATTTATGATTATTAAGAGTCCTCAATTCAAGTTGTACATTTTTGTTTTCTTAAAGAAAAGGAAATCAACACATTTGCCAGAAGTCTTTATATGTTTGCACCCTGCGTTTTATACAAAAACATGTTTCTGACATTTATAATGCTTTGTGTTCCGAAGCCATAAAGGCTACGTGTAAGTAAAAAGTGTAAATCACATGGTTGAGAAGAAATGGACTAAATTTGTATATTTTTAATATCACATATTTTCTGGCAAACTAAAAGGTAAAAAAAAAAAACCTAACGTATGTACAGCCATTTTCATATCAAACATACAAATATTTTTCTTATTGGTGAAAGGTTAAAGTTATCAGAGTATAGATTGCTAACATTCAGTGAACTGAATGGAAGAATTTCCAAGTGTGAACAATACTTGGACATTTTGAAGGTAAAGGTCAAATGTTTGTCTCTGAATTAAATTAGGATTAATAATGAATATGTATCCTCCTGAGATACATTTGCTTTTTTGGTTAGAGAAAAGACAAAGAAAGTGAAATCCTGTTTTATGTTGATTAGATTAAAACAACATCTAGATAGAATGATTAAGTGATGAAAAGAAGGTAAATATAGTCTGAAAGATGTAGAACCAAGGTCCTGAGGGTAATATAAATTCCTTCTCTGGCCAGTGAAACTTTCAGGAGTTCTGAGGGGGACCTAAACGGTCAGGACGTGAGTGCTCACTTTCATCCAGATGCAATGTATTTTGATTATTATTTCTACATGCTTGTTTTTCTATTCTTTCAGTTTTTCAGAGCAGGGTCCTAAGACGAATATGCTACTGGTAAAAACAAACTTATTCAAATGTTTCTTCCTTTACTGATTTTTTTGTTTTAACAACTATGTCCCCATTTCACTGATATTTTTTGAAACTAGGACTTTATTAGTAGAAAAATACCTTATTAATGGGAGAAGATATTACTGAATACCAGTAACTTTCTCTCTGCTGAATTTTATGTAGAATTACATACTATATTTTTCTTAAACTGCTTATTGGGGGATATAATTCCTGGGTCTTTAAAAAGTACAGAGACATTACAGTTCAAAGAGGAAAATGACTTGCTGAATTATAATATGAAAAATCAAAGCATCCCTGTACAAGATGAAAAATAACTCCTTACCTTATGATTTGACAAAAATCAGGTTAAGCTAAACAGCATTTTATTCAAATGAGATAACATTTCACTCTTTTAAAATTATGTTCTTCAAGCACAGCATTAATAAGCAGAGTGCAGAGAACAATTCAACTAAACAATTTTCAGAGCTCCTTTGTGCTAATATCTTCAGCTGTGATCAATATAACCATATGCATTATGCTGAATTATGCATTTCAGCTAAAGATAGAAAGGAACTTTCAAAGGCAAGCCCTTAAACACATGCAGTTAATTTAAGCATTAACCAAATGCAAACTGCATTTACATATCCTTCCCGCACATTCACACAATCTGAAACTAATTTGTACCTTGAATAAAGAGGTGAGTATTCTCTAAAAATAATTTGCCAGTTAGATGAATGACTACAAGAAGCCGGGGAAACATCTTCTGGCAGAGAACACTTGATACATAAAAAAGCTAATGTGTGAAGAGGCTTCAAAGTAAAATTAAACAATTTCGAAATCTGTAATACAAAAAGGAACTTTCTAAATAGTAAAAGGTTTCCTTAAATAGATAGTTTCAATTTTTTGTTTAGTATTCCCTTGGAAAAACTGGTTAAAGGCTGTGCTAATTTTCTTATAATCTATTGTAACATTTTCACAAAGATACAGAAACTTAAATTATGACGCCTGTAAATTTTAGGTATTGAAGCAAAAATAACTAAAGTAATGGTTGCTTTAAAAAATAAAGATTCAGTTTTAGCAATTTTTCTTAAGAAAATAATTGGACAAATGTGTAAAGATTTGTGTAGAAACGTTCACGATACTTGAAAAAACTGAAGTTATTTAAAAATTCATCAATACAAGATTGCTAAATAATCTATGGTACATCCTCACACTGGAAAACTATGTCGGCTGTTATAAACGATGACGATGTGGATTTATATTTATAACTCAAGAAACGATTTCTTAATATAGTAAACAGAAAAACACGTTGTAAAATTATATGTATACACATAGAAACAACTCTGGAAGGACACACATAAAAGCATTAATAGTAATTATCTTGAGGGTTATTGGATTAGGTGATTTTTGAGGTTTTTTTGTTTACTGGACTCTTTTTTGAGTTATTTTCATTATTCAAAAAAATCTGAAAAAGACATAAGAACCAGTTAAAAAAAAAAAAAGAAAAAGAGGAATAGACTAATAGACTAGTTGCATTAAAATAACTTAGCAACTGTAGTTTTAATAACTTAAAAAGAACCCCCAGAATTAATTCAGCAGCAATAAACAGGTGTTTAAAGAAGAGACCATCAAGATTCTATCCTCATAAGAGGACAGACTTTCCAGAGATTAATACAAATGTGTAAAGATAAGACTTTTGGAATTCTTGATATCTAGGGAAGTAGAGAAAGCACAGAAACAAGAGAGGCTAATTTCAGTTCTCTTTCCTCTAGAAAGAAAAGAAAGGAAATAAAGAGCACTTTGACTTCAGTCGAATAATTTATTGAGCAACTACTAAACAAAGCATTCTGTTAGCTATTCAATACTATACATTAAAATCTGGAATTATGTTATCTTTGAAATAAAAACTTTAAAATATCCATCCAGTCAGAAATCATGTCACCATTTTATTCTAGTCACAATCATCTAGAGAAAAATTTATAAACCATCTGTCAAAATTAACCACTTGGTAAATAAATACTGAACACATATTTCATTGAAATTGACTCCATTGATTATGATGTGCTCCAACTTTAGACCTCTTAAAAATGTTAAGAAAAGTCAAGACCATAATTTTTAAAATGTTATCACTGTGAGATGCTTCGTAATTTCAGACATATTAAAATGGAAAAAAATCTTTCTTAGAGTTAATGAAATATGGCTTTGTGATCTAAATCCATACACAGAGTACTGACTAGATGTGAATTTTTTTTAAATGAGACTGCTTTAAACTTTTAAATATTCTCATGCAACTGAATTATGAATTTTCAAAAGGAGCAGAGTATTACCACATCACTGGGTTTATCTAGTGGATGAACAAACAGACACAACACTTGAAGCAAATAATTCACTTTCCTGGTTGTGCATTCGTGTGTATATGTGTGTATAATATAGGAAAGCAGGCATCTACTTTAATTATAACTATTTTACTCCTATCAGACAAGAAGGGTGAGATCTGGGACTCATGACATGAAACTTATTAATGATTATTATTTTAGCAGGGACATCTTGACAAGGCTTCTGTGTTTAAGTTCTCTGTCACAGAGTAGAATTAGGCATCTCAGTATTAGATCTTCCTTGTTTGCTAGGTCAAAAACAGCCAAGCAAGACTTCTGCCACCCTCTGCTGTCTTACACTGCCTTTTTATCCCCCAATGCACTTGCCATCACCTAATGTATCACATATTTATTTAATTACTGTCAGTTTCTCCCTATCAAATTTATGCTGCATGAGGACCAGGTTTTTGTTTTATCCATTGCTGAATCCCCAGAACTTAGAACAGTGCCTAGCACATACAGATGCTCAATAAACACCTGCTGACTTTTGAATAAATTTAGGAAAATTAAACAAATTGAAGACAACCTAAACAAGAATAAAGCTGAGAAAAAATAATTCCTTTGGCATATACTGTAAGCGGAGTAAAGGGAAATTTAAAATTTTGAGCAATCAGTCAACTCATTAAAGTGGGTGGCTATTAATCCAGGCTATGTCTCCCGTAGTAAGGTGTCTGGCAAAACAGCAGGCACCACAGTAAGTACTTATCATATCAATGAATAACAAGGAATAACATGCATGTCTGAAACGAATAAGTCAGTAGTCATTCTATTTGTACCTCTTTCAGTTTTTAGTCTGTCAAGGATTTCAGTTTTGTCTGTTAAATCAGATTTTAAAGCAGTCTCGAGTTGAGCAATCTGTACTTTCAGCTGCTGTTCCTTCAGCTTCCATTGCTCCTCCTGGGCAGCGCTGAAGGCACTGCAAAACACACGTGACACGCAAGGAAAGCTTGGAAATCAGCTTCAACCGAAAATAATAAAGAGAAAAGCTTTTAGTGGCACAGAGACCACTGTCATCATGTCTTAGGAATTAAGTAAACATATGCTGGTCTGCTGCTGTTGAAACCAAGGCGCCTTTCTCAGGCTGCGGTTAGGGAACATGAAAGAGTTTGTGGGATGAGCAAAGGAACTGGCCTTAATTTAGAGCTCTAAAGTCAGAGAAGTTGGCAGTGTGCAGCTTTTGTGGGACTAGTAAAGGAATTCAGATACTGTACATACTCCAGAGGAATCCACAATTCCAAACCTCAGCAGTAGACATTGGACAAAACCATCTCTCCCACGAATAAACCCTCTTAATACAGAAAAAAGAACTCTCCACCTGATCTTTAATTCTAGAATCTGAATCTTTTAAAGAGTCTGTGATAATAACATATTTACAAAATACTGGCCACAAAATGAAGCGTGTTGAACTACAAGATGGTGATTTTGATACTAAGAAGCAATGATAATGCAATTTTTGCCTATAAAGCAAAGAGCAATAGGTTGAGAACAGTTTCACTTGTAACACAAGATTGGGTTGAAAACCCAAATAAGAACATTTTCATAAGAATGATTTGGATAGAATGATTATTCCTCAATAAAAGTGTAGCAGTTTAAACTATCGTTAAAATCAACTAATGATCAGACCCAGGATACCGGAGGAACCAGTCGGACAATAACTAAATGGCATACAGTAGGGAAATGGTAAACATTTGTTTAGGTGAGTGGTTCCCAAATGCTAGCCTAAATGAAACACTGGTCCCAGGTTAAAAACGAAGATCCTGGGGCCCAGGAATTCATAGTTTCATAATGTTCCCCAGGTGATAGCCAGGTTTTGGAAAAACTGATCTTGATCTGCATTTCAGCAGAAAACTATTATCTGTGAAGCATGATATGACTGAATAATTATCAGCAGCTTTGGCCCTTCTACTTATTTAAAACTCAGTGAAGAAAGCAGAAATTTACAAAATCTGGTTTCATACTGATGATGAAATAAATGGAAAAGAAACTTGTTATTGAAAATTGCCCTTAATGTTGCTCCCAGCTAGTCTGAGGTTTTATTCCAAAGGAGATACTTTTCTGGGAGGCATAGCTTTCAAAAGAACAAAAGTGTGTATTTATTTTACAGTTTGACTTTTTATTGCATTCAAAATAACATGACCTTAAAAATAAATGGAATTCTAGAAGTTTCTATAAATAGGACATCTGTTTCTTCTATCAATGTTCTCATTTCACATATGGAACCTTAAAAAAAATGCATAGATCCGATATATCAATGTTTCAGGTTAATTTTATCAAAGGTAGAGTTACCTAGGTTTAAATGAAATCCAAATAAAATATGTACCTGAAATACTAAAGTAAAGCATCTTCCCTTACATTTTTATATTTTAATAAAGAACAAATATATTTCTATGTCTGGTCAAATTATATATACCAAACATATACACACATATACATATATGTGAGTGTATATGTGTGTGTGCATGTGTGTGTGTGTGTCTCGTAATATTAAAAACATGTACTACCCGGAAAAAAAATTAGCATGATGAAATAGGCACAACCATACATTGTATCAGCCGCTAAAAATTAGAAACAGTAGTGTTCCAACAGCATTTAGTACCAGCAAAAAGATCACCAGTTAATCTGGCAGAAACATCAGAAGCTGTATGTGTTTAAATTAAGAACAATTTAGCAGACTGGTTTTTCCAAACCCACAAAATACTAGTGTAAATCAGCATAAGTCACTCTGAATTTAGTCCACTGCTATCTTCCCTCTAAATTTAGGATTACATTCCACTGGAGTTTCATGAGGAATTCCTTTTGAATTTACTGTATTCCTCTATGCTTGGAGCCATCTGTGTAACTATAAATGGTAAACCACATCTGGCTCCATTTTCTTTGTAGAGGCTGTGTACATGATTAAATCTGCATATGAGAACGGTCTTTGAGAACCTTTTATTCATGAAAATGTTTTTGTACATTGCCTACAGTGACAGCTGAGGGGGGATCATAGCTGGTCTTTGTGCACACGGCACCGTTACATTATGTTGCTGGAGTGATAAAGTATCAATCTGCTGTAGAATGCCCATTGGAGTCTGTGGGCACTGGCATGTCCACTGGTAGTCCCGGGTCAGCCTACTGTAAATACACACCCTTGATCAACAGTGTGATAAGACTGAAAAAAAGAGCTGAAGAATCCATCTCCACCCTAAGGTCTTTTTTCTTTACAGACGGAATTCCTTTTTATTTTAACGTTCAAGGGCATCCTAATGTGAGAGACACATTAGGAAGAGTAAGCTCTAATTATCCATAAAGAAATCCACAGGTACTTTAATTAGGCCTAGTGGAGATTAAATGTGTGTTAACGTGGGGATAGTTCGCTCACTGAAGAAAAAAAGACACCCCAAAAGTACTGTTTGATTTCTGGGAAGAATGAAGGGCTCAATTAGGATCATATGAGCTTCCTTTCCTAGAAGACTGCAGGTCACAGGTGTTTGCTTTACAGAAATGGGGCACAGAAAGTCCATGGCTGGTCAGCAGTGCTCCCTTTAAATTTTGGATATTACATGACTTTCACGTAGTTAGTAAAAACTTGAGTCAACCAAGTCTTAAAATGGTTACTGGCATCTTTAAAAACTGAACCAACTCTTTTTAAAAAAATGCATTAGATTACTGTCTGTCAGGGAATTAATACCCTAAAATTATCTTTAAAAGGGTCTTTGGAGTCAAACTCAAACTGACTGAACCTGAACTGGCTGCTGTTGGGGGATCTGGGGAGGACAGGTGGGAAGGTTTCAGAGGGCTGGTGAAACCTATGTTCTACTGTTTTCCAGGTTACTGGTATACATTACAGTAGAAGGACTGTTGCCTTCATCAGCCATATCCCCCTAAAACTCTATACTAATTCCAAAATGGGACAAAGCTTTACAGTATAGTACAGAATTTCTCTCTGACCAAGTAGATTTAATTGCAAAAAACTTATTGTGAACTTTTAAAACAAACATTTCTTAAAGTTACAGTTAGGTCTTGGCACTGTATCAAAAATGTTTTAACTTATTAAAGAAGGCTCATACCAAATACTAACATGAGGATTTTATCTTACCAGATGATTCTCTAATATGTCATCTGTCAAGTAATAAACACATTCAAAATACTGCTTGAAAAAGGAAGATGAGAGTGCAATCTGCAAATCACATTTCTCTCCTGAAAACTAGCCAATGTTGAATAACAAACAAATGCTCTTCTTTTGAAAACATGCTATCACTATGACTAACCAAATAGGGAATATATGTAGTTTGTGATGAGCATTAGGTATTGGCAATGATTAATAACACTGCCATGAAACACAAGAGCTGTAAAGAATCTTGGGGAGGATGTTGATTTTTGTAAAGTTTTTCCAACCATGCTTCTGAAAACATATTATGTGTTTAAAACTGTTTTAGAGAATTTTATAGTTCTATTTACTATCATGTATGCTTGCTGGGTTTTATGCCTAAGTGACATTTTTTTTCACAAATGTTTTGACACTCATTATATACATTTACTTCCATATACTTCACACAAAACTCAAGGGTAAGCAGCATAAAAAAGTCTGCTTTTAATGTGACAGGGAAAAAAAAAAAAGGTTTCTCAAGCATAAAACATTAAAAAAAACACAAAACCCTTCAAAGTCAGACCCATGCTCTTAGATCATCTTCTAATATGTAAAGGTAAAGTTTTATGGTGGTAAATATGAGAAAAATATGTTTCTTAAAATTTCATGTATGCATTACTCCCACCTAACCTTAATTTTTTTTTTTTGTCTTTTGTCTTTTGTTGTTGTTGTTGCTATTTCTTGGGCTGCTCCCGCGGCATATGGAGGTTCCCAGGCCAGGGGTTGAATCGGAGCTGTAGCCACCGGCCTACGCCAGAGCCACAGCAACGCGGGATCCGAGCCGCGTCTGCAGTCTACACCACAGCTCACGGCAACGCCGAATAGTTAACCCACTGAGCAAGGGCAGGGACCGAACCCGCAGCCTCATGGTTCCTAGTCGAATTCGTTAACCACTGCGCCACGATGGGAACTCTCTTAATTTTTTTTTAATTACAAGAGAGTATGTTCAATTAATCCTCAAATTGGGGGGCAAGTAGAAATGTATGAGTAATGGCCAAAGGGCACTTATTTTCATGTATTAAGACCATGTTAAATTATTTAGAATTACAAGATATTGAAATTAAGTATTAAATCAATAAAAACTTCTAAATGTATGACAGTTCTGTTACCCCATGAATGTTTCCCTTTCACATACACATTTTCCACTGCAGTTAAAATCCGAGCGATAGTGACGCACAGGTGAAAAATTTCAAGTTTTAAGAGTCCAAAGAATTGAGTTTTAGTCTGTACTAGAGTCTCAACAATGCTGTGTGACTCCGTGCAAGTCTCAATTTCCTCATTTACAAGGTATGGAGATAACATTATTTTCTGTCATGTAATATGGTGGTTGTATGATTAGTATGATGAAATTTAAAATTTTCAAACACACACTACTGAAAACGTAGGTATATATCAATATAAACCTAGGCTCTAATCTACAGAGATGGAAATACTCTAATAAAACAGGAGGCATAATAAATGCTTTAGGTAAAATTAATCAGGGCTGATGAGAGACCAGAACAAAGCACCAGGGCCAAATGATCTGGAAGGAGGTCCAAGGTAAATTCTGCATAAAAAATTTCAGCCAGCATATCTTTGCTGGAGAGCCCCAGATGCTACTTTAACCTATGTCTGAACCCGATTTTTTTTTTTTTTGCCATTTCTTGGGCTGCTCCCGTGGCATATGGAGGTTCCCAGGCTAGGGGTCCTGAACCTGATATTTGTAACCCTTAATATAATAAACTACTGTGCAAAGAAAGATCATCCTGGCTGGTACTGGCAACATGAAGATACAGACCACTGGAATGACGCTTAATTTAGTTATCTTTTCAAAGTAAACCAGGATAAAAGCCTCTGCCTACCTTCTTTAGGTATGATTTGTTCAATTTATAAAGTATAAATTTAGCTTACAAAACATACCAAACATAAGACAATTAAAAAAATTAAAGATATACCTGTAGATCAGATGACTATTTTCTTATGTTTCAGAATAAGATTAGAAGCAACTGATGACCATCCAGCTCTCACATATATATTTCCATATATATATGTTACTGTCACGTAAACCTGTATTTATCATTTATCAATATCATACACTGAAAAGATTTACACACACACACACACACACACACACACATATCTGTATCACTTAAGTAAACTCAGCCATGGGGTAGGATATTGTTTCTAACATTATCAGAAGAGATTAATTTTTTAAAATACCATAAATATGAAGGAGGTAAAAAAAGAAAAGTGAAGCAGCTCTTTAAAATTTATCTTAAAGATACTTGTGTTTCACTTTTTAAGAAACAGAAACAATTGTTAGGCGAACACCTTTGCTTTCTGCCAACACAATCACTCAGCTAGTAGGCTGGGTAGCACAGTGGAAGAAACAAATGCTTGGAGAGACCAAAAGAGGTTCAAATACAAGCTCTACTACTTCCAGCTTTAAGAACACAGGCAAATTTACCTAATTCTGTTTTATTTTCATTGCCTGCAGAATGGTCATGTATAATACCTACATTTCTGAGTTGTCAGAATTATAACAATGTATGTAGTACTTAGCATAATGCCTCCTAGCGTACAGTTTGTGTTCAATGAAAGACAGCAGTTGTTATTGGCAACATAGTGACATGGTTTTCTTAGTAAAACAGACTGCGGCACAGGTAAAAGGACTTATACCGATGCCTTAAAAAAAGCTTACTTTGGGGAGTTCCTGTTGTGGTGCAGCAGGTTAAGAATCCAAATAGTATCCATGAGGGTGTGGGTTTGACCCCTGCCCTGAGTGGGTCAGGGATCCGGTGTTGCTGTGCGCTGTGGTGAAGGCTGCAGACTTAGCTCAGATCCCAAGCTGCTGTGGCTATGGCTGTGGCCAGCAGCTGTAGCTCTGGTTCAACTCCTAGCCTGGGAACTTCCATAAGCCACAAGAGCGGCCCTAAAATGAAACAAAACAAAACAAAACTAAAACTAAAAAGCTTACTTTTCTTTGATTATATGTAGACTTCCTGCAATCATCTGTTGCTAATTCCTTAATCAATGTTAGATAGTCTGACATCCAATGCTTTGACAGAGGAGATCTCAAATAAGAGGAGACAGCATGTGAAATCATGATTTACCTGTTATAAAGTTTATCATAGTTTTCCTTTAAAAGTTCCCGTTCCTTTTCTAAATCATTAATTCTATCCTGCAGCTGAAATGAGAAGAAAATTACACATCAGGTGTATAAAATCATGCGGGGTTTTTAAAAAAACATGCGAGGAGGCTAACATGTGTCAGTCTTGATTTCTAAATTGCAGCTGTGAACTAGTCCATTTACATTGTCTGTATTTAATTTAGCATTGATTTTTTCCAAGTTGCTGAGTAAACATGAAATTAATATTTCTGTTTAAATTTAGTAGGAACGTATGTGCTGCTTTATGGCAGTATGTACCAAAACTCAATAAAGAATGTGCTAAAAACTTGCTGTTAAGTCTGGGGAAACATAATGTTTCTTTACTTTGCTCTCTGGTGAATTTCATCAATATATTCATTTTGTATTAATTTCCAATTGGCCCCTCAAATTAAAAGCATTAACTTTTCTTTAGGATCATGGTTCGAACAAATTGTGTCAACCTCTATTTACTCTGAAGACAATTTCTCATGTTACCTGGAATTTACAAAGAACCACATCCTTTAAATGAATAAACAAATAAAATTATATACCTTGTTTCAGACCAATAACAATACTATTTTAGAAATAAAATTGGGGTAATAATTACATCGTTATGACTAAAATGTAGCCTTCTGTATTTATTTCTAGCATCTATGTTTAAGAGTCATTCACCTATATATTTTGTTGTTATAACCTTTTCCCATGGATCAGAGTAATCTTAAAATTCATTCCATTCTCAAAATTCTCTTTTGATGCTAGTGTGAGAAACTGTAAAAGACTCTTCCAAGATGAGAATAGAATGTGGGCATCTCGCTGCATTTCCATTGTCTTTAAGGACAAGTTTAAAAGACTACAGAAAAAGATCGTGCTAGCTGGAGACACGAGAAGCAGCATGAATAGGGAGATGAGTTTTCAAACAATTTCTTAGAAAATTTTTTTTTTCTCAAAATTGCTGATGTTGGAGAGCTTCATAGAAACAGATATATTCCTTTAATTGTCTTGACATCTCAAAGGACTGATAAGCTGTTAAGGTTGAGACAGTTAAGTTCCACAGGTAATGTGGTATTTGTTTAAAAATGTTATAGGTTCTTTTTTTCCTCAAGGATCCTTAATCCTTTAGATAAATAGTGGGACTCAGCACATTTGAAACTATTTTTAAGTACTGATTCACTAGGCACATATCACATATATTTTGCTGGGCTCAAAGTGCCACGAACGTAGTTTAGGACTTTTAAATCAATATAATATTTGAAATGTCTCCATTTTACTTTTTCAGAACAGTTACAGAGAAGTTTTAATGCAACTGATGGCTCAACTCTTTGGGAGCTTACCTCTTCTACTCTTCTTTCAGAAAATGTCACGGAACGTAATTGTTTCTCAAGATTGCAGCATTTTAAACGCTGCTCTTTGAGTTGCTTATTTAGCTCATCTCCATTTGCCATCAAGGCATCATGGCTGATCCTGAGAGTTTTTTGCTTCTGAAAAACAAAAAGAAAATCCTTTCCAAACTTTTTGGATTCTGCTTTGAATGAATATCATTCCATAAATGAATTCCCTCCTGAAGTTCATGTTATACAGTTATTCTTTACCTCACAATGTATAAGTGCTGGTGAATTAAGGTTTTATTATACAATGTATAATGCCTCCATGGGAGACACTCTTGACCCAAGTGTATCATGAGGAAGAAAGTATTTTAGCACAGAGTCATATAACGCAGACTGCTTTTGTCCTTTATTTCTTCCTAGCTTTTTGATTGATAGTGACCAGTGAGTAACTTAATTTTAGCAAATAATTTTTTTTTCTTTTTGTTGTGGCCACGGTGGTTGGACATGCTGTCTAAAAAGGTTGCAGCATAGGTTAAAAATAAATACCGACCACAGATATCCAACTGAAAAGATCTGTCACCACACCATATAAACAGCCTGGAAGGTTAACTTCTAACTTTAATACAATTCAGTTAAACATTTCAATTCAGGAAAATAGTTACTGAAGTTTTCTTAATTTAAAAAATTGACCTATTTATGAATATGCTTTAAATTCAATTGTATATACTTACATACCACATACTTCTTTTAGAAATAAAAAAGGTGATTATGCTAAATAAAGTCTTTGCATAGAGTCTATATGACCATAACAAAATAATGCCTTATCTGCTATTTAAAATCACTAACATTCTACTGAGGTTCCTTCAACTGTTTAAAAGAAACATGGCTGTGGAGCTACTTGAGTCCATTTTTATTTATTTTGGGATTATTATAGGACACTATCTTTAACCAGCTTTCTCTGGGCTTCCTACCTCTCTGAAGTTGTTTGCCTGAACCTCTCAAATCTCTACTCACTGTTAATCCCAAAAGAGCTACTGCGTCATCAAAGACACTTGTTATTTGTGGTATTTAAACAAATACCTGGAATAAATGTTAAACGGAAATCCAAAGTCAAAGTGATAAAAGAATGCAAAGTCACATTTTATTTATTTATTTATTTATTTATTTATTTGCTTTTCAGGGCTGCCCCCATGGCATATGGAGGTTCCTAGGCTAGGGGTCAAATTGGAGCTGTAGCTGCCGGCCTATACCACAGCCACAGCCATGCCAGATCTGAGCCATTTTATGTATTTATTTGCTTTTCAGGGCTGCCCCCATGGCATATGGGGGTTCCTAGGCTAGGGGTCAAATTGGAGCTGTAGCTGCCGGCCTACACCACAGCCACAGCCACACCAGATCTGAGCCCCATCTGCGATCTACACCATGGCTCATGGCAACGCCAGATCCTTACCCCACTGAGCAAGGCCAGGGATCGAACCTGCGTCCCCATGGATGCTTGCGATTTGTTTCTGTTGAGCCATGACAGGAACTCCCCCAAATCACTTTTTAATTCCCTTCTTACTGCATTCCTTTAGAAATGGCTTTCAACCAAATGTATGTTTAATCTCCCTCTTCTATCTATCTGCAGATAGAACTATCATTCCCACTCTCTAATTAATCTCTCTTTTATAAATGCTCATATTTATGTGGAAGGTGGTGCATTACTTGACATTGAGGAGGTTCCTGCAGCTTGGAAAACGCTATCCAGAGTATAGTTTAAAAATATTTATCTAATTCAATAGTGAATTTAGGCTACAGATGACCCTATGCTTTGCATCAATTTACTACTTTCCTTGCTTCAGGACTTCAAAGAAAGTACTGCTTAATATGAATTCTGCTCATCTGGAATGTTTTGGAGTTCATTAATTCCAGAACTTATTGTTAATTATGCAGTGCCAATAAATAGGAGCCCTCTGATGGCACATTTCTGTGGGGCCACAGTCCTTGTTAAAACAACCACGGGGATAAGGGTCCCAAGTATTGCCAACCTGAAAGGTTAGGATTGAAAATAAATATGCTGACAATAGGCATGATGGGTATTCAAATATTTTCTGATACTGGCAGTGACAATACAAAAAATAACACATGTCAAAAAAGATTTAACAAACCCTGATTATTGTCCTATTCATAACATTGATCTTGGATATTTCATAAATGCTTTCCAACTGAAGTTATATGCAAATACATCCAAACCTTCAGTGCTACGTGCCCATATGATTTCAGATAAAAGGAGTTAAATATAAATCATCTTGAGATGATTTATGATAAATGTGCTTATTTATTTTAAGATGACACAGATAGGTATAAAGTCCAAGCAGCTAGTTATTTCTTTAGTTGTTATGTTATAAATAACTGACGATATAGGAAGTAAAATTATACACACTTAAGAATAAAGATAACATTAAAAACTTTAATATTACTTTCTAGTGTTAGACTATTCTACTAAAAAAAAACCTTGAATACTACTTTTGAACCTTTATATATGTATCATCATAATAAAATAAATTATCACATTACCTCTTGAAGCTGAATAAATTTTCCTTCCATTACTGAAAGAGCATTGCTTTTCTCCACTAGTTGCTTATGAAGCTTAATCATTTCTACGTTGTCCCGAATGTTTGACCTTCAATGATGTATTTAAGAAAAAGAGAAAGAGAATAAAATATGCAAGACAAAAGGAAAAATAAATCTGTGGTGGGACTAGTTTTTCATTGAATGCTACTTAGAAAAAAATTTACACACTCGGATATCAGTCACTGAGGTTTTTAGTTTATTATATACTTAGGATAGATTTATTATTTAAAATCAACAAATATTCATTCTTGACCTTTCATAAACTCCCAGACTCTCAGAGTTTAAAGGGAGTCCCAAATGTGATGATGTGTGCCACTTCTACCATGACTGATAATATGAATTTAAAATCTTTTACAGTGTCCGGAAAGATGGTGCAAAAGGACAGTCTTTTAGCACAGCCGTCATTCCACCACCAAATTTCAGGGACATTTTGAGGAGGACTATCACACTATTATTCACAAAATGAAAAATATGCAATTCAGCCGCTCATCCTCCACCACTCCCTTGAAACAAATGGTATCATAAGATTACCATTTATTGGCGTTTCCTCCTGGAGTTCAGACTTTTCAAAATATTTCCAAAAAAAGTGACTTAGCATTTTATACTAATAATGCCCAAAGCTGGCATTTAAATATGTTGCAGATGTGCCTTTAGCTGTAAGAGATCACTTAACATCCACAGGGTATAGAGAAACTCTATATGCTGCAATACTAGTTTGTATTTTTCCTACTGAGATTAAAGCCAATGTAGAATTTAACAGGAAGATCTTGTTAAAGGTTAATCATAGATCTAAATGAATACCTGTTTTCAAAAGGCATTTGTTTTCCTGACAGAGAAAGGTTCCTTAATTTAATGTTTTACATTCAAAGCATTTTAAAAATTGTAAAGCTTGATTTCAGACCTCATTTTTTTAAAGAAAAATAAACACAAAACTTTAAGTTCAGAAAATTATTTCAATATTTAAAGTAAGTAATTTTACTTCCAAAACTTATCTAGTATACACATATTGGAAAAATTGTCACAATGCCCTACTGGAACCAGAAAATGGACTACAAAGCTCACACATCTGTAAACCAGCTGAGGACTTGAAATACTTAATTTTCCTCTTTGATATTTGAAAGTTCATTGTATTTTGGCATCGGACAGTTAGTTGTCCTCACACAGAAGATAAACAAGTCCAAGAACCTGGATCTTGCCCAGGGTACAGTCTTAACACAATGTTAAAATAATTATGTGTCTAAAACATGTTATCTAGTAGTTCTGAGCACATATTCAATGGTCCAGTCACCAGTACGCGCCTCAATATTATTATTACTCACTTAAAAAATATAATCTGAAGGAAAAAAATATTTTGAATAAGTCTGAAGAAAATATTCATATTTTTTTCATGTTTAGAAGCCCAAAAAGAATTTATGCGTTTTCCCCAGAATCAACTGGTTTAACTGCTCCACAGTGAGTGACATTTATTGATACAGAAGGACAGAATACTATTCACATAATTTTAAATCTCTTCTTAGATTTTCAGCTGTACCTGGCATTTTACTTGTTTTTAAGTATGTTAATATTTTCAAGAAGATATAGATCTATATATGAGATATGTTTGAAGAATAACTATGACTTAATGGCATTAACAAAAAAGTAAGTCCCAACAACCCATTCAATTGCATAGGGGCATAGAAACTGCAGGCTTCAATTTTGAATTTTCTTTGCAAGGCAAAGGCCAGTAAATATCTTTCAAAAACCTTCAGTGGTCTAACAGATGGTTGCGTTCTTCAATATTTTCCTGAAGTCCCTGGAGTTTAACCTTTCCAAAATACTGCCAAGAAAGGTGACTTTGCATTTTATACTAATGATGCCCAACCAGTAAGCACAAATACAGCAGAAGCAGTATTCAGAAAACAGCAATAACCATGTGGTACTTGAAGTCAGTTTGCTAGAGAGAATATCTATTCTCGGACAGACAACACAACACCTGCAAGCCTTTGATAATTATTTTAAAGTGTTAATTTTAGGGGCTCTACACATAATAGTCACTATTACGTTGAACATTTTCAATGGTAACAATGAGAAGGAAGGGATGATGTGCTGTTAAGCTAAAGTACTGAGTCAATGATATAATACAGTACATAAAAGTCGAAAGTAACATTGTGATGAATGGGGTCTGGTGTTTGGGAAGGTACACAATGAAAAAATTGTCTCAAATCTGCCAATTAACACTTTTAACACTGAAGAAATACAGTAAAAGAATGAGGCTGTGTGTGAGGGAGGAAGGGGAGAAGGAGATGTCATGAAAGTGTGCAAGGAATGTGAGAAGGATGTTGGAGGCAAGAGGGAGCTAGAGTCATTGCTAAGTGGCCTGCCCTAGACCTCTCTGCATGTGGAACAAGGCCTCAGGTTGGTTCCCTTTCAAGAACAGAGACAGTGCTAATTCTATCAGTAATATTTTAAGTGCCCTTCACATAAGATTTTCTACCTTGTCTCATGCACTATGAAGGGAACATCAAATCTTCAGGATGATGACATTTGGACAGCAAGAACAAGGCATAGGAAAAACATTCAGATGAACCCTGACAGTCATGCACCAATTCATACATGCTGCATTACACATGATGAAATAATCTGCAAACAGATATCAAGCATACTAATTAAGGGCTTTGTAAAAATAAATTTCTCATATTTTTCAACAAGGATTTTGAAAAAAAAATTATAAAAAATTAGGTTGTAAAATGTGGTTTCTTTTCTTTTTCTTTTTTTTTTTTAAAGACATACCATTTAGAATTATGATCAAATCTTCTAGAACTATGAGAAGAGCTGTTGGCCCATCTCTAGGATTAAAAACAAACTGAAATAAATTAGATTTTATGTTGAAAAAAGTAATCCAGCTCAGAAACCTATGTGCCAAGTTTCTCTCATATAATTTGAAACAGTCAAGCAATAAACTCTGAAAGAGGAATTTCTAATGGAAGCCTTGAAAACACTTGACTCCAGCTTTGCTACTGGGTGCCATAATAAATCCAGAAACTTAAAACCTCAGATATAGTGGAGAAGGGAAAACTTTCAGTGGTGCTATGTAATGTATAGTCTAATATTAAAGCTTAAGAAGCCAAAATCTTTGCTTCAGTGAAAGTTTCTTACACTTCATTTCCCAAGCACACAACACGCCACCTTCCCCAACCCCGACTGACATTTCATTCTTTGTTGCAGTAAGGACTATAAGTGCTTAAAAAAAAAAAAAAACTTTGGTTTTTTGAGGCAAAAATGTTATAGTACTAAACACCATTTAGAGGAGAAGGCTTTAGAATACACGTTAGGCTATGATTCTCCTAAGTTTTTAGGTAAGAGATTTACGAGATAGAAGAAACAGGTTCTTTTTGAGTAAAAGTTTATTGAAAACAATCTTAGGATTATTAAAAAAAACCTTTTTCTTTTCTTTTTTTTAACAGTGGCAGACATACTGTAAGTATATTGTTGAAAGAAGTATAGGTCAGGAGTTCCCTTGTGGTGTAGAGGGTTAAGAACATGGCATTGTCAATGCAGTGGCTCAGGCAACTGCTGGGGCCCAGGAACTTCCACATGTCACAGGCAGGGGAAAAACAAACAAACAAACAAACAAACAAAGAAGCGTAGGTTATTCATAGATTCATAGCTCTTGTTAGGGATACACAGATAACAACCAATGTATCACTTCTGAATAAGATTACAGGAGTTTGCTAGTAAATTAAAAGAAATAAGCTTCACTAAAATAGCAAAGACTATATGAGAGGTAACAACTTTGCTCAAAACTCTTACTTTAGTTCATAGATGAAAACAATGCTCTCTGATTTAAGAATACATAAAGGAAAAAATTTGTGTATGTTTATTTGCCTCTGGATTGCATCTTTCTTGTGATGTTGGGTCAAAATATAAATCTTACTCTCAAGATTAAGTGTTTTCTTATGCTCAACACCTACAAGTAATGGAGGAAGACAGTTCTGCAGAGCTTTCTACATGTACGTAACCACACTTGTGATTATGGACGTGCAGATACATGTAAACAGCCGTTGGGCTGTTTGGGGACAGGAAGAACCCCAATCCAAGCTCATCTTCTTAAGGGAACCATTTTGAAGATCCAGTTTAATAAACTCTAACTAGTAATGGGAATCTGAGAATTATATTCACATCAAAAAGCTCAATGGGAAGTATGATTGGCAATTAAGCTACAAAAGTGAATTAAAAGTTTTATACTGATTTTACTTTTTGATAGAATTAGGCCAAAGCAGTGCAATAATATAGTCTGTTTGACAATTATCAGAAGCAATGGTTAGTGTGATATAGGTCTTAGGTGGGGGAAAAAAAAGCACAAATTTATTAAATTAATCCATATTGCTTACTTAGTAGACAAAAATCTTTCAGAATCATAAGGTTCCTGAGGATAAAAGCAGCTGTTGTTCAAAGGGTAGGGACCACTTACTCACTTCAATCTCTTCATTTCACAGCTGAGGTAGCTAACTGTGGCTTAGAGAAGTAAATAATTGACCAGAGTCCATATGTGAGGGAGCCAGGTCTAAGAGAGAAAATTCTTCCTCCTCTTCTAAGTTGCTTTCTTCCTCTGAGATGTTCCTACATTTTAGTTTTCTCTCCACTCTCACATATACATGAGCACACCAATTTCTATTAATTTTGATAATTTCTGTGGTTTAAATAAAGTGCTTGGCAAATAGGTCAAGCAGCTATCACAAAAACCTTTTAGATAACATTAGTAATAAAAAACATGGGGATAAAAGAAATAATATTTGAGTGTGATATTTTTCCCTGGACAAATTCTAAGGTATTGAAAAGAATAGGAAGAACTTGTTGGATGTACTTTTAAAAAATGACAGATAATCTCCCTGGGTGTAATAATG
Source organism: Phacochoerus africanus (assembly GCF_016906955.1). NCBI lineage: Eukaryota > Metazoa > Chordata > Mammalia > Artiodactyla > Suidae > Phacochoerus > Phacochoerus africanus. The sequence continues at coordinate 31,409,442 of NC_062551.1, read as the reverse complement.
TGTTTGCATGGTTATCCCTGGCCCCAGTTACCCTTCTGTCTGAGAACCAGATGTGCCCTTTAAATTAGGGGGCTGGGCAATCAGACAAGTCCAAATTGAGGGGCATTCTGCAAACAACTATCACGAATGGCCTGGAAAAGACTAGGGAACCACTTTAGAATAAGGTGAACCTAAAAGACATGACAAGTAAATACAATACATGACATCTGACTGGACATGAGATCATAACAAAGCAAAACAAAACAAAACAAAAATAGCATTAAAAAAAAAAAAAAACAGCTATAAAGGCCACTATTGGGACAACTGGGAACTTTGAATATGGACTGTGTACTTTGATGATGCAGCTATACCTTTCATTGTGAAATGTCCTGAATGTGTGACAGCTGTACTGTGGCTATGCAGGAGGATGTCCTCGTTTCTAGGAGGTGCTTACAAGTATAGAGAGGGTGACATGATACGTGCACCTAACTCTCAGAGGGAGAGAGAGAGAAAGAATGGGAGAGAGAGAGCGAGAGGAAGAGGAAGAGGGAAGGAGACAGGCCTGTGCCTGACTGGGCTGTGTCATTCATAAACATGCCAAGGCCGGGGAGGGAGGGTATGTGAGTGTTCGCACTACTATTCTAACAACTTTGCTGTAGGTTTGCTATTTTTCACAGTGAAAAGCTGGGGAGGAACTTAAGAGTGCCAGGAAGTAATCGGCATCTGTGCCTGGCTGGAAAGATGGAGCCTGTAAAGCCAAGCTGCTGTGTATACTGCGTGGCTGCAGAAGGCCTCTGTGTTTTAAGATTTGACAGTGTGCTGTCAACCAAACGGAAAACGGCAAGTCAGAGCGTTTGAAATATTTATGGGTTAAATTTCCTCCACTGGGACATTATGGCACTTACATGATCTTTAATTAAGAAGGTAAACACCCTAACATTTACTTAAGAAAACAGTACAAACTGGTTACACATTTGGTAAGAGTATAAATATTTTTGGAGTTGAAAAAGTCAATAAAAGGTAAAATCATCCTGATTTTAATGTTCATGTACATGTGTTCACTGGTTACTGTTTTGCATTTAATTTAAGACGGGCTTTTTAATAAGCAGAAAATGTGCATTTTTATATTGTTTAAATTTTAATATGGATTTTTGTTCAAAACAACACAGACATTCAGGCTACTTGTAAATGATACAAGATTTTTTGCTAATGAGGCATTATGTAGAACATATGCAAAAATCACAACTCAGTCTTCCAAAATAGACCACAATAACAGGAAAAAACATGATTTTAATAAAAAAGAGCAGCACTGGGCTTTTACTTCAAAGCAATTAAGGGCTTTGGATAACCAAAAGTTTATGTCGAGCTGATGCCAAACCAAACTGGTCTATTAAACACATACTACGAAGAGTTTCTGTAATATTCTATGAAAAGGCTCTTTGCCATAAATATCAAGCACCACACTCTTAAGATTACAACTACGTTAGGTTCATGTTTGAGAACAAGGAGTCCAACATTCAGATCAGACTTCTAGAATTTCAAATCTGAAATAATGTATCCGTGGAAGAGAAGTTTAAATATGTTTTCCATTTTGTGATTTTTCTCTACAGTAAATTATACCAAGTTTTATATTCTCCCCAACATTTTTCAACAGTTTTCCATTAGTCTCAAAAAATTGCTGTTATACATAAAATTTTGAGCTATATGTAAACACATAAGAAAAAAGGTCCTGAAGACAATATTTGAAAAGTCATTTCTTCAGTTTTCAACAATTGTATTTCAAGAAATAATAAGTTATTCACCATAGGTACCCTTCATTCCAAGCAAATAACCTGTAATTTTCCATTTTATAAAATCTATAAGGTAGGGTACAAGTTGATTTATTTCTTTGGCCTTTGCAACAAAAGTTTATTTACATGTAATACTCATTCTTTCCCTACTTCTAATTCTGGATGTGACAAAAATAGACTGCTATGGAGTAAATAATATACCCCCTCCCAGGAGGGCCTTAGTTTAATTTTTTTTTGTGTGTTACGTGTGTGTTTTTAGGACTGCACCCATGGCATATGGAAGTTCCTGGACTAGGGGTCGAATCGGAGCTATAGCTGCCAGCCTACATCACAGCCACAACAACGCCAGATACAAGCTGTGTCTTCGACCTACACCATAGCTCATGGCAATGCCAAATCCTTAACCCACTGAGTGGGGTCAGGGATAGAACCCTTGTCCTCATGGATCCTCATTGTGTTCATTACTGCTGTGGCATGATGGGAACTCCCTTTTTTTCTTTTTCTTTTTTGTTTTTTTAGGGCAGCACCCACAGCAAATGGAAGGTCCCAGGCTAGGGGTCTAATCGGAGCTGTAGCTACCAGCCTACACCACAGCCACAACAATGTACTTTAGTTTTTAAGGTAAAATCTTCTATGTGTATATGCTGACATTTCCTGTCGACAAGATTTATAGTAGAAAGTATGTGGACCTGCCTATCCTTTTAGTTCTTCTGTTGTTCTAGTCCTAGGACTAAAGAATCTTTGGATCACTGAACACACCATTTCTTAGATGATCACATCCCTTTGGAAGAAGGAATGGCCAACACAGGGTCCATCTTACTCTTTGGCATTTAAGAAATACAACAGAGAAAGTAGTCTGATAACTCTGTCCTCAACCGTTGAGGGCTGGGCTTGGCCTAAGTGCAGAATTTTTACATTTAGATAAAATTTTAGGAGTTCCCGTTATGGCTCAGTGATTAACGGACCCGACTAGTAACCGTGAGGTTGCGGGTTTGATCCCTGGCCTCACTCAGTGGGCTAAGGATCTGGCATGGCTGTGAGCTGTGGTGTAGGTCGCAGATGCAGCTCAGATCCCACGTTGCTGTTGCTGTGGTGTAGGCTGGCAGCTGCAGCTCTGATTCGACCCCTAACCTGGGAACCTCCATATGCCGTGGGTGCAGCCCTAAAAAAAAAAGACAAAAAACAAACAAACAAACAAACAAAAAATTTTAAGTACAGCTGTTGACAATTTATTAAGATCACCATATTCAGTGATGAATAGCCAAGGCCATTCTGGGAAAGAAAAGTGGAGCTGGAGGGATCAGGTGCCCTGACTTCAAACTATACTACAAAGCTACAGTCATCAAAACTGTATGGGTACTGGCACAAAGACAGAAATATAGATCAGTGGAACAGGATAGAAAGCCCAGAATTAAACCCATGCACCTACAGCCAACTAATCTATGACAAAGGAGGCAACAATATACACTGGAGAAAAGACAGTCCCTTCAGTAAGTGGTGCTGGGAAAAGTGGACAGCCACATGTAAAAGAATGAAATTAGAACACTTCCTAACACCATACACAAAAATAAAATGGATTAAAGACCTAACTATAAGACCAGATACTATAAAACTCTTAGAGGAAAACATAGGATGAATACTCTCTGACATAAACCACAGCAATATCTTCTCAGATCCACCTCCTGGAGTAAGGACAATAAAAACAAAACCAAATGGGACTTAATTAAACTTAAAAGTTTCTGCACAGCAAAGGAAACCCTAAACAAAATGAAAAGACAACCCACAGAATGGGAGAAAATCTTTGCAATGAATCGACTGACAAGGGATTCATCTCCAAAATTTATAAACACCTTCTGCAGCTCCATACCAAAAAAACAAACAACCCCATCAAAAAATGGGCAGAAGATCTAAACAGACAATTCTCCAAAGAAGACATACAGATGGCCAAAAAACACATGAAAAGATGTTCAACATCACTCATTATTAGAGAAATGCAAATCAAAACCACTCTGAGGTACCACCTTACACCAGCCAGAACGGCCATTGTCAAAAAGTCTACAGACAATAAATGCTGGAGCAGGTGTGTAAAAGGGAACCCTATGACACTGTTGCTGGGATTGTAAATTGGTGCGACCACTGTGGAAAAGAGGATGGAGATGCCTCAGAAAACTAAAAATAGAATTACCATTTGATCCAGCAATCCTACTCCTTCTACTTCTATGAATCGAAAAGATACATGTACTCCAATGTTCATTGCAGCACTATATACAATAGCCAAGACATGGAAACAACCTAAATGTCTATTGATTGACAGAGGAGTAGATAAAGAATATGTAGTACATGTACATGATGGAATATTACTCAGCCATTAAAATGAATGAAATACCGGCATTTTTAGCAACATGGATGGACATAGAAATTATAATGCTAAGTGAAGTTAGTCAGACAGCGAGACATCAACATCAAATGCTATCACTTACATGTGGAATCTAAAAAAAGGACACAATGAACTTGTTTGCAGAACAAATACTGACTCACAGACTTTGAAAAACTTAGGGTCTCCAAATGAGACAGGTTGGGAGGTGGGGAGATGGGCTGTGGTTTTGGGATGGAAATGCTATAAAATTGGGTTGTGATGATTGTTTTACAACTATAAATGTAATAAAATTCATAAATAAAAAAGAAAAAAGATATCTTCATGAATATGAACTAGTTATTAGATGATATCAAGTAATTGCTGTTAATCATTAGGTGTGATAATGGCATGGTGGTTATGTTAAAAAAATTTCCTTATCAGACAGGGATATATACTGAAGAATTTACAGGTGTGATGACATGATGTCTGGCAGAGGCCAGTTAATTAAAGAAAATGAAGGTGAAGGGATAGATGAAACAAGATTGGTTAACATGTTGATAACTGTTAAAGCTGAGTGCATGGGATTTCAATATTCTACCCTACTTTGGGGTATGATTGGTCCAAATAAAAAAAAAAAAGGGCCATAAAGGAAGAAAATAATTCAAGAAAGAATATGGTAAAAAGATAAAGTCTTGGAAGCACAACTTGGAGGCACAAAATGAAAGAAGAGGCATTAGCAACCAACAGATGACAAAGAAGGTTGGGAAAGAAAACACTATATAATCAAATGTCAAAAATGAAGAGTCAGCAAGGAGACTACTGAAGGGGCCTGCTGTCACCCAATCAATCAGCAGAAGCTGATGTCAATTTTGAATACCAGGAGAGGTAACATCTTTATGGGGTGAAAAAATGTGTACTTAGGGAATTTACCACCTTTTAAGCTTGAAAAAAAACTTTTTCACATGGCAGGCCAACGCTGAGTGCTGGTCACATATTTCTTGGTAGATACAATCAAATAGTATCTGAACTTACTGTAGGCTTGCTAAATGGGGCAAATGAGCAGAGGAAACCAGATGAGGCAGAGTAGTTTAAGGAAAAATGCCCTTAGACTTGAGTTGTTGGTAGGTCTAGAGAAAGCTTATATGAAATATGTTAAGTAAAAACATGATTCCTGTTGTAGTGCAGCATAAACTAATATGACTAGTATCCATGAGGATGCGGGTTAAATTCCTAGCCTTGATCAGTGGCTAGGGGATCCTACATTGCCTTAAGCTGTGGTGTAGGTTGCAGACACAGCTTGGATCCTGCATTGCTGTGGCTGTGGTATAGGCCTGCAGCTATAGCTTTGATTCGACCCTTAGCCTGAGAACTTCCATGTGCTGTGGGTGAGGCCGTGAAAAGCAAAAAAACCAACAAAAAACTCCCATGATTTTTAAAACGACTAGACTTATCCTTCCACAGAACATGATAAATTATTTTAAACTAATTTTGACCTTATCAAAGTGACATTTCTGTTTTAACATACCTTTGATCTGTAGCCTGCTGTTCCCGAAGCTGAAGAAGAGATAACTCAACTTCATTTTCTTTTCTCCTCAACTGGGTTTTCAGGAGCTCAGTCAAGTCCTCCAACTCTTCTATCCGGCATCTCTGAGACTGAATAACATTTTCTCTGAAATAAAGAATCTTTACAAGAATTTGTAGTTTGAGGAAAAATCTGCAGTATTTAAGATCAGTACAAAGCAAGTGCTTCATAGTAAAGAACAAGCAAAAGTTAAAAATTTTGGCTTAAGTACCTCTGCACACAGTGAGACATTAGCAGATTAAAGGTGAGGATTTGGAAGTACATATGGAAGAATTCAAGGTTTCCTTTATAGAAAATAATGACCTAGGCAATGGAGTGGACTTTTGGCTAATTCAGTGCAGTGTTTATGGGTCACCTATGATGCACTCTATGATCTGGCCATCTTCAGATAATTTATGTGCCTCTGTTCTTTCGCATGTACATCTGCCTATATCACCCGAATTACACTTCATTGAGAAATGCCAAGAAATTTGCAGAACATAACTTCATGGTCTCAAGCTTATATTTTACCTCTATCATGTCTGGCAACCTCCCACTGTAATTAATGAGCCTCAGGAAACTGGTCAGAACCCTGGCTTCTCTGCTACCTAGCAGGTAATAGGGTCTAGTCTTTTAAGTTTTATTCTCTCACAGGCAATTGTTACTATGACAGGCATTTAAAATATTAAAAAAAAACTTCAGCTCACATTATTCTTAAGCAGCTATCTAAAGTATGATTCTCCTTATCTCATGTTTTCTTTCCTTATTCAGAATTGTCACTTTTTGATGATCCAGGAGGAGGCTTGTAGATAAGGTAGAAGAACCTTATCTTCATTTGTGTGACTTACAGACACTGAGTCACCATGAGGCTTTGATTAACTGGAAAAGTAAGCTAAATGTGGCAAAAGTAACTTTTCTGAAACCATAGTATGATGAAGAATGCAGTACTGCAGGATCACAGTGAAACAAAATCTGAAATCCATATGTATTTGATAGCTCCAAACTTTAAAGCCATTCCTTCCAATTCCTTTTTTTTTAAACTACAAAAAGACTAATTAATACCTACAAAAAACTACCTGTAATTCTTCTGAGAATGAAAATGTTGCCTCTAAAGCTTATACTATTTTGAACTACTGGGCTTCATGCCATTGCTTTGGGGGGGGGGGGCGGAAATTATAATAAAGAAGCCTATTCTCTAAATACTTCCATTGATTCAGTTGGTTATGTTGTTCATTTTCCTCACCATACTGGAAATGTTACATAACACCTGTTCTTACCTCACAGATCTAGCTGTATTTTAATGAAGCAAATTATAAGCACAAAGCAATTTTATTTAAAATAAAGGAAAGGGAAGGATCAAAAAAGACATGATCAATATACCATGTTCTAAAATGACCACAGGAGTTCCTCTGTGGCTCAGTGGGTTAAGGACCTAGTGTTGTCACCACTGTGACTTGGGTTGCTGCTGTGGCATGGGTTTGATCCCTGGCTGGGAACTTCCACATGCCATGGGCATGGCCGAAGAGAAGGAAAAAAAAGAGAGAGGAAAAAAAAAAAGAGAAACAAAACAAAAGAAAAAAAAAGAAAATGATCACAAAAAGAATACATACGAATTTCTTATTTCTCCTCTGGCTTCTTCAAGTAAACTGTTGCCATATTTTGCAGCAGGCATGGGTTGCAGAGTTTCTGCTACATCTGTATCTTGGAATTTAATACCTAAAAATAAGTTAATAAGATTCTAGAAGTGAAGTTAAAAATGAAGCACCCTTGATTTGCTATAATCAGGACATTTTTAATACAATAAAATTTCTTAAGTATTCATAGATGTGTGCTCTACAAGCAGAGAATCCACTCCCAAAGGAACTGTTAGACCTCAGCCATCAAGGGCATTAAAAAAAAAAAAAAACACAGCACATAGGACCAAGTATTAGTCATTTAACAAATGCTACTATGGAGGGAGTTCCCATCGTGGCTCAGGGATTAATGAATCTGACTAGGAACCATGAGGTTGCGGGTTTGAACCCTGGCCTCGCTCAGTGGGTTAAGAATCCGGCATTGCCGTGAGCTGTGGTGTAGGTCGCAGATGTGGCTCGGATCCCGCATTGCTGTGGCTCTGGCATAGGTCGGCAGTTACAGCTCTGATTAGACCCCTAGCCTGGGAACCTCCATATGTTCCAGGAGCGGCCGCAGAAAAGGCAAAAAGACAAAAAAAAAAACCCCGACAACAACAAAAAACAAATGCTACTATGGAAACCATTACCCAGATGCAGTTTTATTCAACTTAGATTTAGAACTCTTGAAGTAAATTCTGAAAGAATCAAACATTTTTAAATTCAGGTCTTTACGATATAAACTGAGGTATGAAGGAAAAAGGTTTTAAAATTTTGATTTTATAAAGGATTTTTGGTTTTTAAATTACTCATTCATACCCCTTGACCTTACATTTTAAAACTTATCTTCATTTGTGTGATTCATAGGTCCTATGAGCATAAGTCAAAATGCTTCCTGTACTTTAATATACCTCAATAAGAAAATTCATTATTTAAACAAAGGCAGTTCAAGATGAGATCATCAATAGGATTCCTTTAAATGAAGCGTTTTGCTGTTACACTTAAAACATAATTTTTAAAAAAAATATAGTTACATGTAATTTACAAGCTTGGTCCCATTGTTAAAAATGAGACATACTCTTCTTTTTTGGCTGCACCCGTGGCATGTGGAAGTTCCCAGGCCATGGATTGAACCCACACCACAATTCCAACCTGTACCACAGCTGCGGCAAAGCTAGATCCTTAACTCGCTGCACTACAAGGGAACTTTGACATTCTCTCCACCCCTCACTTTTTTTTTTTTTTTTTTTCCCTAAGGGGTGCACCTGCAACACATGGAAGTTCTGGGGTAGGAGTTGAATTGGAGCTGCAGCTTCTGGCCTAGGCCACAGCAACACAGGATCCCAGCGGCATCTTCGACCTAAACCACAGCTCACAGCAATGCCAGATCCCTAAACCACCAAGCGAGGCCAGGGATTGAACCCACATCCTCATGGATACTAGTCAGGTTCAAAACCAGCTGAGCTACAATGGGAACTCCTTGACACACTTTTAATTATAGGAGTTACATTATAGAATACGTTAAAAAATAGAATAATTAAGCATCAGTTTAAGGTAAAATATGGCAAATAATTTAGATTTTTTAAATGGAGAATAGTCCCAGATATAAAGGTACAGAAAAAAATTCATTCTCTTTTGAAAAGTCTACTTTTAAAAAATGAGAATTTTAATTAGGAATAGTGGAACTATTTGCTATTTCCCAAATTTTCAACATTTATTGCTATAATCCAGACTAAAGAATAGAACAGGCTCTGCTTAAAACATTACAATAGTTTACTGAGTAAAAATTTGCCAATTATATTACTTTGGCAGTAATACTAATTCTTAAGCTTTTCCTACATAAATTATGGAAAAACTAAACATCACTACCAGAGTTTTAAAAAAACTATTTGTATTCAAAATATATCTTAGCATGAAAGACCTTGCAGACCACAGAGATCAATTTCTCCAACTACAGTCACAGATGACAAAATTTAAGGTGCAGAAAGAATGGCAAAATTTTAAAGGCAAAATACATCATTGTGGACCTATCATCTTCGACCTTTTTTCTAATCCGGTGTTATCACTCCATTTTACAGATGGGGAGAATGAGGCTCTGGGAGGTCAAGCACTCTCTCCCATGTACAAAGTTAATTCATGACAGAATGTACTTGCTGATTCATAATTCATTACGGTTATTTTGGTTGTATTTACAGTCTAGTGCCAATCTCACACAGCTAGGAGTAGCCAAACCCTTTCATCCTGCAGCTGCCTCCTGCCTGCATGGAGGCCTTACTGACTTCAAAGGAACTCTGTCCAGGGAACAGACAGTGTTAACATTTTGGCTCAGAGAAAAAAAATAGAAGAAATCTTTCTCTTTCTGTTCAGATGGGGTTTTTGCTTCCCTCAATGAATTGAAATGAAAGTTTTACATGATTTTTTATTTCCCTAAAAATGTTTGGTCTTTATGTGAGGCACATTCCAAACCAAGAGGAATTAGAACTAAAATTTGATTTCCTTCCCTAGTTGTTGAGAAAAAATTACTTAAAATATTTATTGACTTTGTGCTTCGTTATATAAACTTTGTGGTGAGGAGAACCGGGAATTTTTATTAGAAATACTTAAGTTCTATCTATAGCATTGAGTCTCCTCTATGCAACTGAATTGCTTTATAAGCTGGGTAGATTTTAGGTGGTTCATTTTCAAGATGAGGAAAGTGGTTGACCTATGATCACTGTTTTGGAAATGGAAGAGACCTTTTATGGTCACTGGCTTAAATCCTTTCATTTTACATGTAAAGAAAACTCATGTTCAGAATGATTAGACTTGTCCAAGGTCATCAGAGGGTAAGTAAAGGAGCAAGAACCCAATTTTTTAAACCCCTCGTTATGTGCACGTTCCCCTGCCAAGCTGCCTCCATACGCTGATAGAGATTTAACCAATTCTGTACAATTTACAGAAGGCCTTTGTACGAAGAACTTGGATGTGATCACACAGAATAACAGTATGATCACAGAAGCAAACTAGGGGCTTCTCCATTTGCCTGAGTCAATGTGATTTCCGTCTGTAATATAAAAACCAACTTAAACTCGTATTTTATGTAGTTTCATATTTGCCTCTTTTATCCGGATAGTTACGTTCAATGTTTTTCTAAACAAATTTGAGAGTAATCTAGTGATTCTTACAAAAAAATGACCTTCAGGTCAGTATGATTTCATCAAAAAGTCAAAAAACTTTTCTCTAAAGATACTTAAAAACTTGCATTATATAGAAATAATAGTGTGTGTGTGTGTGTCTGTGTGTGTGTGTAAAAGAACGTACTAAGACTTAAATTTAGAATTTAATGTGAGCTTCATTTTACCTTTCCTGGGGCATTCCTGTATGGCTGCATTTTCATTCACTTTTCTACGCCCAGTGTTAACACGAGATTGCACATAATTGTATGGAGTGTGCCTGTGACCCTGGATCTGAAGTTGCTGTTTGGTTGATATTAGTCTGTTTTTGAGGACTTCATTTTGTCTTTCAAGCTCGTGAACTTTCTCTTGCAGCTGCTCAATCATTTCTTCCATTTCCACATCTCTTCCCAGCCGCTTGGGGCCGCCACCAACCCGCTCATATCTTTTCTTGTCATTAACTAGCCGTATTAACTTGGTGGCCATTCTAGGGAAATAATAAAAAGATGAAAAGGAATGTGAGAAGTCAGCATAAAATGCATTCTGTTGAAAGGAACATAATCACTGTGAAGACTTCAGTGCAGAACCTGAATAATAAATTTCAGGTTTTGATGTAACTATTACTGCCTGTGAAGAATCCTTTGATGATAATTGAAACCACTGGGCAACAATCTGCTTTATAGCACTGACAAATAACAGTTTCCTAAGGCTTATCATTTAAGGTTAGTAAAGAGAGGACACATATTTACTCCATATGTTCCTCAAATGCAATTTTTAACGCATGACCTTATGTAGGAATGCTGTATGCACTTAAAATGTAGCTACAGATTGTGGATGTGGTGGGTTATATCTGCAAAGCCACAGTAAGTTAAAACTTTTCAAAAGTGTGTTAAGACTATGCAGCATTTAGGTGAGGTATTATTTTCAGTCTCTCTAGAATTAAGATAGGTTACAAATACAAAATGTTAGAATGTGTAGAGACACACACATTAAAAGTCCAATGAAAAAGCCAAAAGAAACCCAAACGCACCATTAAACGTTGCTTAGTGCTCAAGAAACATGCGTGTTTAATGGCAGAAAATAATTAGATAGAAAAAATATTATTTCATGTTACTTTTAAATTTAGACATACATTGTGCTTTTGACATCTCAGGAGTTTATACCTTTGATTCTTTTAAGTTTTGATAAAAACTGGTTAGACAGAACAAAAGACAGAAAGGGCACATGGGGGTGATGTAATATACACGTACAGAAAACATGCTTGACAGTGAATGGAAAAATCTTGGCAGTACAAGAAAGAAAAGGTGGCTTTGATGAGAGACACAAGTTCAAGACTTTACAAAATTGGTCGCACATCTTCAATAGCTGATTCTAGTTTATAGTGAATCTATTTTTATAAAGACCCAGACAGGAGATTGAAAATAAAAACACACTTCATTTTACTTTAAACGGGGTTTGCTTTATTTTAGCATGGTTATGGACAGAAGCTTTTACTTAAGAGAACAAAAGTGAAATAAAAAAAAATCCTTAATAGTTTTGGGATGTCATAGAACAACCTTTTTTTGCCCTAAGCAGAGTCCTCTGTAAAAGCGGTAGTAATACATGTCTATCTACACTTCTGGCTACTCGGCCTACAGCATGTGGCATCGGGGAGAGCTATGCATAACATAATCAGTTAAGATTGTTTTCTCTTTCCCTTGAGGCACATCCATTAAACATGCTTTATAAGGGATATAGGATAATAAAAACCAAGATCCAAGAGTACCACAAACACCCTAGTAAAATAATCAATGGATTAGTTCCTTTTCCACCTAATCCAGAGAAGGATGTATCACTGGGAAATTTGGGGCAGGTATCATAGCCCACCAGATCCACACTCTACCTAGCCCATGAATGAGTTGAGGGCCTGAACCCCACCAAATGGCTTATCCATAGCAAGATGGTAGCCATCTAAACGAGCTGTCAACCTGATTATCTCAATCTTCTGTTATGGAAGGACTTAGACACATTGATAGAAATGACATTCAAAAGAAAGACACAGATTTAATGTGAAAAAGCAGTCAACATCTTAGAGAAAAATAAACAACCCTAACCTTTTAAGGCAAGAAGAACACATTGATAGACAGGCTTGAAAATCCTTCAAAGAGAGTCAAGTAACTTTGTCAAGAAACAGAAGACTGCATTTGTTTTGTCTAGCAATAGACAATCAATTTTCGTTGATTATTTCATGATATTAATGAAATAAATGATTGGGTAAAGTTTGAGTGCTTCTTTTGAAGGGTGGTTTATCAAATGCACATTTTTATTAAAGTAAGTGATTCTAATTATTCTTCAGGGTAAATTTAAAGGTAGTTTTACCCGTGCATCTAGGTAGCGTCAGTGATGTGAAATCAAGATGGGATTTAGAGCTTTGGCTAATAGTGGTCATTGGATCACCACTCTCAGGGCTGAGTAAAATATAATCCCAGGAGGTTAAATGGCTTGAACATACCATAGGCAGAGAGATAAAAGAACACGTGCACACAACTTGACTCCTAGCCCAGGCCTTTTCCCACTAAACAACATAGCTCATCATTAAGTTGTTTTCCATTTTCTGGCTAGGACAAATTACTAATGAGGTCAAGGTTGTGAATTCAATTCTTTTACCGACCAATTAGGTTTACGAAAAATAAAACAAAACTGCTAGTGGTCACAGACTAAATTTCTCATTCAGACAAGATGATAGAAAAGGAATCAGGCAGGTGAGTCACATGTCTTGAAAAAAAAATCATGTTACCATGATTCAAACACCAACTCAAAGTAAAAGCCCCACACAAAGAAGGTCAGTGGGTGTTTAAAGTCTGCAGAGTAGGAATTGACTAGAATCACTACCTTACAGGCTAAATTCTAAGCAGAAAAAAAACCCCTATCTTCTTTCTTCAACGGCTGTCTCACCTTTCCATTGAACCTAGAACATGAATATGAATACAGATCTGCTTCTGGTCACGCTTACAAACAAGAATGAACTTTTAATGCTACACATTCAGCAGATAGTCACAGTATTTCTGAACTGGAAAGAATTCAAGATATCTACTCTTAAGACATAATCCCTGCAGAAATATTCTGCATACAAAAGTGGCTGTTTTTTTTTTTAAGAACAGTAGACTCTCTGAATTAAAGATATATAGATTCTAGACTAAACCAAAATTAGTCTAGAAAGTTAGTCTATCTATGTTCCAGATAGTGACATTTTCACCAGGAAACTCCAAATCTTAGGGGAATATGCATTCTAACAAGTTAGAATAGCTAATTACTTTTTAAAACATTCATTTTTAAAAACAGGACATTTAAAAAACAGATGGTTTGGCTATTTGCTTATTAAACTATAAATATTAAAGTGAAAGTTATTTAGAGATATGATATACTCATGGCACTCAGAGCTATTAGCTCTTTCTTTCAAATAGCAACTTCAGACATACTAAAACTCATCATCTTTTTGGTTTATTATTCTAGTAAGATTTTTCCATTTTTAAAAACTGTATTTATGAACAACCTGCCTTGTTCCAAAAAAGATTCAAGGTGGGGTTTTCAATTAAGTTTACAGAAAAGCACATCCCCCAAAATTTACAGCGTCAGGAACAAAAAAGCTAAAAGCTTTTTATCATAACCTTTTAATTTTATCCTCCTGCTTGCGGGCATGCTGTTTGAGTAAAATGTTCTCATCATGCAAACGCAAAAATCTGTCTTCCAGTTCCTCACGACTGATACGTGACACTGCCTGGAGAGACTTCATTGTCCGTGTTGTTGAAGTTTCTGTAAAAATGCCAAGGTAATTAATAGAAGGATTACTTAAAATAGTCTCTAAAAACAGTAACGGTTGATATCAATATGATCTCTGATGTACTCCTCTAAGATTTTTTTTCTTTGTGACCCATCCGTAAGACCACTTTAGAAAATGTTACAGCATTGTTCACTGATTGGAAGTAAGAACAAAAAAGATCTTTGCTATTGATACTTTCTATGCAGTATTAAGGATCTGAGCAACAATAGTATCCATTCAGAAATGTATTCAAATAACCACATTTAAGAATGTAAGATGGAACTCTGAGTCAATAAATTCTTCAATTTATATGCTGAATGTTGAAAAGGCTGAAAGTCAGAGTATCTGGAAGCATTTTTTTCCCCCCAAAGGTAGGAATTATAGCAACAACAATATGATTAAGATAGTTTCCTGAGCTATGCGTATAGGGTTATAGAAAATAAACTATAAAATATGTAAGACCAAATAAATAAAAACCTTCACAAACCATTTATAAGCTATCATGTATTTTTAAAGAACTTTTACACCTTTTAGCACGTGTGTACGATTTTTTTTCTTACATATGCATAAATTTGGTATTTTCCTGTGAAGCTGGTCAATTTTCAACAACCCTCCAAAAAAGACAAAGAACAAATGGGCAAAGATGAAAGCCCTATGAGGGGGTTACTTAAGGCAAGAATGGAACTTAGGGTGAAAAAGCCCCCCAAAATAGCTTTGCCCACTTAAAATTTATTTGTATTTGAATCCCTGATACTCCACCAAAGATCTAAAGCAAAATCTTATACGTTCTTTTCACTTTTAATCAAATTTATCTTTTTCAATGAACCACTTCCGACCACTTTTCTGTGCTAGTCCCAGGTGACCACTTGTAGGGCTTTGATTAACAAGAGCATGAAGAAGTCTTAGTGGAACATATTTCGCATCACAGTCTTTTCAGGGACAAATGCTATGGCATAACAGAGACACTGTACACACAAACAAAAACATAGCTCTATACTCTAAATTGTTTCTTAAAGCAGCACTTTCTCAATATGAAAGTGCTTTTTTAGCTCTAGAGCAACCACTAAGTGATAAAAGGACAAAGAAAACCTTTAATGTGTATTAATTTGATAAAACAAAGCCAGTATCACTTGGATAAACAAACCATTTTGAGCTACTCTACTTGAAAGGCAAAAAATTTTAAATATGGCATTTCCTCCCATATAAAATTCAAGCATAAAGAAACATTTTAATGGTGAATGTGATTTAAACCAGGCAATTTGGTTTCGAGGCTTGATACTCTCTGCGTAGTTTCTACTGATGTGTGGAATTTTAAAAAGATGATTTATCACAATTCTTTATCAGAACAGAGGGGGATTTTACATTTTCTATGAGCTGTTGATAATTGATGCATGTAGTAAAATACCATATGTTGTTCTAAATTCTCCATCTTCTTGTTTAGTCCAATCAAGAGCTATATAGTTACTTAAATGGCTCTGTTTGTATGAATATCAGAAATACTTTAAATTAAAAGTAAAGAAGTTACTGATCAAAGTTCATAACTGTAATAAAGAACAGCTGGCCGTACCTTGTAACCTTCCCATTCCAAAGAGATTTAGACCTATATCTTTCACAGGCAGGTCTCCTGCAGTCTCATCAGCTGGACCAGACATTGCCTATCTGTGGAGAAAAGAAAATTCAAATAAAATCTTTCCAAGTTGTAACATTAACTATGCAATGGAATGAACCAAATAAAATGAATAAGGCACTAGAACTTTAATGGATATCTTATTGCCCACATGTGCTGCTTGAAGAAGATGAAAGCTTCTATTTTAAAAGTAATACTACATTCAATCATGGAGCCAGAGTCCCTTTCAACAGTGTATTTCCTATAGTTTGCTTAGGAAATGAGGTAAGATTATCATTCTTCCTTCTCTCTTCTTATTCCTCTATGTGAACAAAATAAACTCTCCCAAATTTAAGAAGTACCCCCTCTCCATCCTCTTCTCTGCTCCCCAAAGAAAAGCAGGTATTTTAAAAAAACACTCAAGGCAGGAACTTGATTCAAACAGTTGTTTCTATTACTTATTGGCTGGTCAGGTCACCTAATCTCTTGAGTTGCAGTTACTTAATTTTTCAAAATGCAGAAAACAATACTACCTCACAGAGTATTTTAAAGGTTAGTGAAATGGTAAATTAAAAGCATTTAGCACACTTGCCTGGGATGTCAATATCACGTGAATATTAATAGTCAGCTTGATGCACAAAAGGAGTGGGTAGCTCTGAATTTTATCAAAGAGGGTTCATAAACTCATCAGCTGGATTTGTTTTTGTTGTGTCCTTTGTTGCCATGAGGCCTAGGTCCCAGGGCTTCCTACCTCCATAGAGAGGCTGTCCAGCTAATTCTGGCATTTTTACAGTTTCTTGTCTTTACAAAGATGCATCACAGTAACTTAAGTTTTATAAGTGAATGTAGCAGTCCATACAACGGTTAGTAATGCCAAAAATTTAAAAAAAAAAAAATTTCATTTCAATCCACCCAGGATGCCAAATGCAAATCATCAATGAAGATGCCTAAGGAGGAGGTTCCCAATTTCTAGCATGTTGGTCCCGGAATGTAAAGTCTGAAAGAGTAGCAAGCTGGTCTGTCGTGTTCACCTCTGTACTCTCAGAGGCTGACACAGGGCCCTGGGCACATTGCTGGCATTCACTAAATAGTCGTTGAATGGATGAATGGAGTCCTTGGGGCTTCAGGGTCTGTGGATCCAGAGATGGTTTCCAAAATCTTGTATGCATTATGTGGAAATACATTATGTTTTAGGGAGAGGATTAATAACTTTTATTATAACTTGTCAAAAGTTGAGAACAACTGCATTTTACTGTGACATAAACAGCTCACAGACATATGCCTGGGAGATCATCTACTTCATTTGGAAACACTGCTACAGGAAAGTTCAATTAGGAACCAAATTATCAAGATGTTTAAACACAGGTCACTTGCGAAAATAACAACTTCCCCTTTTTGTCTTTTTAGGGCTGCACCTGTGGCACATGGACGTGTCCAGGCCAGGGGTCAAATCAGAGCTCAGCTGCCGGGTTACACCACAGCCACAGCAACACAGGATCTGAGCCACAACCACAACCCACGCCAAAGCCCACGGTAAGGTGGGATCCCCAACCCACTGAGCGAGGCTAGGGATCAAACCTGCATCCTCATGAATTTTAATTGGGCTGCTAACCCACTGAGCCACAATGGGAACTCCCACGAAAATGATAACTTTTCCCTGAGAGAATTTGGTAGCTTTTATAACAATAACGATGATGACGGTGTTAACATTTATTGAATTCTCGCTAAAATGTGCTAGGCACTCTCCTAAGTGCTCTGCTTGTGTAAATTAATGAAATATCTCACAATATGCTTGTGAGCTTGTTACTCAAGTTTGCTACTAATGAAGAAACTGAGACAAGGCTTAGGTACTTTGCCCAAGTTCACACATATTCCAAGTAGTTGTCTGGTCCTATTTTTGGTTGTCACAACTGGGAAGGTGGGGGGCACCAGTGATACTGGTATCTAGCGGTCAAGAGACGATGTTAAAACATTGTACAGTGCACAGGAACCACAACAAAGAACTATGCGGCCTCAAATGTTAATAGAGCCAAGGTTGAGAAACCCTGCACGGGGCTGCAATGTCTCTCCAATATCTTTTCAGGCAATCCCTCCTGGCTCATTATGCGCCACTCACACTATTCTCTAGGTTCTTTGAATTCACAGTATCCTTGTCTTGCCCAAGGCCTTTGCATGAGGTGGCTCCTCATTCTTTGGTGTCCAGCTCAAATATCACTTCCTCAGAGAGGCCTTCCCTGATCTTCCTATGTTAGAGTACCCTTCCTCCCAAGTTCAGCACCATTTGTTTCTTGTATAGCAATCAGCTCGATATGAAATAATCTTATTTACTAGTTCGTTACTATTTCATCTTCACTAATAAAGTATAAGCGTCTTAAGACCCGCTTCAGTCCTGGTCATAGCTGGTCGGAACAGTGCCTAGCACAGAGTGGGCACCTACATTGTTTTATGGAATGAATAATTGAATACCTGCCACTAAGACTAAAATGGTAAACAAAGATTCCCACCTTGATAGATTATGGGGTAATCACGATAAACAAATAATTGTAAATAACTGAGCAAACAAAATGTCACTCAAGAGGCTTATTAGGGTTTCCCAACGAACTCCTAACCCAGGACAAATGAGCATACTGTTTCTGGGACCTACTTAAAGAAGGACCTAGCTAGTCATGGCAATTAGCATTAGCTCTCGAGAGCTAGGTTTCAGGGCTAGGATAGAAAATTTCAAACCGGTGCGGGGCGTGGGAATCATAGGCTGCCTGTGATTCAGGCCTGAGGAAGTGGTGTCTCGGGCCGGGCTGCTCTTCACGCGAGCAGAACTCCAGGGTCTTCTCCAGATGGTAGAGCAGACCCCAGGACCGTGGCCCGTGCTGCAGATCTGCCCCCTTCCTCCCCTGTGCTCCCCGAGAATACTTACCGCCACTCTCTCTCAGCCGCTAGTTACCGTTGCTATAGCGCCGACGGCAAGTGGGTCGGCTGGCCGAGAGGAGCACGGGAAAAAACATGGCAGGCTCCGTTGACTCCTGGGAAATGTAGTTCTCCTCGGGCCGTGGCCCTCCTGCTCGCTGCGCCGCGGACTACAATCACCCAGCTGTTGGACCTGGGAAATTCTCTTGCTCCAAACCCCGAGGCGAATTCCGGCGTAGCCGCGGTGCGCTCTGGGAGTGGTAGTTCTCGCGGCTCCGAGAGCGAATGGCGCCAGGCGGGAGCAAGATCACGAGAGAACTACACAGAAGAGGCGGGGTCCAGGGCGCGGAATCTACGCGGCTAGCAGTGGCGAAGGAGGCTATAGCAGCAGCATGAAGCGAACCCCAACCGCCGAGGAACGAGAGCGCGAAGCTAAGGTATCTTGGGCTCCTCAGAGTCTGGGATCTTTCATGCACTTGTAATGGGGGCTGGGAACCCGAAGGACTTGGTTGGATGGCGAGCGCACCCACGATCTTAAGCCAAGGGATGACAAGGCCTTGTTAGCAAGGGAACCAGAGACTTTGGGGGTTGTAAATTCGTGCTGTTTGCAGGCCTAGTCCCGTTGGATCAGCTCACATGAGAATCTAGACACCCCTTTCCTTGTCCTGCTTCTGCATCTAATTCCTTGGTTAAATTTGTAGCTACTCTTGTGCCTCAGTTTACCGGACTCGAATATGCCTGTGATCGTAACAGTTGTGCTTCCTCTTCGGTAATGATTTCTGAGGACTGGGGTAGATGTAGGTGAAATATCTGTGTATTCAGCTGTGCTGTTTTCAAACAGTGTATGTTCTGTGTCTTCATCACAGCGGATAGGATCTTTAACTACAATCCTATTTTCTCCTTTTGGGGTTCATCCTGTAACAGTTGCTTGTTCCATGGGATGACAGTAGTCACAGTAATAGAATTTTTTAAAAATCATTTATTAGTGTCAGGCTCTGCGTTTTCATAATATTTGTATTATTTCATATTTTTTTATCACAGCAGATTGCAAGATAGATATTATACAGATGGAGTAACATCAATCCTGTTTTACAGAAGAAGACTTAAGCCTCAGAAGAACTGTTTCCCTCATTCCCCAAATCAAGTCGTGTCGATTTGTCTAAATACATTGGTTCACTTTTTTCCATCTTTACCACCTTGGACCAAGCTACCATTACCTCTTCCATGGACTGTTCCAGTGGTCTCTTGGTCCATGTTCACCTTACACCTTGCTTCCTTTCTGTTGCTCTTCCCACACAACCAGTCTCTTCTCCACACTGCAGTGTGTGAGCTTTTCAAAATGCAAATCTAATCATGACCCTTTCCTTCCTAACTCCTCTGCCAGTCACCTGTTTAAAAATCTTTCATGGCTTTCCTTGCTCTTGGGATAAAGACAAAACTTCACATGGCCCACAGTGTTTTGCATGGTGTAGAACCTACCTGCATCATCCACATCCTCAAGGGACGTGACACCCTCCCTCTCTGCCCATCAGCCACTTTGGCCTTCTTAGAAGTTCCTCTTTCCTGTGCTTTATTTGGTTACAGGGTCTTTACTCACGCTGTTGGTTGCTCACTCTGTATTAGGTAGTTATTGGAAGTGAGAAGCATTGGTAAGTGAAGCAGACACCGTTTGTACTCTTATAGAATTTAGGGTCCTACAAGTGAATTCACTTTATCTTAGGGTAACACCTCTATGGATTTAAAATATAAAATGTGGGAGTTCCTGCTGTGGTACAGAGGGTTAAGAATCTGACTGCATGGAGTTGCGCTTGTGGCTCAGTGGAAACGAATCTGACTCGGATCCACGAAGACGCAGTTTCAACCCCTGGCCTCGCTCAGTGGGTTAAGGATCCGGCATTGTGAGTTGTGGTATAGGTTGCAGATGCAGCTTGGATCTGGTGTTGCTGTGGCTGTGGTGTAGGCCCTATTTGACCCTTAACTTGTAAACCTCCATATGCCTCAGGTGCAGCCCTAAAAAGACAAAAAAAAAAAAAAGAATCTGACGGAAGCAGCCGGGGTCACTGTAAAGGCGCAGGTTCCATCCCTGGCCTGGCACAGTGGGTTAAAGCATTCAGTGTTGCTGTAGCTACAGCATAGGTTGCAGTATAGATTCAGTCCCTGACCTGGGAATGTCCATGTGCCGGGGGTGTAGCCTATAAAAAAAGATATGTATATATATATATACACACATACATATGTGTGTATACACACTCACACACATATATAATATAGAATGTGTCCTATTATAGGACTTCCCTGGTGGCCTAGGGGTTAAGGATTGAGGGTTGTCACTGCTGTGGCTCAGATTCCATCTCAGGTCTGGGAATTTCAGCATGCTGCAAGCACAGCAAAAAAAAAAAAAAAAAAAAAAAGGTCTATTTTGACCCAGGTTATAGCAGCATTTCACTAGGGACCTGAAGTTTCCACAATTGAGTCTGTATGTGATAAGGGCAGTATGTAAAGGTGGGTACGAAGAGGAAAGATCTTGTGTTAGTCTACGTGCAGCAGTGCAAAGAAATGTCACACAGTGGTACTGTGCCTGATGTCTCTTACCTTTTGGGTGTACATTTAAAGTTACTCATTTTTTTCTGTAAAGATTTATTTAGCACCTATTATTGCCAGACACGTGACTATGATTTTAGCTAAGATAGATCCCTGCACAAAGAAGCTTTTACTCTATTGAAACCATAACGGTTGCCTGTGCAGTCTTTGTTAATATCATCCAGGAATTCCCTTTGTGGCTCAGCGGTTAATGAATCCACCAAGGATCCATGAGGATGCAGGTTTGATCCCGGCCTCGCTTAGTGGGCTAAGGATTTGGCGTTGCTGTGAGCTGTGGTGTGAGCTGCAGATGATCCTGCGCTGCTGTGGCTGTGGTGCAGGCTGGCAGCTGTAGCTCCCAAGTTGACTCCTAGCCTGGGAACCTCCATATGCCACAAGTGCAGCCCTAAAAAGCAAAAAAGAAAAAATATATCATCCACATTTAATGGATTTTGAGACCAAGGCTGTAGACCTTTTAACTTGCCCAAGGCCACTTGGTTGCTATGCAAAACTAGGGCCCAGACTCCAAAGCTTTTTTCTATCTTCTACTTGTGAAACATGTTGAATTCATACATCTAATTGTCTGACTGTGATCTTTATTTAAA
Source organism: Phacochoerus africanus (assembly GCF_016906955.1). NCBI lineage: Eukaryota > Metazoa > Chordata > Mammalia > Artiodactyla > Suidae > Phacochoerus > Phacochoerus africanus. The sequence continues at coordinate 31,387,500 of NC_062551.1, read as the reverse complement.
ATTTGTTTATTTATGAAACATTATTGGCTAGAACAAAGTATAGGAAATGGAGTTTTTTAATTTTTAATTTTTTAGGGCCGCACCTGTGGCATATGGAGGTTCCTAGGCTGGGGGTTGAACTGGAGCTGTAGCCTTTGACCTACACCACAGCTCACAGCAATGCCAAATCCTTGACCCACTGAGCGAGGCCAGGGATCAAACCTGCGTCCTCATGGATGCTAGTCAGATTCATTTCTGCTCAGCCACGACAGGAACTCCCAGGAAATAAAGTTTTAAATCTTAAATATAAGATATTCATTTACACATGCATTATTTTCTCCTTTTTCTAATCATTTTTATTGAGGTGTAATTTACGTGTGGTAATTTGCACCCATTTGTAGGACCCAATTTGATGAGTCATGGCAGATGTATACCCCTGTGAAACCACCGTCACAGTTGATGTAGAGAGCATTTCAATCTCTTCCAGCAGTTCCCTCTTGCTGATATGTAGTCAATCTCTTCCTCCACCTTGACTCCTAAGCAACCACTGGTAGGTTTCTATGACTGTAGATGAAACTGTATTATCTAGAATTTCATATAGATGGAAGTATACTGTATGTATCTGCTTTCACTCGGCATAATTTTTGAGATTTTTTTTCATGTTGTTTGTATCAATAGTTCATTCCTTTTTATTGCTGATTAGTCGTCTACCGTATGGCTCGACCCCATTTGTTTATTTATTTACTTGTTGCTGAACATTTGGATCGTTTCTGGCCGAGGGCTGTTATGAAAAAAGCTGCTATGACCTTCATGGATAAGTCTAAGTTTTCATTTCTTTTGGATAAATACCCAGGAGCCCATTGGTGAGTCCTGTAGTAGTTCTGTGTTTCACCTTATAAGACCCTGCTAAACAATTTTCTGAAGTGGTTCTCCCATTTATATTGGTTTTCTAGGGCTGCTGGCACAAGCTACCATAAACTGGATGTTTTAAAACAACAAAATCATATTATCTCATAGGTCTAGAGATAGGTGTGGAATTAGGCTGTCAATAGGGCCTCTGAAGGCTCTAGAGGAAAATGCTTCCTTGTCTCTTCCAGCCTCTGATGCCTCTTGGCATTCCTTGGCTTGGGCTGTATAACTTGAACCTCTGTTCCCATCTGTCTTCCCATGGTACCTTCTCTTTGTCTCAGATGTCTCTGACTTTTCTCTTGTAAGGACACCAATCAACGCATTGCATTTGAGGACCTACCCTAAATCCAGGGTGCTCTTTATTTTGTATTCCTCAAGGTCCTTAACTTAATTACATCTGCAAAGCCCCTTTTTCCAAATAAGGGTAGAGGCACCAGTGGTCAAGACTTGGACCTATCTTTTTGGAGGATGCTATTCAAACCTACTACACCATTTTACATATCCGTCAGCTGTGACGGTCCTAGTTGCTCTGTATCTTCATCGATACTTGTCTGTCTTTTAAATTTTGGCCATTCTGGCCAGTCTAGTGGGCATGTGGTGGGATCTCATTGTGGTTTTAATTTGCATTTCAGTGATGACTAATGAGGGTGAATATCTCTTTTAAAAGTCTTTTTTCCGGAGTTCCCATCGTGGCTCAGCAGAAACGAATCTGACTAGCATCCATGAGGATGCCGCTTCCATCCCTGGCCTTGCTCAGTGAGTAAGGATCTGGCATTGCAGTGAGCCGTGGTGTAGGTTGCAGATGAGGCTCGGATCCTGCGTCACTTTGGCTGTGGTGTAGGCCAGTGGCTATAGCTCCAATTTGACCCCTAGTCTGGGAACCTCTATATGCTGCACTTGCGGCCCTAAAAAGACCAAAAAAAAAAAAAAAAGCTCTTTTCCATGTTGTAGCATGTGTCATGACTTTTTGTTACTGAATAATGTATTCTGTTGTCCAAATGTACCACATTTTGTTTAAGCCACTCACTGGTTGATGGATATTTGGGTTGTTTCCACTATTTAGCTATTATGAATAATGCTGCTATGAACATTTGTGTTCTGCTTTTTATGTTTGTTTCTTTCCTTTTTATTTTAAAAACTATTTAAAAATTTTTGGCCACACCCACAGCACGTAGAAGTTCCTGGGCCAGAACAGTGACAATACCAGATCCTTAACCTACCGAGCCACAAGGGAACTCCTATTTCTATTTCTTGTAGGTAGATATCTAGGCATGGAATTGCTGGGCCACATGGTAAACTGCGTCTCATGTTTTAAGAACTGCTGTATTGTTTGTTACGGTCTGAATGTTTGTGTTGCCCCCTGATTCTCTTGCTGAAATTCTAACCCCAAGATGATAGTATTAGGAGGTAGGGCCTTTCGGAGGTGATTAGATGGGTGGGAATGGAATCAGTGCCCTTCTAAAAGAGGTCTGAGAGAGCTCCCACACCCCTTCTGCCATGTGAGGATACAGGCTTTAAGCCGGGAGTCTGCAGTTGGAAGAGGGCCTTTACCAGAACCTGCGCATGCGGGTACCCCAATCTTAGATTTCCAGCTTTCAGACTGTGACAGTAAATTTCTGTTGTTTATAAGCCTCCTAGTGTATGGTCTTTTGTTATAGCAGCCTGAGTGGACTAAGACATTAGTCCCTTAGTGTGGATGTACCATTCAACATTCATGTTTGAGAGCTCCAGTTCCTTAGCATCCTTGCCGAGGCTTGTTATCATCTGTCTCATTGATAATAGCCATCTTGGTGGGTGTGACATGGTATCTCATTGTGGTTTTGGTTTTCATTTCTTTGATGTCTAATGATGCCGAGCTGCTTCTCCTGTGTTTATTGACCAGGTATATATCTTCTTTTGTGAAGTCTCAGTTCAGATCTTTTGCCCATTTTTTTTTTTTTTTGGTTGGATTATTTGTGTTCTTTTTTTTTTTTTTTGTCTTTTTGCTATTTCTTGGGCTGCTCCCGCGGCATATGGAGGTTCTCAGGCTAGGGGTCGAATCGGAGCTGTAGTCACCGGTTCACACCAGAGCCACAGCAACTCAGAATCTGAGCCGCGTCTGCAACCCACACCACAGCTCACGGCAACGCCGGATCGTTAACCCACTGAGCAAGGGTAGGGACCGAACCCGCAACCTCATGGTTCCTAGTCGGATTCGTTAACCACTGCGCCACGACGGGAACTCCTATTTGTATTCTTAATATCATGTTAGGAGTTTTTTATATTTTCTAAATATAAGCCCTTTGTCGGACATATGTATTGTGACTACTGTCTTTCATTCTGGTAGTTTGTTTAATCGTCTTTTGAAGAGCAAAAGTATTTAATTTCAATAGAGATCCAGTGTATTGCTATTTCTTTTTATGATTCATGCTTTTTGCGTCATATCTATGAAGTTTTTACCTATCCCAATATCACAAAGATTTCTTGCTTGCTTTTATTTTTGTATTTTTAATTTTATTTATTTGTTAAAAGATTTTCAGAACTTTTAAAGTAGTGGTATTATAAATCTTTAATATTTGGGTATAGGATATGGTATTTTTCAAATTAATTAATTGCCCAAAGTTGGGATGTTTGTAATTTTGTAGAAGAGCTGAATTCAAACCCACACAATCTGGTTCCAGGGTCCAAATATTTATTAAGCTGTTCTGTCACACTGTCTCTTAATGTGGCCTAATTTCTCACAGTTTTCCCCTAAAATGATAAACATGAAAATTGTGAATTCTGAGTCTATTTTTAACAAGTTGATCATCCATCCTAGTGTAACTAAACACAGCCTGTCTATCCTGGCAGAGGACATCTGTCATTTTTGCCTGGCTGGGGTCTTCTTTTTCTCTCTTTCTTCCTTTTTTTTTTGTTTTTTGTTTTTTTAGGGCCACATCTGTGGCATATGAAGTTCCCAGGCTAGGGCTCAAATTGAAGCTACAGCTGCTGGCCTACACCACAGCAAGGCTGGATCCGAGCCACGTCTGTGACCTACACCGCAGCTCACAGCAATGCCAGATCCCTAACCCACTGAGTGAGGCCAGGGATCGAACCTGGCCTCACTTCATGGATTCTAGTGGGGTTCATTAACTTCATGGATTCTAGTGGGGTTCATTAACTTCATGGATTCTAGTGGGGTTCATTAACTGCTGAGCCACAGAGGGAATTAAACTTTTTATCCCCATAATGGGTAACTGTTTTTGGTTTTCCTTTTCTCTTCGAAATAACTTGGATTATGTTTTTTCCTTGTGATTGCTTATGCCATAGACTTTTATATAATTTCCAAGTCTGAAGGGTGAATAAAAAGGTTGGAGTAAATAGTTAACTTTTTATGATAACATTTATTTAATCTGTGTTACAGCCTAAGAGGATACATTTTTAAAATGAAATGTTTTATAAGGCATATAGTGAAGTAGGCCAGATGAGCATTTGATAGATTGAATTAGAACCATGCCCTCTACAGTTGTTTTGCTCTTGGACGGAGAGCTGGTACCCTGTGTCTTAGTTTGTCCAGCCAGAAAAATGGAGTCAAGAATAGCTGCTTCCGGAGTTCCCGTTGTGGTGCAGTGGTTAACGAATCCGACTAGGAACCATGAGGTTGTGGGTTCGGTCCCTGGCCTTGCTCAGTGGGTTGATGATCCGGCGTTGCCGTGAGCTGTGGTGTAGGTTGCAGACGGGGCTCGGATCCTGCATTGCTGTGGCTCTGGTGTGAACCGGTGACTACAGCTCCGATTCGACCCCTAGCCTGGGAACCTCCATATGCTGCGGGAGCGGCCCAAGAAATGGCAAAAAGACAAAAAAAAAAAAAAAAAGCTGCTTCCGTGAGTTGCTCTGAGAATCTAGTTGATTATATTTGGCCATTGTGCCAAGGACAGAGCCGGTATGGCTTTGTTTGAGGGTTGCCCAAAGAACCCGTTGTTGACAATGAGGCTGCCGCCATGTTTGTTTGGGGCAGATGATGTAATTTATTGTTTTGAAATGATTTACAATTTATAGAAGAGCTGCAAGAATGGAACAGAGAGCCCTTACAGACCCATCATCCAGATTAAAAACTTGTTTACTTCTTGCAACAAATGCTTTAGAGCTCTTTCTTTCTCTTTCCCTATATATTTACATGAACTATTATGTTTTATGAACCCCACAGAGTAAATTTGGCAACACCAATCCTCTTTACCCCTGCTTCAGCGTGTATGTACTAAGAACAAGGACACTCTCCTATATATAAACGTAGCCAATTATCAATTTCAGAAAAGTTAATATTGATGAGGTACTCTTATTTAATCCAATGTCCATATATAAATTTTGCTGATTATCCTAGTAATATCTTTTTTTTGTTTGTTTTTTTTGCCTTTTCTGGGGCTGCACCCGTGGCATATGGAGGTTCCTAGGCTAGGGGTCTAATCGGAGCTGTAGCCACCGGCCCATGCCAGAGCCACAGCAACACGGGATCTGAGTCACGTCTGCAAACAAAACCACAGCTCACGGCAATGCCAGATCCTTAACCTACTGAGCAAGGTCAGGGATCAAACCTGCAACCTCATGGTTCCTAGTCGGATTCGTTAACCACTGAGCCATGAAGGGAACTCCATATCCCAGTGATATCTTTTATAGCATTTTTTTCCTGGTCCAGGCTTCAATCCAGAATTGTACATTACCTTTAATTGTCATGTCGCTAGTCTCTTTTAATCCCCTTTAAATTGGTTCCTCATCCTTTGTTTTTTAAGATATTGACATTTGTAATGAGTAAGACCTTACCATTTGTGATGAGTACAGGCTGTTTGTTTTGTCGTTTGCCCCTGCACTCTTATTTGTCTGATATTTCCTTATGATTAGATTCAGATTATGCATTTTCGGCATGTGTATATTTTTGAGGAAAGATAGGGGTCACCAGAGATCATAAATTTACAATTTACATGTTCATCCTGCCCATAAATGTGCTTTATTTAGTTCAAAGGAACCGTGTTTGAAAATTTCCGAATTTTTTCCTAATCTTTAAAAGTTGGGAGATTTCATTTAAAAACTTGGAGTTCCCCCTGTGATGCAGTGTGTTAAGAATCTGACTGCAGCGGCTCTGGTCACTGTGGAGGCACAGGTTTGATCCCTGGCCCGGCGCAGCGAGTTAAAGGTTCTGATGTTGCTACACCTGTGGGATCGGTTGCAGCTGTGGCTCAGTTTCAATCCCTGGCCTGCGGCTTTCCTTATGGCACGGGTGCAGCCATTAAAAAAAAAAAAAATCTGGATAGCTGGCTTTCCTGAAAAACTAGGCCTATCTGGAAACCCTGGGCATGCATTTCACTAACTAGAGCTAGAATGATGGGAATATACTTTCTATAATGCTGCACTCCAGCTTTACCCATTTAGTCCCAGTTGGAGAATATGGAGTTTTACAGGCAGACTTCTGGAATTGAATCCTTTTCTGTCACCAGCTTGGGAAAGCAGCTTTTCTGTATACCTCAGTTTCCTTATCTGAAAATGGTGGGGGTTTCACTCTTTACACGTGTAGTGAGGATTAACTGAGATATAGGTAAAGCACCTAGAACTTTGCTGGCACGCAGTAAAAATAAACATTTCATCAGCACTGTCTGCATCATCACCACCTGTCTGATCCCAGTAGCTATTCAGTGAACTGATATTGAGTGTCTAATGGGTAGATTTTCTCAACTGGGCTTCCACTAACTTCTTTCCCTTTCATTCCAAATGGTAGTAGTCATGTACTGCCCTTGGAAGAATGGAGAAAATAGACCATTTTCTGTGTTCCTTGGTTCAGATGAGGGACCTGGTTAAGTGCCAAGTAGGGTACTGAGCCCTGGGAACAGTGGGCAAAGATGCAGAATTGGTTCCATGGAACCTGTTGCCTTTCCATGAATGAAGATAGATAATTAAGCAGCAGGGGAGACGTGTTCCTGGTCCCGGGACCAGGATGTGGTAGCAGGGAGGACTAATGTGGTATGGAGGTCATTTAATTCCTTCCTCAGGAAGGTCTGTTTAACCTGGTTTGGGGTCATGGAATTCCTTCTAAGATCTTTTTTTTTTTTTTTTTTTGCTTTTTAGGGCCACACCCGAGGCACATGGAGGTTCCCAGGCTAGGGGTCAAACTGCAGTTACAGCTGCAGGATCCGAGCTGTATCTGTGACCTACAGCACAGCTCGTGGCAACGCCAGATCCTTAACCACTGAGCAAGGCCAGGGATCGAACCCGAAACTTCGTGGTTCTTCGTTGTATACGTTTCCACTGTGCCATGGCGGGGAAAGGAGTCTTTAAGATGTTTTTAAGGGTGTATGCTTATGAGAGGCCCAGGACTCCTTTAAGGTTGTTCAGTCATGTTAGAACTGTTTAGCTCTGGAATGAAAACATGTGGATGTTGAATTCCAGGTTAGCTTCAAAGGTTTCACAGGCTGGCTTGGGTGACAGCATCTCTTTTTAAATTATGGAGAATAGAAACAGTTTAAATTGATTACCGAGAGGGCTATATACTTAAAGGGAGCATAATAATTTTGTTTAAGAAATGTGCATTTTAACCCTACAGTGGAGAAACCTAGCAGTCACTTCATCAGCCAGGTGACCAAGGTAAACATCATTAGTGGTGATAAGTCATGTTGATTTAATTCATAATAAAGTGATAAAAATGATAAAAAGTACATTTTTATCAGTGAAGGAATATATCCAGAAGAGATAAACGTATTTCAAATAAAAGTCACTTAAAACCTCTTCTGTTTTTGGTGATAATTGTCTTAATATTTAGTAAGATAAACCTTAAAGTCATAAGGTCTAATGAGTTATAATAACTCAGTAAAAGGAAGTTTGTTATTTATATATGTACTCACTGGGTACTTTTTTTTTCTTTCTTTCTTTCTTTCCTTTCCTTCTTTGTTTCTTTGTTTCTTTCTTTTTTGCAATTTGGCTTTTTTAGACAAGTTCTGAGAAGGTTCTTTTGGCCCCTACCTATATCATGGGCCATCCTGTGTTATTTCACCAGTTTATCTGGTGGTAATTTAGAAAAATAAATATGGGACATTTTTGGTGGTGGACCAATGACCAGGAAGCTTAAAAAATCAAAGCTTTGCTTGATAGATTCTATTCTGTGTATTTTCCCCCAAATCCATCTTTATCTTTTGCTTGATCTTCCTTGAAAATTAGTTAGTTAAACCATTGAGTCACAGTGAGTTCCTGTTACTTTCTATTATTTCCAGGTCTGTTTCTTTTCTTTCTTTTTTGGTTGTAGTTGATTTACATTGTTGTGATAGTTTCAAGTATATCAAGGTCTGTTTCTTAACCATCTTAGTGTTGATTTTGAAAACTAAATAGGTCATTGGGAAAAAAGTCCTAGACACTTCAAATAACCATTAGCTGCTGCTGCTGCTTTTTTTTTTTTGGCCACACCTTCTGCATGTGCAAGTTCCTGTGTCTAGGGATTGAACCTGTACCACAGCAAAGACCCAAGCTGCAGCAGTGAACAACACCAGCTCCTTAACTGCTAGGCCACCAGGGAATTCCTTTTTTTTGGTTAAAGAAAGAATTTTTTTTTTTTTGCCATGCCCGTGTCATGTGGAAAATCCCGGGCCAGGGACTAAACCTGAGCCATAGCAAAGACAACACTGAATCCTTAACCACTAGGCCACCAGTTCGATTTCACATTACTTAACATACCGTTAGATACTGGTGGTAATTTGGGGAATCAAAACTCTCTAGCACAGGCAGCTGTCTGTAATTGTTTTCTAGTGTTCTCTTTCAAATTCAAAATGCTAGCTTTCTTTCCAGGTTGAGGGTGTTTTGTGGAGGTTAGTTCTTTATGGCAGATTTCTTGATTATAGTTATATTTAAAGTATGACTTTCTAACTTGTAGAAGAAAAGAACTTTATAGTTGAGATGGTACTTTTGGAACCTAAAAAAAAAAAAGGCACAGTTTGAAGAAGGTGAATTTAGAGTTCTGCTAACCTCATTCACTTAACCTTCGGTTGTAAGGTTATCTTACAAAATAGTCTCAGCAGTTGATTTTCCAGTGTCAGCTGGGAAGAATCTTGGGGGCTGTTGGGTGGGGTCAGAACATGTTAAGATTTGCATTGGTAGCTACTTGTCTCCACACATTTGTCCTTGGCATTGCATTTCTCTGCAAGGCCAGCACATGTTTGAAAGCTGAACCTTGAGTACCTGCTATATAGGCTTGCACTTTTGATTATGCTGCAAGCATCTGGCCCGTTGCCCTGCCCATCATATTTTGCCCCGTAGTTTTGGAAGTGACTTGCTTGTGAGGTGATGCACCTTCCTTTATGTTAAGGAACCGCCCCCGTCGGTGAGTGTCAGGGTTGAGATCAGCTGGTAGAAACCACGTGGAAAACTCAGTCTAAAGGACCAAATTGTGTTGCATCGGTTCTGAGGGGGGAGATCTGTTGCCAGTGCATGAGTGTTTCCATAACTGTTTGTGATCAGAAAATTCAGAGCTCTGATTTCTGCATTAGCCCTGAGTCTGCCCTTTGGCACCCTCATTTAGCGACCAGATCATTCAAGCCTTCAACACTGAGCCTCAAGGGCCAGCATTTCTCCAATAATAATATAAAATGGGCTGATGTGGCAACCCTAACTCACTCTGCTGTACTGGGCATGATTAAAGTCTCAAGACTGCATTAATATGGATTTTCTATTTCTATGGACAGTGGTCCATGTTTGCCAGTTTTTGAAAGCAGAGATGGAAAAATTTTGCTGCTGATTTTTTTTTTTTCTGTCTGCATGAACGTCCTGCCTCTTTTTTTTTTTTTTTTTTGCTTGAGAATAGCACCTGGCAAAGCAATGCAGACATTACAGTGTCTATATACTCCAGCCCGTTGTCATGTCAATCTTGTTATTTAGGTAAATGGTGTGCAATTTTTTTCACCGGCTCCACAGCCAATATGCTTTGAGCAGTTTTTGTTTCAGTCCCATTATTGGCCAGGAACACTATTAATGAGACAAATAATTGGGAAATCATAGTCATTGTTCTCATAAAACCCGACTCCATTGCTGGAATCATCCAGGCAGCGGAGTTGCATATGCAGCCCGCAAGGAAAGGATGAGTAGCCTGGGTGCCCAGCTTTTAAATTCATCAGACCCCTGCTCCTTAAATTGCCCCAGCTGTTAATGCTGGAACCATTACAGTAATGGACTCAGCAAATGAAGGGGAACGAAGACACGCACACTTTATTACCAGAGGGGCAATTTTCTTTTCATCTGTAATAGCAGCCGTGCTTCATATTGATCAGCCCATCAAGATACTAATCCTCTGTAAAATTACTTGTTATAACTGAAAATGTGTTAATCCAAATCAGTCTGTGTCCCGACTGTCTACTTACTATTGAATACAGACTATCAGATGGTTTATTTTTCATGATTTAAAGCCTCTGCCCTGAAAATGGTTGGCGTTTCCCTCGCCACACTGAGTGCTTAATCTTAGCCATGGCCCAGGGTTGTCTTTTTGTTTTAAACAGAACATCACCCACTTAATTAAGGAGTGAGTGTCTGTCTTGCTGTCTGAGTTATGCTGGTGTTTTATGTTCTCCTGGATTTATTAAGCATCTTGTTTTACATTCAGTCTGTGGTTGGTGCTGTAAATAAAAATAGGCCCATCTTGCACACATTAGAAATTTGCAGGTAGCAGACGTCCATAAGTAACAGGGATGGAAGGTTCTTTGATTTATATTTCAGGCACCAGGTTGTGCTTTGTCGATTGAACCCATAGGCAGGCTGCATCCTGGTGTCTTCTGTGTAGCAGATGTGTTTTTGCATCGTTGTCTGAGAAAGTTTATGGTTATTTCTGCATCCTTGGTTTGGTAGATTGCTTTTCAGGCAATGAGGCATATGTAGTCCCCCCTTGTGTTTTGTGAGAAATGACTATAGCTAGTATTATCATATTCTAAGAAAGCTTATTACAAACTGAGGTCTGACTTCCTTCATATTCAGAATTTTAGGAATTCCTTAACTTTAATTTTTTTTTCAATACGGTCTCAATAGAGGCGACTCCCAGACCTGGCCAAGGGAAGTTGCACAGTGTGATTGTCTTCTTAACATTGTGAAATAAACATTTGGGTTTGTTTTGACCTTTTAAAAAAAAGATGCACGTTATATGTTGGTACACAGACTCAGATGCCCTCTTGGCAGTATTTTTTATTTTTTCTAATGTATTGTCATTGCTCAAAGCATTTGTCTGGCATTCTTCATAAAGTTCATTCAGAAACAATACATACTTTTTTTGTGCCAGGAATTGTGGGTGTCAAGGACGGGAGACTCACGGATGAGAAAGGTATCTCATCTTTGCCATGGAGGACCTTAGTTCAGTAGGAAGTTAGGCATGTGCACAAATAATTGCAATAATGCAGTGTAGTCAGTGTTAAAATCCACTTGTGAATGTAGTTCCTGGGAGCAGATACAAGTTATGGACACAATAGCAAAATCAGCCTCATCGATTTTTCTTGTGGTGTGACCACAAGCAGAATTGTGCAATTTAATCACACTTTAAGACGTGCATCTGAATGATTCCCAGCTGTTGGAAAGAAATCTCATCTTTCTTATGGCAGGCTTGTTTACTGCCCCCTGGGGATGGTGAAAAGAAGGATTTCCAAAAACGTAATGATCAGTGACCACATCTTTGGATATGTATAGAGTTTCCCATGGAGACTACTTTAAGGGGAGATAGTGCTTATTTGTTTGCTTACGTTCTGGCATTATATTGTAAGCCAGTCGTGTTGCTTTAGGGTATAGTTCATCAGGAGAGACAGTAGCCCGCCCTGGTTAAGAGTGTGGGTTTTGGCCAGTTTTGCTTGTTTTTCCTTAGCGCTCCTTCTTGCTAGCTGAGCAGTCTTGGGTAAGTCACCTAAATCTTCTTGAGCCTCACTCTTCATCTATAAAATGGGGGTAATAATAGTTGTGAGGATTAAATGGTTTAATATCCGTAAAACATTTAGAATAGCGGTGGCCATGTGTAAGTGCCATGTATGTAAGAATTAGCTGCTAGTACCCTGGATGTGACTGGAGGTAATGAAAGTATGTTCCAGATGTGGGTTATGAAAGGCAACTTTGTGTGTGACCACAGTAGGTAGGGCATGTAAAGTGGTGAAGCATTTCATTTCTTATTTAAAATATTATTTTTTCCCGATTACATTATTTTTTATCTTAGAAAAATATAAAAATATCGAAAAATACCAAGCAGGGGGAAAAAAAATCTCCTCTAATTCTCCAAAGATAACCACCGTGTCACTTACTGTGTTGGTGTTTTCTTAGAATATTATAATTCTGCCTATTATATGTGTGATGTATGCAGTATGATCCTAATTTTATCTAGATTATATTTATGGTACATATTTATACAAGAGATATTTTAGACAAAAATTGAAATCATGATGTGCACATTTTGTACCCGGCTCTTTTTCAACTTACCAGAATCCAGTATATTGTGAATATTTTTCCATGTCATTACAATTATGGTATTATATTTCATCCTATGGATTTTTTTCCCCTGCCATTATAAATTATCCTCAGTGACCATTCTTGCACATAAATCTCTGTGCAAATCTCTGGTATTTTCCATAGGGTAAATTAAAAGAAGGCGAATTGTCAAGTTAACGTCTGTAAAGATTTTTGGTTTGCGTTGTCAGATAGCCACCCAGAGGGCTGATGCCTGTTCTTCTCTGACAGGCAGGGCACGAGAATGCATATTTGGTACATCCTCCTCATCCCTGGGAACTGTCATGAGATAAAAATATTTGCCAAGTTGGATGAGATGAGTAGGAGCTCATTGGAGAACTAATTTGTATTTCCTTAATTGCTAAGCACTGCGTGGTTGAATATCCTCCTACCATGATTATTGGCCAAATATAGTTCTTTTGTGATTTGTTTATTCATGTAGCTTTCATTCATTTTGCTTCTGTATGTCTTTTCTCATTGACTTGTCAGAGCTCTTCATAGATGAGGGATGTTATTATGGGTTAATCAGGTGCTGCAAATATTTTTCCTAGTTTGTTTATTGCCCGCCTTTTACTTTTGTATTTTTGTTATTCAAAAGTTTTCCTTTATTTGTGTATAGGGGAACTTTTCCCACCTAAATAGCTGATGAATAGTCACTTATATGTCCTTCGAAGTATTTTATATTTTAGCTTTTTTCCCACGTAATTCTTGTAAAGCATCTAGAATTTAGGTGGTGTATGATATGGAGTACTTGTCTCATTTCTCTCAAATGGTTAACCAGTTATTCCTGCTGCATTTATTGATTAGCTTGATTGCCAGTATACTCAGATCTGCTCTTTATTCTATTTCTTTTGTTTTGTCTGTTATTCTCGACACACCATTTTAATGACTAGCGTTTTGTGACACCTTTCAGTGTCTGGCAGTGCAAGGCCCCCATGATTATTCTTTGTTTCAGAAGTTCCTTGGTTCTTGCACTGAGAAGAAAACTTAAATTTTATTCCAGAGAAGCTTAAAAATCACTTTTCAGGGTCTTCTGTGTATCCCACCAATCTTTTGGTGTTTTCATTGTTACTGCATTCAATTTTTAACTTAATATGGAAAGAACTGAGATATTTACGGTAAGTAGATTTTCTTATTCCATTAAATTTTTTTGAGGGGTCTTTTTTTTTGCCTTTTTCTAGGACTGCTCCCACAGCATATGGAGGTTCCCAGGCTAGGGGTTGAATCGGAGCTGTAGCCGCTGGCCTACGCCAGAGCCGCAGCAACGTGGGATCCGAGCCGCATCTGAGACCTACGCCACAGCTCACGGCAATGCCAGATCCTTAACCCACGGAGCAAGGGCAGGGACCGAACCCGCAACCTCATGGTTCCTAGTCGGATTCGTTAGCCGCTGAGCCACAACAGGAACTCCTCCATTAAATTTTTTAAGTGGAATGTGAGAAAGGTTTTTTGTGTGTGCCCCTTTAATAATTGGCCACAATCCAGACTGTATCCTTATCAATCTAACATTTTTTTTTTTTCAGTTGATTTTCTTGGTTTTTCCAGGTGTGTGCTAGGTAGATAATTCACTCATTTGTAAATGGATATAATTTGGTCTCTCTCCTTTCAGTAATTATACACTCGTCCCTTTTTCCTCTTGTGTTATTACATTGGCCAGAGCCTGTAAATAGTGGGGATAGCAGATAGTCATGCCCGTAGTGGCGATGCTTTGGGATTCTAGTATTAAGTGTAATGATAGTTGTTGGCAATAATCTTTGACCCTTAGTTTGGCTTTTTTTACCCCTAAAGACTGAAGTTGAATTTTTATTGAACATTTTTTGACATCTGTTTAGATGGTAATGTTTTCCTCTCACCAATAGGATATAATCTCTTAATATAGTTTCCGATATTGGTTCCTTGTGATAAATCCTACTTGGTCATGTTATACTGGCCTTTAACAGATTTGCTGAATTCAGCCTTTTTTTATTTCAATTAGGAAAATGAGATGGGTCTGTAGCAGTGATTACCAAGGAAGCTGGAGGGTGGTCACCCCTAGGGGGTATATCAGGAACTTCCGTGAGGCTTTTTTTTTTTTTTTTTTTTTTTTGATTGGCTAAGTTCCCTGGGCTAGGGATTGAACCCACACCGCAGCAGTGACCCGAGCCACTGTGGTGACAACACTGGCTCAACCCATTGAGCCACATGGGAGCTCCAAGGAGTATTTAATATACATGTTACAGCCATAATTCATACTAGAGTTAGTAAAACTTTAAGCTCTTTTGGCTAACATGGAAGGAGGTAAAAATATTGAGAAATATTCCTTTTTGTGCTTTGTTTTCAAGTTTTGATACATAGGTAAGCCTGTGTCACAAAATGAATTGCACCATTTCCCCCCTTCTGTGCTCTAGAGCCGTTTACAGAACATCGGTATTATTTGTCCTTGGAAGTTTAAGCTAAATTAACTTGTAAAACTCTTCATATGATGTTGGGGAATTTTTGGATAACTTTTTCAATATCTTCTAGTTAATGGTCTATTTTGTTTTTTTCTTCTTGAGTAAATTTGGTCATTATGTTTTCTTAGAAATTGAGGTTTCAAGTTTGTAGTCACGGCATTGAACACAACATTCTCCGGTTTACTCAGAGTTGTGCATCTTTTCATAATGTAAAAATTCCATATTCATTCTTTGTATCTCCTTTTAATTGTAATTTTCTGTATACATGTATTCTCTTCAGGAATTATTTCTGCCTGTTTCAAAACGAGCTCTTGAATTTGTTTCTGCTCATTCATTTATCTCTACCTTTGTTTTTACCGTCTCCTTCCTTCTGCTTTGCTTGAAAGTCTTTTGTTTTTATTTCACTAAATTCTTGAGATGAAGGCTTTGTTTGTCATTTTTTTTTAATACAGAAAGCACTTCAAAATCTTAAAAATAATTTTCTGTGTTTCTGTAGCGATTTGTGCATGTTTTCATAGCACTTATCCTTCAGTATTATAATGATTTTTTGTTAATCTCTTTGCTCCCTCCCTCCTTAGTTTATTTGCCTCTGTACTCCAGCTCATATAGAGTCTTGAACACATATGGATTAAAAATGTTTCTTTTTTTTTTGCTTTTTAGGGCCAAACCCGTAGCATATAGAAGTTCCCAGCCTAGAGGTCCAATCAGAGCTGTAGCTGCTGGCCTACACCACAGCCAAAGCAATGTGGGATCCAAGCCATATCTTAGACCTACACACACAACTCATGTCAACGCAGGATCCCTGACCCACTGAGTGAGGACAGGGCTTGAACTTGCATCCTCGTGGATATTAGCCAGATTCGTTTCCACTGCACCACAACGGAACTCCCTAAATAATGTTTCTTGCATGAATATCAGTCCCTCCCTCTCCTCACACACACATATACACACCCTGCACAGGAAATTAACCAAATCCCAAACTTTTCTTTGTATCATGTAGACTTCTATAGCTCTTCCTGTGAGGTACTAGGTGCCCTAGTGGAAGGAGCACTTCACTCGTAGTTAGGAGGCTAGACATCTGGTCTTACATCTGTCACTTGCTAGGCATTCAGTACCTGGAATGGGTCCCTCAGTCTCTGTAAAATCGGGGTGATCATCGCTTTCCCTCTCTGCTTCGTCTGAATTCTTGTCAAAAGATAATGAATGTAAAATACCTTTGAACACTAATAAAAGCTATATAGAGATAAATATGATTTAAAATAAAAGGCTTTTGGAGTTCTCCTGTGGCGCAGTGGGTTAAGGATCCAGCACTGTCACTGCAGCACCTAGGGTCGCTGCTATGCTGCGGGTTTGATCCCTGGTCCAGGAACTTCCATGTGCTGCAGTGCAGCCAAATAAAAGTCAATTAAAAAATAAAATAAAAGCCTTTTAGTATTCTCTTATCTACCACTCCACCAGTCCCACTTCCCAATATAGAAATTATCAAATTTTGGGGGGCAGAAACTGTTAAAAATATGTATGTATAAAGTTATGTCCTTTGAAATATCCACCACGGAACTTTGTTGACAGATACACAGTAAATATTTGTTGACTGAATATTTCCTGACTCATTTTTCAAATGTTCACTACCGAGTGATCCTTAAGCTTTCCAAGACCTAGGCCCCCTGTACCCAAACATGGGATTTCTAGTTTACTGTGAAAAAAGGCTTCTAGTTGACTTGTGATGACCTACACAGCTGCATCAACATGCAGTTGATAGAATGGATGTGGGAGTTCCCTTTGTGGCTCAGTGGCTAACGAACCCGATTAGGATCCATGAGGCTATGGGTTCGATCCCTGGCCTCGCTTAGGGGGTAAAGGATCTGGTGTTGCTGTGAGCTGTGGTGTAGGTAGCAGATGAGGCTCGGATCCCACTTTGCTATGGCTGGGGTGTAGGCCAGCGACTACAGCTCTAATTTAACCCCAGCCTGGGAACTTGCATATGCCACAAGTGCGGCCTTAAAAAGCAAAAATGAAATAAAATAAAATAAATGGATATGCCTTGTTTGAGGACATAAACCTTTTGGGACACTCCTATTTCCTCTACAGAGGAAAGCTAGAGACATAACTTTCTTCCCAACATGTAGACTCATTTGATAACAAATTATAAAATTCTCTTTCATTGTCAGAAGTCTGAGAGCAGTTTTTTTTTAAAAAAATTATTTGAAGGCAAAAGAAAAAAACGGTTATTCCTTCCCTTTCCATTACAATTACAATTGCATTGCTTCCCTTGCCCTGAGATTTATTTTTATTTTTAACTTATTTTGTGTATTGCTGTGGAGGAGTGATACTATATCACTGTCTCTTATACTTAAGACTTCACATGTTCTTTGGGGAAGTGAATGCCGTCTAAGCCAGTCGTAGATGAGGAGATCGCTTTTAAAAAGTGCTAAAGGGAGTTCCTGTCGTGGCACAGTAGTTAACAAATCCGACTGGGAACCATGAGGTTGCGGGTTCGATCCCTGGCCTTGCTCAGTGGGTTAACGATCCGGCGTTGCCCTGAGCTGTGGTGTAGGTTGCAGACGTGGCTTGGATCCCGTGTTGCTGTGGCTCTGGCATAGGCCGGTGGCTACAGCTCCGATTCAACCCCTAGCCTGGGAACCTCCATATGCTGCAGGAGTGGCCCAAAAAATGGCAAAAAGACAAAAAAAAAAAAAAGTGCTAAAGGCCTTCCAAAGACAGTGTTGGTATTTTTCTGTGTAATTGTTAAATATTCTCTCTAAGAATAGTACTCACTGAAGGGCTTCACAGGACCACTGACATTTCAGTTCTGTGTTTCTGGGAGAGTGTGTGAGTGTGCAGTACCCCTCCTGTGCACTCCCCGTCTCTCCCTCCCCATTTTTAAGAACAGTTCATTGCAGCTGGAAAAAGGTGGTATAACTTTAAAAACACAGATATCCTTTAGGCAACTTTTAAAGTTTCCTATGAGACTTTATATCTCCAATAATTGATGGCAAATTCTGTTTGGTTGTTTTTAAGCTCACACTGTGAGGATGTACAAAAAAGAGTTTCCCTCGGCGGAGCCTTGTGGCTCAGCAGAAATGAATCTGACCAGCATCCATGAGGACGCAGGTTCCATCCCTGGCCTCGCTCAGTGGGTTGAGGATCCGGCATTGCCGTGCGCTGTGGTGTATGTAGGTCGCAGACATGGCTTGAATCCTGCATTGCTGTGGCTGCGGTGTAGACCAGCAGCTGTAGCTCCAGTTCAACCCCTAGCCTGGAAACCTCCATATGCTATGGGTATGGCCCTAAAAAGACAAAAAAAGAAAAAGAAAAAAAAAAAAAGAGTTTCATCTCGGAGAACCAAAAGCTAAGGTGATGATGATGTATTAAGTTGGCCAGCCCCTGAGGAACCATCTCGCGTTCCCACCCTTGCGTGGAGCTTTGGAGGGTCATTACTTTCATCTCTTCCCTCAATGACCTCATTTCCTTCATCCAAACGTATGGTAACGTTTTGGTACATTTTCTGGCCTGTGGTACCTGACAGCTTGGCATTTGGTTGTATTAAATTTGACATTTTATTATTGTTTATATCAGTGTTGTATGTAATTCTCTTTTTCCTGGGGAGATTATGAGTTCCCTCTGGCCCAGAACCATACATTTGTTTGATGTGTCTAACAAGGTACTAAAGAGAGGGTTGGCTTTCAACATTTTGGGTCAAATGGAACAGATATAGACTAGAAGGTGAAGGTTTTTGTTTTTGTTTGTAACTTGACAGAGCATTTATTTATCGTCAGCTCTCGATTTGTTCTCCATCAATAACTGAGAATATTTTGTTTAGAAATGTTTTGTGTAAAACCGTATGATAGGATAGACCTCAGGAAATTGGATTTGTGGATGGTAGGAAAAAGCTTAGATTTTTGGTGGCCCTTTTACTGATCACTGTGTTTTTTAAAAGAGTTATATCTGAACCAGCTATGTGTCCCGATTCACTTTGCCATTTCATCTACTGCTCTTCCTCTTGTTTTTATTTAAGACTATAAAGTTACTTTAGTGTAACTGCTGCTGTCACCTTTGCCCTTAGCTAATCAAATAGTTTACCTTGAGGGAAGCATTTATCTCCCACTTTCATTATTATTATTTTTGTAGCTGTAAAGATATATATTTTATGTCTGCAGAAGGCTGTAACAGTGAAACGAGGTATTGATCTGCTGTATTTAGCAATTTCTTTCCACCTTGCCATCAATAGCATGTCAGCATCTGTCTGTACCGTGGTTGACCTCACAAATAGCTCTTTATGCTCCCATTGGATTCAAATGATATAGTATGCTGAAAACTAAATCAATGAATGATTATAAAGTTTTTAGTATTATTTCATGACCTAGAGGCAACTGGTACTCCTTGCACAGAGCAGTTCAGTGTACACCGAACCGGGTAGAATGAGTGTGTCTGGCTTTTGTTCAGCCAAAAGGAGAAAAGCAGGGCTCTGGCTTGGGTTAGCTCATCGTCTAAACTAATGATCTCAAAGCATTTAGGCTCTTCAGTGAAGCATCTCTCTCTCCACACAGAATCAGACGCAGAAAAGAGCAGTGCCTCCATTTAGTTTAATATCCCCCCTCCCCCAGCTTGTAGCAGTATTTCTAAAATTATGTGAGCTTTAAGTATCTAGGCTTTTGCTTTCATTATGGAAGAAAGATGACATTCCTTGCTTTGTCACTGTGTCACTGAGGACCTAACAAAAAGGCACAGAGTCAGAAGAGGGAGTGTCCCCTTGGTCTATAGGTCTCATGGGACTCTCGCTGCTCGCCTCACCTGGAACAAATACCAGGACACTGTTGCTGAGGCCGCATCCTTCAGCCCTCATCCTCCTTGTGGGAGTTCTACTCACCCTCACTGATCTGTGGAGCTGTGAAATAGCAGGAATCTCTAATTTGACTGCTGATTATTGCTGCATCCGGCAACATTTTGTTTTGAATCTTCTATAGATATGTATGAAAGACCCTTTTAGCTGTTGAAATTTGGGATATGTGGAAAGGTGAGGGGGGAATAATAGGGAGGGAATGGGGAAAGTGGAACACAGCAGTTGCCAGCCTGCTCTTTTGAGGTTATGAATCGAATGTAAGTCTCTTCAAGAACCTGCCTTTTGAGTGCATTCATTTGTCCATCAACCCGGTAGAAAGTTTGACAAGGAGTCCATTCATTTATTCTTTAGGTGTTTATTGCGTATCTACTATGTCCGGGGTAGAGTGATTGATATGCGCGTGAGCCCTTCTTCTTGAACATTCCTGAAGAACTGTCACGCCCAGCTTTGTCACACCTGAAATGTGTCTGCCAGCCTTTGTCTACCAGCCTTACCCCTACCAACGGCCGTTACTGCCCCCTCCAAGATATTTGAAGAAGGGAATGAATGATCGGTTTAGGACCATAGGTGGATATCCTGTGTGTCATCTGCACAAAAGTAGGGCCCCCGTTGTGCAATGTCACAGAGCAGGAAGGCCTGAGGAGGGAATTTAGCCCAGCCGTCTGAATCTGGGCTTGGCAGTGACCCTCTTTTTCTTACGGTATTGACTTTGCTGATAATTAAGTAATTCGAGCTTTGGACTTTTCCATGTGAGGTTTTTGGGGGATCTCCTCAAGGATCTGCCTCTCCTAAATTCTTGGTTTACCTCTGTTACTCGTTGTGAATCTATGATGGATAAATCAGCTCATCTGTTTTTGAAGCCATTTAAGTTCTTGTTCTGTGTTATCTGTTAAGAATATGCGTGCCGTTGGTTTATTCTGTAGTTATGTCAAGGCGTATTTCCTTTATTTGTCTTGTGTTGGTTCACATTAAACTTTGAGGTTTGCAACCCAAGTCCAAAAGAAAAGGATTTGGGGAAGGCGTTCCTGTCTCCGAATTGCGTCTTTGTGATTTTTTGTGTACCGTACATGCCCAAATATGAAGTAAGGGATTTTCAGTTATCCCTCAGGAAAGAGAAGTCATTTTATATTAAAATTTTCATCTGGTCTCTTGTATTGCAGAATATTCACTCGGTTACTTTATTTCAAAAACAATAGGTATTTGTGGCTTGAAATATTTTTCTTGACCCCAGCTACCTATAATAATCTAAGTTTATTATAATTGCTGGTTTTGCCTGGGAGTGGGAGGTTGACGCATGCTCATACATTACTTAAAATAACATGTTTGGTTATCTGCAGCTCTGTATTGGAGACTAGCTCTGTATGTTCTTGTTGCTAGAGCAAAGGGCAATTAGTTGACCTCTGTCTGTACAAGCTTTAATAATGGGGTGTCTTTGTAAGCTTTGTTCCTTAGAGTTGATAGGTTATCTCCTCTCCCCAGGCTTCCTTAAGGAAGGTTGGGTGATAGTGATCAGGGCTTAAAGAGAGACTTTAGTGCTGCAGTTGGTGTAGACCAACAGCTATATAAAGGTTCATTTTCGAGTTCATACCTTTAAAGCTGTCCCTGATGAGGGCCACTTATGGCTCTATTTGTGGATAGAAATCCTATTGTTGCTGAAAAGCGTATAAGAAGTCCCGTTTACCTTAATTCTCCATCCTGGCCAGTCACTTGCAGTGACAGTCTGTTGGCTTCTGGATAAGATGAGACATTTCTTTTTACTCAATAAAGATGAAGCAGACTCTTCGTTAATATATGTTCATACGCACATCTAAGGGAGATCACTCAATTTCACTGTATAAAAAAGCAATAAGATCTCAAACGTAGAATTGTAGAAGGATGTGTTTGTGTCGTGTGCTAAACTCTGAATCATTTGTGAACTATATTCTTGGGATAAATTTAAAAAAATTATAAAATGTATAGATAAGTTACCGTGTCCTTAAAACTATATGGCTTTCACTAAATAAAATTCTCTCTATACACAGTTACATTCTTGTGTTCTTATAGTTAATATGATATTAATATGACATAATTCCTCTTTAAGATTATTTTGTTTTGTACACACTTAGGAACTTTCCTGGAAAACTGACACCTGGGTTCCTCTGTGCCATTTTGAATGATGTCCTTTATTAGAAACTCGCTAAAGAAGACCAAATGAATTTTGCATTTTCTTTCCTTTTTTTTAGGCTCTGAGAGTGTGTATGTGTCTGAGACTATGTAGGTGTCTAAAAGCCTAGCATGCTTAAAACCATGGCTGAAGAGTTATGCTTAACTGTATACTTTGCATGCATTTGTGATTTGAAATAGGGAAAAAAAAAGTCAAATCGGAGACAGCTTGAATGGCATGCTGTCAGTTTGGAGCTTCATGAATTGGCAATGGTCTCATTTAGGACCTTCAGATGTGTCTCTGCCTGGACAGAATGAGAACGTTTTGCATGTTCTGGAGGAGACAGCCACTCCTTGCTGCTTCACAATGGGCAGCGGTGCATGACAGTTGCCCTTCATTGCTGGTTTCTTGGAGCTTAACCTCTGACCCTCCACTTAGTCGCTGTGCAGCGGCTGGAGCAGGTCGGAGATGTTGGTGAATGACGGGCATTGGCCTGCAACGTGCTTGTCATTATTCGACTGTCAAAAGGAGCCTGCCATTGGTTTCCATCCAGGTTTGAAACCTCTGTGCAACAGTCCATATTCCTAACTTCCAGGGCTGTCAACAGCATGATCAAATGTGCATAAAAAAAAATCAGAGTGCTGAATATATCTTCAGTCAGAAGATAGGAAGTTTCACCCTCCTCCTTTCTCTCTCTCTCTTTCTCTCTTTTCATTTTTCTTTTGGTTGAATATATTCCGATGACTTTCACAGGGCCAAGAGGTTGAATCTGTTGCCACGGTGAAAAAAGTGAACTGTTGTCTCATGTGGTCCGAGTTTCAAACAGCACAATGAGGATCTGAGCAGGTCTGCCAGTTAAAACTCTCAGGCTTGTCTTGCACATCCTCTCAGCTTTCAGCCATTGGTTTAAGGGACTGGGTGGTTTAAGGGACTGGATCCCAGTGGTACCTGGGATGAGCTGACAAGATGAAACATTTACTTTGGTTTTTATGTGATTTTGCAAAGGAATGGAGAGGTCAGTTTGTATGATTTGTAAAGCAGGGATCGGGGAAATTTAAAATAACGAAGGGAGGATAAGACTTTTTTTTTTTTTTCATGGTAAAGAAGTTCAAACACAAGGAGTTTAATTGGCTGTGATCAAGTTTTAGAGACTTCAGAGGTCAAGCTTAGGCAAGGAGATTCTTAGATACACAAAAATACGGCCGTCAAAGCCATCTCTCCGTGTAAATCTGAGACTCTGAATGCAGAAGCATCCCAAAGTAGAAAGGGATGAGGGAAAGCCCAACCATATTCTTAAAGTATGTGAAAAATTCTGGTAACTAAACTTGGTTTCCTTCTGGTGTTGTGTGGTGGATGGGGTGGGAATTTCAGTTTGGCTTCTGCCACATCCAGCCGTGCCACCTTGAGTGGGTCAGTTCACCCTTTAGTCTCAGTTTCTTCATGTGCAGAAGTAGGGGTACTTCCGTCCTGTGGTGAGGACGAAAGGAGAGATTCTGTTTGAGAAATACTTGCTTTTGTGCAGTACCCTGGGCCCTCCACAGGCACTTCCTGGTTTCCTCTTTATCCTTTTCTGAGCAGAAAAGATTTATCAAGGCACTGTCTGGGCAGATAACATACTCTAGAACTCAAGACAGTCAGTCTTTGCATTTCAGCTCTTCGACACCCCCTCCCCGCCACCGTTACAGATTTTAGTTCACAATACCACGTTTTAGTCAAGCCCTCAAACCACAGTTTTGAGTGGTCTGCCTGCCTGCCTTCTCCTTCCTTCTCTCACTCCACAAATATTTTTTAAGCTCTTAACTGTGCATTGAGCCGTGTTCTCAGATCTGGAACCCAGCCATGAACTAAACGGACCTACACCACAGCTCGAGGCAATGCAGGATCCCCGACCCACCGAGCGAGGCCAAGGATTGAACCTGCATCCTCACGAATACTGGTTGGATTGGTTTTCATTGCACCACAATGGGAACTCCACAAGGGTTGTGTTTTTGTTGGTCTGTTGTATTTTCAGTATCTGGCGTAGTGTCTGGAACAAAACAGACACTTAAGTAAACTGTCACCTGTTGTGGCATAATCTATGCACATGTTTTGGGACAGATTTATCGTGGGGTTTAAATATAATCAGAGGGGAGATATGCCTTTTGAAGATGTTGTAAGTCAAAATATTTCATTATTGTTAATGGTGTGTCTTTCCTTACACCTGCCTCAATCATGCACATCATATTAAAGGAAGAGGAGGGTAGGGCATGAACACATGAGGAAATAGAATATTTTTATCAGCATCCCAATAATTACAGTTATACTAGGATATAGTGTCAGTGAGCAAGGTAGCTCCAGATAAAATTTTATGTTGCCTTTTTAAATAATCCAATATGCCTGTGTGTCTTTTGCCAAGGAAGATAGTAATAAATTTAGTATCCAGTTCAATCAGTAAGTAAATTTTATAGTCTGTCTATCCATCCATTTATCTTTACATTTTCCAGATGATACTGTAAAGAGTTGGCACCAATTTTTGCATTTTTTGTTATGGTAGAGGCATTTTAATGCCAGAGCATGTTGGAGCAATCATATGACTATAAAAATTAAACACTTTCTTATTTTTGACCATTCAACTTATTTCATTTATTTTTATTAGCATAAATAATGCTGCATTGACTGATTTGTTCAGATGCCCTTATGTGTGATTTATTTATTTATTTTTTAGTGAATAAATTCCTAGAAAGAGAGCAACTAGGTCAAAAGATCAGACTGTTTTTAAGGCCCTTTGATGCCTCTTGCCAGCTTACCTTCTGGAAAAGGTGCGTAAACTTTGTCAAGATAAGGTGTAAAAAATATCTTATTTGTAGTGTGTTTCTTAGGTTACCTGCACGTGAATGGGAAATCTCATTGGGGGTTTTAAATTTAAGAGGTCATCTAGAAGAGCGTTCTCTATGGCCATTAAGAGAGGAAGAAGATAGAATGAAAGAACAAACAACAAAAATCTCAAGTTTTGCCCCTTTCAAATGGTCGTAGGCTCTGGTGCACTGATTGGCAGATTGTGTCCTGGGCTCTCCCAGAACCCGGCTGTAGGAGTGGAGGTCTGCAAATAGGTTGGCTTCTTTTTATGTATTTTTTATGTTTATACTTTGGGGTTAAGATTTCTTTCAAAGTAATGGTTTAAAACATAAAATGTTTGGTGTTCCTTTTGTGGCTCAGAGGGTTAAGAACCTGACATAGTGTCCATGAGGATGCGGGTTCCATTCCTGGCCTCGATTATTGGTGGGTTAAGGATCCAGCATCGCGTGAGCTATAGTCTAGGTCGCAGACGTGACTTGGATCCCGCTTTGCTGTGACTGTGGCTGTGGCTGGCAGCTAGAGTTCCAGTTCGACCCCTAGCCTGGGAACTTACATATGCTGCAGGTGCTGCCCTAAAAAGAAAAAAGAGAAAAAACAAAAGTAAAAAGTTTGAAAGCTAGATGAGTAGATCTCTAAGTTCACTTCTTGCTATTTGAGAAGTCATTGTCCTGACTCACTGTTGCTTGCTTTCTTTCTTTTCTTCACCTGCCCCCTGCCCCCACCCCGTGGCATGTGGAACTTCCCAGGCTAGGGATTGAACCCAGCCACAGCAGTAACCCAAGCCACAGCAGTGGCAACGTGGAATCCTTAACCACTAGACCATCAGGGAACTCCCTCACTGTTGCTTTCTTAAAGGAACCATCTTGCTGTAGCCCAAGGAGAGGGGGTACCCTGAGTGAAGGGACTCTCCTGCGCTTCACAGCTCTCCTGTTACCTGGTTCAGATCTGCGTGGTTAAGGCAGTGTGGGGTCAAATCACTTTCCAGTCCCAAATCCCGTGGAGGAACTGTGAAATACCTGTTTGAGGCAAGGGAGAGGTTAAGGCATCTTAAGGGCAACGACTTCCTTTCTTGCTTTTATTAGCAGTGGTGTCAACATGCACTGAAATGCGATGACCTACCCTCCCTTCTGATAAAAGGAAAATGACCTGCCTGGCATGGATGGAGAGAGAGGTGCCTGAGGCAGATCACATTGTCACCTCTCGTAATAACAGCAGGCATTAAAAAAAAAAAAAAAAAGCCAACAGATTTCTGTTTTCCCATGGAAATGTTTGACATTTTTGACTCTTGATGAAATAGTGCTGGGTTGAGGGGAAGAGGGACCATTGTGGTGGTGGAAGAAGTGAATAAAAAGGCAAGAAAGGACTCTGGCTTCGTAAGAGAGACTTGAGGACTCTACAGGACCTAAAGCCCAGCCCGGTAGCGGTCTGTGGGCAGAGTCTTAGGACCTCACGCCGTAGAGGGAGCTCCTCTTTCAGTCTGTGTTTTAGTTAACCTTCATTCGTGTAGAGCCAAGATCTCTAACATGGCTTGGCTGACTTCTCTAAAGGTGACCTCAATGCAGGACTCCCTGTAGAGTTTGTGGTCTCGGAGGAGATGTCCTTGTGGAAAACTAGACAGCGAATTACCCACTGCTCAGTGGAGGGTTTTCTCCCCAGTTAAATGTATTTTACTTACTTGAGTTTGAGGGGAGTCTGAGGACGCTTGGGAAAAGCTGTAGTTATTTTGAGATGTTTGATGTAATTTAGGGCTTTTTTAAGACAGTAATTATGTGGTTTAACCTGTCATCTTGAAATGTGAATTATATAGAGATTACATAAAAAGTGATATGTGACACTTCTTAGGTATCTGGGAAGTAGGTTGAGTTTGTCTCTTGTCTATCATGGCAAACTCTTGGGGTTTACTGAGCATGTTATATAAGGATTTCCTCTAGAACTTTCAATCTTAAAATGAAACTTACTTTAGCCAAAATAAAAGAGTCTTTATTAATGGAAGACTGTTTGAGAAGAAAGTAGAAAACACACAATAACAACAATAAAACAAACAGTACTTAAGCTGCATTGTATAAGCATATGGATTCTACAAACCGAAGGTATTTTTGGAAGTTTAATTCCCTCATTTGAATCAACTCATGACAAACTTTTTTTTTTTTTTTTAAGGTGTACAGAACGGAAAAATACTAAAAACGCCTTTTTTTAGGGTAGTGGTATTACCTGGTCACATCTAACAATGAAGCCCCTTGCCCTACCCTTTCTTTCTCAAGACTTTGGAGTTTTACACTTGTTAAGGTCTTTTTTCAAGTTGTGAAAATGCCGGCTAATACTGCAACTTCAGATTCCTGATTTCTGATCTATTTATTTAGGTTTCTTATGAAGACGAAATTCAGTCTTTTTTTTTTTTTTAAAGGAAGTAATTTGTATTCCGAACCCTGTCTATTCTGTTCTGCGTATTATGAACCTTCCATACAAAATCTGAGAGGAGCAGACATTCCTTGGTGATGTAGGGACT
Source organism: Phacochoerus africanus (assembly GCF_016906955.1). Taxonomy (NCBI): domain Eukaryota; kingdom Metazoa; phylum Chordata; class Mammalia; order Artiodactyla; family Suidae; genus Phacochoerus; species Phacochoerus africanus. The sequence goes on along the minus strand of NC_062551.1, from coordinate 31,360,405 downwards.
CTTTAATGTTTCCAAAATGACAGTTCTTTCCCCCTAGAATAGACGAGTATGCTGTTCACTTGACTGTAACTCCCAAATGTCTACAACTCAGGTTGAGTGGCCAATATCACATTAGAGAAGATGTGCATTAAAGTTTTGTGCAATTTGCTCAGTATGAATTTGAAAAATGGTGGCTGCCAGTAACGGAATTTCCATTGAACAGTGGATTAAACATGACTTTTCTCACATAAACTTTCTGAAAGAGCAGTGGCTTAATAATATAACCAAGGAGTGCTGGTACTTTCCAGTGTTCTGTTCTCCATCTTTAGCACATGGACTTTTTGGTCTGTTGGCTTAACTCAGTGATCACAGGACGGTTGCCGTAGTGCCACACGTCATGTCCTCACGTAATTGTTCAAGGCAGGAAGAGGATGGGAAGACAAAAGGGAGTTTTTATTTTAGGTGGAAAACCTTTCCGACAAAGCTCCTAGCAGAATTCTTCATTTTTGTCCTTTTCGCCAGATCTGGATTGCCTGGCCATTCCTGCTTGCCTTGGAGGCTGGGACATCTAGGATCTAGCAAAAGGGAATGATAGTTCCATGTGCTATTGGTAAAAGTTTGTATCCGCTCAGTGTTTTTTTGTTTTTTGTTTTGGTCTTTTTTTGTCTTTTTAGGGCTGCACCCGAGGCATATGGAAGTTCCCAGGCTGGGGTCAAATCAGAGCTGCACTGCCAGCCTACGCCAGTGCCACAGCAATGCCAGATCCAAGCCACGTCTGCGACCTACACCACAGCTCATGGCAACACCGGATCCTTCACCCACTGAGCGAGGCCAGGGATCGAACCTGCAACCTTAGGGTTCCTAGTCAGATTCGCTTCTGCTGCACCAAGACAGGAACTCCCCCTCGATGTTTGTATGTTGAAACCATAACCTCCAGTGGAACGATATTTGGAGATGGAGTTTGCAGGAGGTCATTAGGGTCAGATGAGTTCCTGAGGATGTGGCCCTCATGATGGGATTAGAACCCTTATAAGAAGTGATAATCAGGAATTCCCGGTGGCTCAGCAGGTTGAGGATCCCTCGCTGTGAGTGTTATGGTGCAGGTTTGATTCCTGGTTTTTTGCATGCTGCAGGCATGGCCAAAAAAAAAAAAAAAAAAAAAAGAATCTCAGAGAGCGCCCTCTTTCTCTTTCTCTGCACACACAGAGAAGAGGTCGTGTGAGCATTCAGTGAGATGGGGCTGCTTAGAAGCCTCAGGAGGAAGCCTATACTCTGTCAGCACCTCAGTCTTGGACTTCCAGCCTCCAGAACCCTAAGAAATAAGCTTCTGTTGTTTAAGCCACCCCATCTGTGGTATGTTGTTGTGGCAGCCCAAGCTAAGATGCCAAGCCTGGCTTGAAACACTCATGACCCCTTCCTTGGAACTGCGGTCATTGCTGCCCTGTTAGGGGTGAGGAGAAGGATGGGCTGGTGAGAGAGCAGCCATGGTTTCTGCCACACTCAGTGACTGTGTGTAGGAAAGACTTACCTTTTGTTCCAGAATGGCCAAGGAGTATGGCCCTCGTTACCATATAACCTTTTGAGACAAATACCTATAAAACCAGGATTGAAAATTTGCATAATTATTTGGTACGTTTAATTAGCACTGTCAGGGTGTTGCAGGTTGTGGCTTGAAGCTGTGGTTATTGCAGCAAATAAGATGGATGGTCTCTGAATTCACAGGGCTCGCAGGCGAGTAGGACAGAGAGATTAGGATATCACTCCAAAATAGGGCCATGACTGCTCGCTCAGAAGAGGGGACAGCACAGTTTGCTGTGTGGTGAGTGGAAATGAGCTCACTCAGACTCAAGGGCTCAGGGCAGGCTTCCTAGAGCAGGTCACATCCTCCCCTGAAGTGCAGGACTCCCATCATCTCAGAAACGGATGAACCGATCGCCTTCTCTTGCCGATCAAGGCACCAACCGGTCCACTCTTCTTGTGAATTTGAGAATCGCCTGCACTTCTTGGGGGTGGGCAATTGAATCAGTAGCATAGCACAGTGGAAATAGCATCGCCTTCGAAGCCAGCCAGATAAAAGATTCTGCCTCCAACTAGCTGTGTAAAAAAGAGGGTTTCTCTGAGCCTCAGTTTCTTCTTCCATAGAGTGGAGTGGATATACATTGCTGTATAGATGCCATAGTAGAAATAGCAAGCGCTAATATGACACTTGACACGTGCAAGACATTTCTTCCAACACTTGATCTCACTTAATGTATGTTATCCTTCAACTCGACCCCAGCCTGGGAACCTCCATATGCCTCGGGTGTGGCCCGAAAAAGCAAAAGCAAAACAAAACAAAAACAAATAAAAAATACGTTATCCTTATAAAATAAGTCTTATCATTATCTCTGTCTTACAGATGAAGAGACTGGGGACAGAGAGATTAAATCATGTGCACGGAGATCCCCAGCTAGTAGCTGGCAGAACTGGATTTGAACACAGGCTGTCTGGCTCCTGAACTCTCTGCTCTACATGGGACCTGAGAAGTTAGTTGTACACTCTTCTGTACTCCGCCGTAGTGGGCAGATCAAGTCAGACTCCTAACTTAGTGCCAATGAATAATTTCTGGTCTTCCTCAAGCCAGTATTACTTCCCTTTGGGAAGTCTTATGTTACCCTTTCTTTCTCTCGCCTCTATCCTCAGTCATTGATGGTCTTTCACTTTGTCAGCAGCTCTAAAATCTGACCCTCGCTCATTCCTACTGCCGCTGCTGTAGTTTAGATGATCTCAAAATACCTCCTTCCAGCAGAATGGCTGGAAGCTTCCTAACTGGCTTTCTCACCTCTCTCCTTCCCTTCTTTTCAGCATCCCTCCTCTCTTCTTGCCAGTCTATCTTTTACGTAACTAACAGAATAGCTTCTCTTTCTTTTTTCTTTTTCGCTTTTTAGGGCCACACCCGTGGCATATGGAGGTTCCCAGGCTAGGGATTGAATCGGAGCTACAGCTGCCAGCCTTTGCCACAGCCGCAGCAACGCCAGATCTGAGCCGTGTCTGGGACCTACACCACAGCTCACAGCAACGCCTTTAACCCACTGAGCAAGGCCAGGGATCAAACCCGCATCCTCATGGTTCCTAGTTGAATTAGTTTCTGCTGCACCATGACTCGAACTCCTCTGTTTTCTTTTTTTTGGCCACACCTGCAGCATGCAGAAGTTCCTGGGCCAGGGATCGAACCTGAGCCACAGTGGGTATCTGAGTCACAGTAGTGATGGTGCTGGAATCTTAATCACTATGCTACCAGGGAACCCCATGATTTCTTATTATTTGACTCTGGTCTTAATTCACTGTAGGTCTTTGTTAAATGCATTCCTTTGCTGGTAGAATGAGGTCCAAATGTCGTGGGTGGCTGTGTATCTTTTTATTTCCAGGTCACAATCTAACTTCCCCTCCCAGCTCTGCCCCTCTCTGCCTCCCCTCTTCCAGGCCCATCTAGTTACGGTTTGTTTTGTCAGGGCTGCCCCCTTCAGCTTCACTTCATCCCTCCAACCCTCTCTCCTCCCCCAACGCCACCTCTGCAGTTCAACTGGGGGGAAAATCCAGCACCTTCTCAAGATTAATTTGAAAGTTGCTGCCTCTGCAAATCCTTCCTTCCATTGTGTGCCTGCTTATCAGTTCCGTTTCTGATCACTTTGTACTTCACCATCATTGCGTGGTGGTGGCTCTTTGATGGTGAGTCCCTGGGAGCAGGAACCCCATCAGTGTGTGTTTCTACAGAGCACAGTGCAGTTTTGCCAATGAAAGGGCTATTTTGATACGGTGATATGATGTCCTGAGAATGTATTTTCAATTTTGCACGATGGGCCTATTTTCACTTATTTCTCTGTGTGAGGGAGATTCATATGCATACACACACACACACACACACACACACACACACACACACACACGTATAAGGATGCTCCCTATTACCCAGCAGCGGTTGGACCCTTCATTAATTTGACTTGTGCGATGCCTTCTAGGGAAACAGATATTGGTTCTCTTGGGTTGACTTTGTGATGAAAGAATCTGTCCTCAGTGATGTCTGTACACTTTTGCATGTACTTTTTCCAACAATTATTTTTATTTTTTCATCACATTGCTAACATTCACAGGTAAAATGGAATCACGTGGTACAGAGGGATTGTGATGGAAAATAACAACTCTCTCCCTTATTCCTCCCCAACTTGCCCACTTAGAGATGACTATTCTTTTTTTTTTTTTTTTAACTTTGTTGAGATTTAATTTGCGTATGTACAATTTGCCCATTAAAGTATACAGTCCAGGAGTTCCCTTGTGGCACAGCAGGTTAAGAATCTTATGTTGTCACTATAGCTACTGTGGCACAAGTTCGATCCCTGGCCTGGGACCTTCCATGTGATGAGTGTACAACCAAAAAAAAAAAGTATGTAATTCAGTGTTTTGTTTCGGTCTCTTCACAAGGTTGTGCAGTGTTCATCATGGAAATCCAACTTTAGAACATTTTCTTCTTCTCTAAAAGAAACTATCCTCATTAGCTGTCATTTCCCATTCGCTCTTATCAACCAGCCACCACCCATGCCCAGCCCTAAGCAAATACTAATCAACTTTCTGTATTTAGAGATTGCCTATTATTGACATTTGATTTTTTTTAGTCTTTTTTAAAATTAGTCAATGAATTTTATTACATTTATAGTTTTACAACGATCATCACAACCCAATTTTAGAGCATTACCATCCCAATGAAATCATGTAATATGAGGTCTTTTGTAACTATCTTCTTTTACTATATCTAATTTGTATGTTTTCAAGGTTCAGTTACGGCTAGAATAGAAATATTTTATTTCTTTTCATGGCTGAATAATATTCCATTACATGGCTCTACCACATTTTATTTACCCATTTATCACCTGATAATAAATGGACATGCGTTCTTAGAAAAGGCCATTTGTTCTTTTCACTTTTTGGCTATTATGAGTAATGCTGCTGTAAACATTTGTGAACAAGTTTTCATATAGATATGTTTTCATTTCTCTTGGGTGTATACCTAGGAGTGGATTTTATTGAGCTATGTGGTAACTCAATATTTTGTATTTAACTTTTTGAAGAAAAGCTAAACTACTTTTCAAGGCAACTATGACCTATTACATCCCCGCAACAATGTAGAAAGGGTTCTAATTTTTTCACATCCTCGCCAGTACTTGTCATTTTCTGTTTTTTTGGGTTTTTTTTTAAGCTTGTTTTTTTTGTTTTTTTTTGTTTTTTGTCTTTTTAGGGCCGCACCCGTGGCATATGGAGGTTCCCAGGCTAGGGATCTAATTGGAGCTGTTGTTGCCGGCCCATACCACAGCCACAGCAACACCAGATCCTTAACCCACTGAGTGAGGCCAGGGATCGAACCTACGTCCTCATAGTTCCTAGTCAGATTCGTTTGCGATGCGCCACAACGGGAACTCTGTCATTGTCCAATTTTTACCTCTCATTCAACTTCCATAATTTTATGAGTTGGCCAAAGAAAATACTCTTTTTTTTTTTCTTTTTAGGGCTGCACCCATGGCATATGGAGGATTCCCAGGCTAGGGGTCTAATCAGAGCTGTAGCCGCCGGCCTACACCACAGCCATAGCAACGGGGGATCTGAGCCATGTCTGCAGCCTACACCGCAGCTCACGGCAATGCTGGATCCTTAACCCACTGAGTGGGGCCACGAATTGAACCTGCATCCTCATGGATACTAGTTGGGTTTGTTTCTGCTGAGCCACAATGGGAACTCCAAAAAAAAAAAAATTCTTACTCTTATTTTATGGGTGAAAACTGCCAAGTCAAAGTACAGATGAAATGAAATGCCTAGTCTGTGTGTGAATAGATGGGGGGTGAGGGTGGGGGGAAGGCATGGATATTTCAAAACAGTGAATCATCCAGAAAGAGTTTAGAAGTTTTTGAATTAGATACTTACGTTGGAGATCACTTTTTAAAAAAATCAGTATGGTTGTATTCCTTTTGCCTGCACTAAGAAAATATCAAGGATAATTTACATAACATAAAATCCACTATTTTTTTTTGGCCACGCCCATAGCATGTGGAAGTTCTCAGGCCAAGGATTGAACCTGACCCACAGCAGTGGCAATGCCGAGTCCTTAACTCCTGGGCCACCAGGAAAGTCCATAAAGTTACGATTTAAAGGTATATGAGATGATGACTTATTTTTGCCTTTTTCTTAGTGCTTCTCATAGTTATATTGTCTTGAAAAATGTTTGCATATAGTTAAAATTACCTCTTTTTGTATTTAAAAAAAAAAGAGGGAGAAATAAAAGTTTGATCTCCAGGGAGCCATCCTCGATGTACAGAAGAAACAAGAATAGAAGGACCAGAAGGCAAGCAGAAGTCACCTGCTCTGAATAATTTAAGATAATTACGTTGACTTTCTTCCATACTTTAGATGAAGGCTTTTCAAAATTAGAGAGAGATTCCTGCTTTGCGTCCTGCCATGACTTTTTAGCAGCGTCATCTCTAACCCCAGGAACGTCTGGTAAATGTTAACAAGAAACATCAGGACCTGGAGTTCCTGTCGTGGCTCAGCAGAAACAACCTGGCCAGCATCCTTGAGGACGCAGGTTCGATCCTGCCCTCGCTCAGTGGGTTAAGGATCCGGCGTTGCTGTGAGCTGTGGTGTAGGCTGCAGATGCGGCTCGCATCTCACATTGCTGTGGCTGTGGCGTAGGCCGGCAGCTGTAGCTCCAGTTTGACCCCTCGCCTGGGAACCTCCATATGCTTCAAGTGCGGCCCTAAAAAGCTAAAAACAAACACACAAAGAACGCCCCCCTCCTCAAAACACCAGAACTTGTATTTTCCCCACTGTATTGTTTTTCTTCAGGAATGGTGACAGTTAGAATGGCTTTATGACATGTTGCCTACAAAGCTCAATGTTACGTGTGTAACTACGTGGGTAGGTCTAGAGTGTATTTTTTTTTAAGAGCTGGGCATAGTGACTGGGTGGCACCAGCTACATCTGTTTTATAGTCCTGAAGAATTTTACATATAGTTTGACCAAAAGTGCAAAGCTGAATTGTATCATAAATTATATTTCCTTGCCATGTTTTTGCTAAATGAATTGAATATTTTCTGAATTTAAGAAACTTCTAAAGTGCACATAGGATTGAAGAAGAGCTTTATATTTCCAGGTTTTTCCTTGTGTTTCTTCTCAGTGTGGCAGCGTTTTTTGTTTTGTGGGCACATGTGCACATTTCATGGTAGTTGCCCGCAGTCCCTCTCAGTTCTCTGTCTCATCATTAGGGCCACTGAAAATGTTGTCTCTAAAATGTTGGCTTAGCTGATAGTTTTTATTGCTGATCCGGTGGGACCAGGGGTCGATGACTTTTTCAGGGCATCTCAAAATCCCAGTGTCTCACGAGAAACTTTTTCCCCCTTCCCCTACGCACCTCAAATGAACAAAATGTCCCTGTGTATTTTAACTAGCTAACACATGATCTTATATTCAGACAGTGCCACACAGTTTCAAGACGAAAGTCAAAGTCTTCTTTCATCTTACATCCCACGCAGCCGGAAGCCCTGTGACTCTTTTAGGCTGTAACAGGTTAGTTAGCTATGGCCTATGGGCCAGATCTGGCCCACCACCTGTTTTTGTATAGCCCCCTGAGTGAAGATTGGTCTTTATATTTTTACATGGTTGAAAAACACATCAAAAGAAGACTATTTGGTTACATGTGAAATAATGTGAAATTTGAAACTGAGTTTGCCTACATAAAGCCTTCTTGGAACACAGCCTTGCCGAGTCATTTCATACTGTACATGCCTGCTCTCAGGTGACGGCCGAGTTGAGTGTGGTGACAAATCCATGGCCTCCCAGGCCTGAAGTATTTACTCTCTGGCCCTTTATAGGAAAACATTTGCTGATTCTGGTCTATAACCTTCAGGTCTTTTGTCCTGTGTGTGCAACATATGGAGGTTCCCAGGCTAAGAGTCGAATCGGAGCTGCAGCTGCCAGCCTACACCACAGCCACAGCCATGCAGGATCTGAGCTGCATCTGTGACCTCCACCACAGCTCATGGCAGCGCCGGATCTGTCACCCACTGAGCGAGGCCAGGGATTGAACCCGCATCCTCAAGGATACTAGTCGGCTTTGTTACCACTGAGCCACAACGGGAACTCCAGTGTGTGTGCAGTGTTTAAAACAGTGCAATCATTCTGTGTGCCGTTGTGGTCTGCTCTTCTGACAGAGTATCGTGTTGACCAGTAACTTCTGCTGAGGTCTTTTTTTTGTTTGTTTATTTATTCCACTGAGATAAAATCCGAGAACCACTGCTTTTTTCTTTTCGCATTGTGTTCTATAAACCCATTAGATGCTACCAGGGAACAGCAATAATAATAGTTCTTACTGTATCACTGAGAATTGATTTTGACTATTTACTGAAATAAAGGTTTCCTTTTCTCTCCTGAATTACGAGCTTGGTGGTGTGGAGCAGCCCTTGAAGGTCATGAGCATCCAGCATCTGTTTAGCCTCCTGTTCTGCCTTTCTCGGCCTATCATCTCATTGAAAGCTGGTGCCTCGACTGTCATTGCTGTGTGACAAATGACTGCAGAGCCTAACGGCTCGAAATGACAAATACGTCTTCTCTTACAGTTATATTCCCGTGGGTCAGGAACCCAGACACAGCTTAGCAGGGTGCCTCGAGCTCAGGGTTTCTCCTAAGGCAACACTCGAGATGTTGCTGGAGCTGCGGTTACTTTCAGACTTACTAGGGGTGGAGGGGATCTGTCTCCAAGCTCACTGTCATGGCCTTGGCAGGCCACAGAGCCTCCCTGGCTGTTGGCTGGAGGAGATGTCAGTTCCTTGCCACATGGGCTTCTCCATAGGGCAGCATTTAACATGGCAGCTAGCTTCCCCCAGAGTGTCTCTGAGATAGAGAGACTTAAATGACAGGCTTTTGGTAACCTCATCTTGGAAGTTAAACCCCATCACTTCGGTAGTGTTCTCTTTGTTTGAAGTGAGTCACTAGGCCCAGGCAACACTCAGGGGGAAGAACTGTGTGAGAGTATGAGCACCAGGGGGCAGGGACTATTAGGACCCTTCTTAGCGGATGCTCACATCATTCTGCATTTCATTAAAGGTCATGGATAGACCCTCAGGCATTGGTTCAGGCTGAAAGGGGAGGGGAGAAAGGCTTTTTTAATTAGGAAAAAAAAATAAGTGGATTGGGGGTTTGGGATTGGTATATGCACACTATTGTATACGGAATGGATGGTCACCAGGGACCTGCCGTATAGCACAGGGACGTCTACTCAATATTCTCTGATAATCCATGGGAAAAGAATCAAAAAGAATTGCTATACGCACATGTGTAACTCAATCACATTGTACAGCAGAAATTAACACAATGGTGTAAAAACTATACGTCAGTAAACTTTTAGGATTAAAAAATATTAAAATCAATAGTAGACTGGGAATCCGGGGTTAATAGATGCAAACTATTGCCTTTGGAATGGATAAGCAATGAGATCCTGCTGTGTAGCACTGGGAACTGTATCTAGTCACGCATGATAGAGCAGGATGGAGGATAATGTGAGAAAAAGAATGTATGTATGTAGGTGTGACTGGGTCACTTTGCTCTACAGTAGAAAATTGACAGAACACTGTAAACCAACTATAATGGAAAAAATAAAAATCATTAAAAAAAATCAATAGTAGACTTGCACTTCAGTTTTATCAACTAAGAGGGTACCACATGGCTACCTCAGCTGCAAGGAAGTCCAGAAAAGCAAGCTTTTTGGGTGGACCCATTGTTGCCCCGGTCAAAACCGGGATTTTGTTAATGAGAAAAATTGTCAGGGAGTTCCCATCGTGGCGCAGTGGTTAACGAATCCGACTAGGAACCATGAGGTTGCGGGTTCGGTCCCTGCCCTTGCTCAGTGGGTTAACGATCCGGTGTTACCGTGAGCTGTGGTGTAGGTTGCAGACGCGGCTCGGATCCCACGTTGCTGTGGCTCTGGCGTAGGCCGGTGGCTACAGCTCCGATTCAACCCCTAGCCTGGGAACCTCCATATGCCGCGGGAGCGGCCCAAGAAATAGCAAAAAGACAAAAAAAAAAAAGAAAGAAAGAAAAATTGTCAGAATAGGTACGAGGTGGGCAAAAGATGATACCTACTCTACATGCTTTCTAAGGTGGTCGTAAGAGTTCAGTGAGGTAACCCAGCAGCACTTGTCTGGTTCATAACATGCACCCAGACACTTGCTGTGATTATTATTCCTCCTTGTAAACTGCAAAATATAGTTTTGGAAGTTACCTTGCTGATACAGTGGGATCCTTGTGCATTGCTACTAAAAGAAGTAGCATAGAATGAAGAAAAAGAACATTTACTGCGTACCTAGTATGTGCCAGGTATTTTATTAATGCATATGATCTGATTTAATCCACATAATAAATCTGTGAAAGAGATATTATTTACCTCATTTTACAGATGAGGTAACTAAGGCCCTGTGGTATTAAGTAGATTATTTAAGGAGCACATCCCCCTGGTGTGCCTGGAATGGGTTATCGGTTGTGGAGATAATGGTCCCTTAGCTTTGGGAGTGGGTAGTTGGGGACTTTCAACTCTGGCCCTGGCAGCCTCTTCTGGTTACTCCAGTGTGCCTTGCAAATAGAATTTTCTACATGCTTCATGATGTGGAAGAGGTTAGAAAGTATTGTTCAATCAACATGTACATGGCGTGTACCCAGGTGTGTATCACTTCAGAAACCTGCCTCCTTTCTTTGCCTGCGTCCCTCCCAATCTACAGAAGCAGTGGATTTTAGTTAGGCTGAAATAGGAGTTAAAGTGCAGCTTTGTTTAGTACATAGATTATTATATTTCTTTCAGAGTTAATGTATCTCTTGCTATCTTACATAGGAAAAAGAGGCTTTCTTGGGCTCTAAAATTCAACATTATTTCTGTTTACTGTTGTCTGAATGGAAGCTGACTTGGCCACTAGGTGTCTCTTCTGGTTCTGTTTCTTCTGTTGTCACACTCTTTAAGAAGGATCCTGAAATGGATATAAGGAAGATTAGACAACACGAAGATTCAGAAATGCATGGGACCTGCACTCTTTTGGTCCCAGATGCCTTTTTACTTTTCAGCCCTTCCTCTCTATTTCTGCTCCTCCTTGCTCTCAGGCTGATGGTTAGGTGATAGATTAATTCTTGGAAAGCTGAGATGAGCCTCTTTTTCACTTATAAAAGTACTAAAGTGGGGAGAGGGGAACTTCTCTGCTCATCTGGGTATGTCAGCTAATAAAACAATTGTAACATGTTTGCAGAGAATTTTAAGGAAATGTTAGTATCAGGGGACTACTTGTATTACTAGGCAAGTAATAATTGTAGTATTAATATTAATTTCCGTATTCTTTAATAAAACTGGCTATAACTTACATGTATTATCTGTCCTCCCTCCATGGTTGTGCTTTCCCCCTGATTTTGCAGATGAGACCATTGACGCTTAGAGAGATTGGTTAATTTACTCCAACTTTAATAGGGCTTGGTTATGGTTGGGTTTTTTTTTTTTTTTTTTGGCCTTCCATCTGTAAGTTGTTACTTCATTATAGCAGTGGGGAGAGTTTGACTTAGCACTAGAATTTAAAATTCCTATAAAATAATTCATCCACAAGCACTTCTGGAAGCATGGTTCGGTTGTGAGCGCAGAAAGCCATTTTCTGCAGTTGTCTTGAGGAGGCAAGCATCGTGCTCTGAATGTGGGCTCCCTTCAGGTAGGCTACAGGCTCTTTGCAGAATTACCCATCGAGTGCACTCAGGGATCACTTCCTTGCAATTGCCTACAAAGACAGCACCCATTATCATAGAAACAGCGGGGTGTTTGACAGCTCAGGTTCAGACCTGGAGCTTCATAGGCTGGACCATTCTTCCTATTCAATTAGGGGCACGCTGAAAAGATGGGAGTGCAGCTAGGCCTAGGGTTTTCTTTGAGACTCCTGGGTGATTAGGATTTCTTTTACCTGAGTTTAGATTCTGTACTAATTTCCAGATTTCTGCAATTGTCTTTAAAAAAGAAAAATCAGCTCATGCTAAGGTTTCCTTGAGTCTCAAATAATTTAATTGCGTGTAGGCTGCAGTTGACTCCCGAGTTGTGCTGGTGATTTCTGCAGACCACAGGAAAATGTATAACAAATGTGAGATGAGAGAGCCTTGTCAGGCAGGGAGCACTTTCTCCGGGAAGTTGGAGCTGGGAGTGGGAGCGGTCCCCAGCACTAACAGATGCTCCCCCAAGATCTGCCTCCAACACTGTCAGCCCTCTCTCTTTGTTCCCCTTCCCGACTCACTTCCTGCCAGGGATTTGTGACATCTTTCCAAGCAGATCAAATGAGCCCCTGACACCTGATTGCTGAGTGCTTCTTGTTTACAGTTGCTTTCCAAGGACACCTAGACAAGATGGCAAGCTTAACGCGCAGTAATTAAATTTGCATCCACTCTGTGACAGGACTCAAAGGAGTTTGTTCCCCCTCCGCATCTGAATCTCATTGTAGAGCTCCTCCTGTCTTTGACCATACAACATCTAAAAAGGCAGGATGTGGACAGGTAAACAAACATTGGTTCAGTCTACCGCCTGTCATTATAATGATGAATATTAAATAAGATCGCAGAGATCCCTTTCTTACTCAACTTTCTACTCCTCACCTACTTGTTTAGCCAGATTGATAACCGGTCTCCAGTATAAGAACTGTAGCTTGGAGGTGGTTTTTTTTTTTTTTTTCCTTCTTTTTAAATGTTTTTAAAGGAAAACAAACACTGCTGAGCAATCTGGATTGGTTTAACACTCTTTGGATTGTACGTTTCTCACAAATGCTAATGAATAATTCAGCAAGGCCAAACACAATCTGCTGGTGGCATCTCGTGTTATTCACACTTGCTAATGAATAATTCCTTTTGGCTTTTATAGAGCAGCTCTAAGGAGTGACTTCTGAGACTCAGATGGGTTATTATTGGGCTATTTGTCAGTGTCCTTGGGGCATTGTGAGCCAAAGTCCAACTTGACTACCCACTCCACAGACCTTCTCTGATTCTTCTGGGAAACATGCAGCTCTTTCTGTCCCAGCCTTTCTGCTCCCACATGTGGCTGTGAAAGAGGCAGTGCTGTCACAGGATTCAACTCTACTCTTATGGATTCAATCCCTTCAGCGTTTCCTTCAAATGAAGTGTTTATTGAGCATCTTACTCAACATAAAGTACTGGGTGTGGCATTGTGTGTATACCAAGGAAAGGTTGATTTTATGTACGGTGACTTCAGAGAGGACAGAGGGTATATAGGAGAGGGATGGAGGCCCAGAGGAGGATGCTCAGCCTCTTTTTGTCCAAATGATCAGTTACCATTTTCTCATCCTATTCTCAGAGGTGGATTTCAGTGCATATTTGCTCTTGATGGTGTCGTATGAAGGTTTTATTGCTTTGGATACATCTAAAATTTGGTTAGTCTTGGAACCGCCCTACAACATGACCCCAGAAACAACAGACAAATGACCCTTGTTCATTTCTGCTTACAACCTGGCTTTACTAGCCTAGAGATTTTGAAGGTGGCAAATGGGGATTTATTTATGCCTGAGTAGTCTGTATACTGTACTTAAGCAGTCCTACTGCATAATGGGTAACTGTGGGATCAGTGAGGCACACCCAGCCTTGGTGAGGTGGTTTCTGGCATCCTGTATCTGCTTCAGCTTTTTCCATTCAACTCCTAGTTTTTACTCTTCTAAGTTGCGCTGGAAGATCACAGCTCCTGGCTGCCTTGCATTTTGGAGGTATTATATAATTAGTTTTGACCAATGAAATGGCAATAGAAGTAATGGGTGTCATTTCCTTGTCAAGACATCTAATAACAGGTGTGCTACTTGCATGCCTTCCCTTGTGCTGTCATGGTGACCTTGGGGGCTATGTGTTCCAGGTGGTGTGATCTCCATTAGGCTGAGTCCCAGAATGACTCTGTGGAGTCGAGCCCTCATTGGCCCACATTGAACAGGGAACTTGAGCAAGAAAGACCTTTTTGTATTAAGTCCCTGAGATTTGGGAGTTTATTCACAGTGTAGCCTAGACCATTCTCACTAACACCGAGGGATTAGTACAGGAAGAGGTGTGTGTGTGTATGTATGTGTTATATAGGGTCTGGTATTCAACAGGATTTCAGCTAGCTCTGCAAAGTGTAGTTTCTCTTTTCGTTTTTTGGCTTTTTAGGGCCATACCTGTGACATATGGAAGTTCCCAGGCTATGGGTTGAATTGGAGCTACAGTTGCTGGCCACACTACAGCCACAGCAATGTCAGATCCAAACTGCCTCTGGGACCCTCACTGTAGCTTGTGACAACACCAGATCCTTTAACCCACTGAGCATGGCCAGGGATCAAACCCACATCCTGATGGATACTGGTTGGCTCTTTTCTGCTGAGACACAATGGGAACTCCTGCAAAATGTAATTTCAGTTGGGAATTGAAAGGTTGACCTAATTTAGGGATTGGAAAAGATTTTATTTTGTCAATTACCAAGGCAACTGTGGGAGAAAAAAAATATTGGTATAAACAGAGTCATGGAAATAAAAGAATAAGTAGTAAGAAGAGCCAGAGTTCAGTTGAAGCTACTATAACTCACCTTAAATTTTATTTTATTTTATTTTTGGCTTTGTCCTTTTAGGGCCTCACTTGCGGCACATGGGGGTTCCCAGGCTAGGGGTCGAATCAGAACCGTAGCCGCCGGCCTATGCCACAGCCACAGCAACACCAGATCAGAGCCAAGCCTGCGACCTATACCACAGCTCATGGCAACGCCAGATCCTTAGCCCTCTGAGCGAGGCCAGGGGTTAAAGCCACAACCTCATGGTTCCTAGTCAGATTCCTTTCTGCTGCACCAGGACGGGAACTCCACATTAATGAATTTTAAATTGTATCCAGCACGTTTGATTGGTAAGATAGTAAACCAGCGCATTTTCTCTTTGCTTATAGTTTATACCAGGGACTGGCTCTTGAGCTTAGAATGGTTTTTACTTTTTTAAAAGATTGTAAAGGGGAAAAAAAGAAAAATAAGAATATTCAAAAGAGGTCATATGTGTCCCACCAAGCCTAAAATATTTATTGACTGGCCCTTTAAGGAAAGAGTTTGGGCTCCCTTGGTTTGTGCCCTTAAAATCTCTGCATGCTGTTATGCAGAAGTGTCACACTCATTAAAATGTGAGTTCCTGGAGAATGAGAACTCAAGGGTTTATTAATCTCTATGTCTTTCTGCCTAGCAGGGTGTGTGGAACATAGTACAATCTCAGAACAAGTTTTCTTTATACAGAACCACAGGCATTAAGCATTTCAGAGGATGAGAACTGAGAAGAAACCACAGAAGGCCGTAGATCTGAAGGAATAGAACTTTACCTCCTCTTATCACTTGGCTGGTGACATTTCTGGGTTTGTTTAAACCTAATATGTATGGACATTTATTTAATTTTCACTTTCAAATAAATGCCATCTTATTTAAAATGTCATTTAAGGAGTTCCCTTCATGGGTCAGTGGTTAATAAACCCGACTAGGATCCATGAGGATGCAAGTCGGTCCCTGGCCTCGCTCAGTGGGTTAAGGATCCGGTGTTGCCATGAGCTGTGGTGTAGGTCACAGATACGGCTTGGATCCCGAGTTGCTGTGGCTGTGGTGTAGGCCGGCAGCTGTAGCTCCGATTCAACCCCTAGCCTGGGAAGTTCCATATGCTGCGAGTGTGGTCCTAAAAAAAAACCGAAAAAAAAAAAGGTCATTTTACAGATACTGACTTGTAGTCTGGCATCCAAGTATTATTAGAATCTTCTTGTTAATCTATTAGGTGTCAATGCTTTGTTTTCTCTTCTTCCCTGTGCAATACTCACATATAAAAAAATTTCTTTTCACGCGAGCTTTTATCAGTTCACTCACTCCTTCACTCATTTGCTCACTCATGGATACATACCTACGAGAGATAAAAACATATGTCCACTCAAAAGCTTATACACCAGTGGTCATAGTAGCATTATTCATAATAGCCCCAAAATAGAAACAACCCCAAATGACCCTCAGCTGATGAATGGATAAACAAAATGTTGTGTGGCCGTATGGGATGCAATATCATTCTGCAACACGAAGGAATGAAGCACTGGTATATCCTGCAACATCAGTGAACCTTGAAAGCATTATGCTAAGTAAAAGCAAAACACAAAAAATGACATATTGAGGGACTCCATTTATATGAAATGTCTACAGTGGGCAAAACTATAAAGAACAGAAAGCGGATTAGTGATTGCCTAGGGCTAGGATGGGAGTTGGGCATGACTGCTAAAGGATATGGGGTTTCTTCTTGGTATGGTGACAAATTTCTAAATTTAGATTGCGATAAAGTTGCAAAACTCTGTGCGTGTACTAAAGCCCATTGAATTGTACATTATAAATGGGTGAATTTTATGTTATGTGAATTACATCTCAATAAAGATATTAATAAAAATTATTATGCAGCTGATTGCTCATTTTCTAGTAATGCTGCTGATTCTACAACAGTCAGGGTTTGCATCTCTTATATTTTACTGCCTTGACTTAAAGTCTCCTGGAAGCTAGATTGGTTTATATTCTGATCCCCTTTGACCCAGCTATTCCACTTACATGAATTTATTCCACTTTATTTACTGGCACATGTGTCCAAAGACACATGCACAAGAATATTCAATGTGGCAATAATTGTAGTGGTAAAGCATAAGGATCAATCTAAATGTCCATCCATAGGGCACACGTTAAAAATATTAAGGAAGATGCAGCCAATGAGCAGCTCTGGTACCATTAAGAGACAGTTATGGGCCAATATGAAACAGTCTTCAAGATATTTAAATTAAAAAAGTGCATGGAGTTCCTATCGTGGCGCAGTGGTTAACGAATCCGACTAGAAACCATGAGGTTTCGGGTTCGGTCCCTGCCCTTGCTCAGTGGGTTAACGATCCGGCGTTGCCATGAGCTGTGGTGTAGGTTGCAGATGCGGCTCGGATCCTGCATTGCTGTGGCTCTGGCGTAGGCCGGTGGCTGCAGCTCCCATTCGACCCCTAGCCTGGGAACCTCCATATGCCGCGGGAGCAGCCCAAGAAATAGCAAAAAAAAAAAAAAAAGTGCAGAGTACTTGTTACTCTGTGTAATATGCTTACATGAAGCTAGAATATCTCTGGAAAGATTCAACAGTAGTGACCTCTTGAGGAGGGCAAGTTTGACTGTCTCACTAATAGGAGCGAGACAGCCTTTGGCAGGGTTAGACTTTTTTATACTTCCCCCCATAGCATCATTCATAATGCCAAAAAGTGGAAAAAACGCAAATGTCCATCAGCTGATGAACAGATCAACAAACTGTGGTATATCCGTGTTGGCATGACCTGGGTCAAAGGAGATTTGAATATAAATTGGTTTGGATTCTAAGAATTGTAACTCAAGAGGGTAGTGTTGAAATATTATCATAAAGAGTTCCTGTCCTGGCTCAGCAGTTAATGAACCCAGCTAGTATCCATGAGGACGTGGGTTCAATCCCTGGCTTCGCTCAGTGGGTTAAGGATCCAGTGTTGTCGTGAGCTGCGGTGAAGGTCACAGACACGGCTTGGATCCCGTGTTGCTGTGACTATGGTGTAGGCTAGCAACTACAGCTCCGATTCGACCGCTGGCCTGGGAACCTCCATATGCCACGGGTTCAGCCCTAAAAAGACCAAAAAAAAAAAAAAGAAAATAAATATTATCATAAAATTTTGTAAAAAGTTAATTTCTCTGCTGCAGCTCAGCAACCAATCTCATGTTTGTTTGTGTACTGTCCCTTTTCAGTCCATGTGGAATAATTTGTTTTAAGACTCACCCCCCCCTCCCCCCGCCGACCCCACCTCCCAGCCACTAATGATGGAGCAATTATGTGGTTCCAGAGTAATTTTAACACCATCTTCTAATGCAGCTGTGGGGTAGCTGTGTATCTGCAGGGCAGGAATGTGGCTTGCAAGGGACAATATCAGGTTGCCCACAATTATTTTAATGTCTCCTCTGAAATGATAAATGAAGTTTACAGTTATAATAAAAGTAAACCCAGTTCCCCTAAGGTATAAAGAGTTTGCAAGGAAAATTCACGTAGTCAGATAGGATGTTTTCTTTAAGCATCCTTCATTGAGGGCTTTAAACAAACAGACAAACCCGTAATAGGTTTTCAATGTAGGCATTTATTTGATGAAGCCAGTAAAGGATAAATAAAGTGTGAAAATGTTAAAAGGTTTATAGCTGCTCCTCTAGGAATTTAACACCTTTTGGTTGTTGGTATAATTGAAAAAGTTCTTCCAAGTTTCGCATCTGTGTGTATGCTTTATAGTGCTGAATTCATGTCATTTACAAAGTATTTGCTGGGATTTTTTTCCTGGTCCTAGGAGATCCTGTAATTTGGCTGTAACTCCTGCTTTTTATTACTTGGTGCCACTTGGATTCATGTCTTTCCTAATTACTGCAGCTCCTCCAGCGGACCCCTCTTAGCACGTGCTTGGTAAGACTGCCGTCTTCAGAGTTGAGGGTGTCTGTTCACCATAGTATTGCCAGAGTGCCTACGACTATAATTTAGACGTCTCTTTGAAAGAGAGCTCATTGGAGTCAATCTCACCATTTCCTTAGCTGGCAAGTGGGTCGTAGCAGAAGCTGCTCTCCTCCCTACATCCGAAGCTTTCTACTGTCACATAAGGCTAGGGTTTG
The DNA here is from genome assembly GCF_016906955.1 of Phacochoerus africanus. Classification (NCBI taxonomy): domain Eukaryota; kingdom Metazoa; phylum Chordata; class Mammalia; order Artiodactyla; family Suidae; genus Phacochoerus; species Phacochoerus africanus. The sequence goes on along the minus strand of NC_062551.1, from coordinate 31,341,690 downwards.
CATGCTGGCTTTTCCACTGTGGGAGCTCTTGGCTGCTGTGCGTTCATTTAAAAGATAGTCCGCTTTCTTTGTTGCTGCTGCTTGCTACCTACTGACCTACAGCTAGAGGCTCCTCCTGCTGCAGTTGATCTAATTGCAGGACAGGGCACCTTCCTTTATGCCATCGATGTCTTTACTTTTTATATGATTTTTGTATTGTTAGTGAACTGGGTTTGGAAGTGTCCATGACTCAAAGAAACCCTGCTGTGAATCCTCTTATCATCCCTCTTTTGGGTAGGTCCTCTTGATGAATTTTATGTTTAGAAAGATAATTATTAAGTGATATCACTTAGTGTGGGTTTATACAAACCCATCCATGGTACTGTTGAATCTCTGAAGAACTGCATGGCTTTTTTTGAGTCAAACGTCCCCATAGTACAGCTGAAGCCCAGTAAAACTCAGAGATTGTTGGCTTCTTAGAGATGATGAAACTGCTTGATTCCAGAGCTGCATCTCTAGAATGCCAGATCCTGAGCTTTTTCTACTAGCTAAACTGGCTTACAAGTTCAAAGAAACCCTAAGGGGGGGGGGGACTCTGGAAATTCATGGTGAATTAGGACAATCAGCACTTCATTTAAATACCTCAACAATGCAATACTTTGGGGGAAACATGATGCTTAAGTACTTAAAATGTTATTTACCTTCATTATAAACAAAGGGAGTGACAAATCTTCTTGTAAAATATTTCTAATAGTCTTTATTCTTCGGGGTACTTCTACAACTTAACGATGATAGTCTGACAATATTGCTGGTGGTGGTTCTTTCTTTTGATATTATTCTTAGGTAAGACTGAAGAGGAACTTGGGCTGGAACGATTGTGCAGCCATTACCTCAGATGGCTCTAGGCAAGTCAGAGGCCACATCTTTCCTAGGGTAAAAGGGCTGGCCTGTTACTACCGCTAGTTGGTGTGTACAACATGTGTTAGAAGAAGTAATTATTTTTAGCCGACTGACTATGACCAAGATTAATAGCTCTTGAAAGGGCTATAATGAAAGGCTGCCCCAACTGGCTTCTACATTATTCTTTATTTATCCTGCTCTCATCCCTGTCACCTTTGGGCATCGGCCAAATGTCATTTGTGTGAAATTTGCCCCTTGGATGTGAAAGGCCTCTCATTCTTGACGATGGGAGGTGATTGTGCTGCGAGGCTGAGGAATTGGGACAGTTGACATGACCCAGGAGAGAAACTTGCAGGTCTGTGGGGGTCACAGGAACAAGGACACTCGCTCCTGGGGGAGAAAAGGACCTGAGATTATTCAGCTCTCTGATCCAGATCATTGAGGTGTACTCAAGAGATTATAGGGAGTAGTTCCAGGGCTTCGTTGTCAAGTCCATGTATTTCTGTGGCTCTTCTGTTGGGAGCATTTGCAGGTTCCTTACTCCGAAGATTTTTTTTTTTTTTGGCCTGACATTGTCAACTATTTCTAGTTTTATAAAACTAGGAAATCTCTTTGTAGTCATGACTGCACTTTAACTCCCAAAGCCCTTCTTTTCAGGGCCATTAGCCACCCAGAATAGACAGAATAGACTTTCCCAGCCCCCTCTGCAGTTAGGTGTGACTGGGTGACTAAGAGGCTGTCACCTGTGGTAGTTTCTGGGATGTTTCCTTAAGAGAAAGCTGGTGTGTGCCCTTTGCCTTTTTCCTCTCAGGGCTTTTATCCTGCTGCCTGGAGTGGAAATGCTGCATTTGGATCTTGAGAGTGAGGGCCCGTCCTTAGGGGGAGCAAGAGAGGTGAGCTGGAAGGGGCTTGAGTCTCTGAGGACAGCCCGCGAACCCCCCTACCAGCCTGGTGAAGCCACGGCCGTTTTGGATTTTCTGTCCCTTGCAGCCTAACCTAATCCTAGATAATACAGTTTCTACACAGTGCGGAAGAGGGAAAGTCAGTCCCAAGCCCGTAGATTTCCTTCTGTCATCCTGAGTATTAATGTCAGAATTCAAACAGATCCCTCACTCTTCTTTCTTTCAACTCCTACAAATTAAAACAACCTATGACAATGATAATGTTAACTTACTTAAGAACTAAAGACAGGAGAGATCCATTAGTATGAAAGATATATGAGAGATAGGTTCATACAAAGGCTGGAACAGAATGTAGCTAATTCAGGAAAATGATAATGAGGGCTGATCTTAAGGACCTTTTGTAAGAGTCCTGTCAGGGAGCCCTCACCACTTTGCAGTGTTGGTGGCAGCAACAGCTTTTGTTTTTTTAGATTGTTAGGGCTGCATCTTCACCTGCTTTCTTAAGGGCTTGGGGAGATTTTCAAGATTTCAGGTGGCCAATGTCAAGTCTCATTGTTGCTTTCAGTTCCCTTGTCTGAGACCGCTGTTTATATTTTGCCTGACACATTGGTTTTAGGCCATAATATTTGCATGTAGCCATCCTTCCTCTAACATTACCTATATCAGATAACATGCACTAGATTTGCTATCGTGGGTCATAAATGATTATTAATACAACCCTTAAAAAAGGGATGCTGTAATCATTTTTTTTTCACGATTTTTAAAAAACTTTTGGAGGAGAAAAAAACCGCAGCTATTTGGTTCACTTGTTCTCATTACCATTTGCAAAGTGAACCCAGAGAGAGGTTTTCTGTGCCATGTTTTTCCTTGCTGTTTCTTGCCTTTTCATTTGAAGAATAGCAGGATCTTGTCTTTTGTTCACTCAAGTAAAAGTCCATCCAGCTGGAAAACAGAACAGTGCGCTCTTTGTGTGCTCAGAGCATTTGAATGCTTTTGGTCACACACTAGTTGCTGTTTAACTACAATAAAATTGTGACCAAAGGAGATAAACATTTAAAGGATAAATGACAGGGTTGTTAATCCAAAAGCGAGTTTTGTCGCATTGTTGTTTTTAGCTAATAGGTATATAGCCAGCAGTCACGGGGAGGACTTGTAAGTCTGAAACTGAGTCAAACCTGTTTTCCAACAAGTTTAAAAAAAAAAAAAAATGATGTCACTGGATATTTGTAATGGATGATCATTTTGGGTTGCGAAAGTTATTTGAACACGGCTAAACTGTCTTGGGAAACTTCTAAGAGTTTTCCTGATATGTTTCAAAGCTTGATCATGTCATTCATCTATGTACTATATTAAAAATATGCATTCATATTTAATATGACATGTTAAGATATAAAATTATACCAAATATGTTATCTAAGAAAAGAGACTTTAGGGCTTTTATAAGTCTATGAATTCAAAACTTGCTCTGTCTTTACCCCTATAAAGCATGATCTCTCTGCCTTTTGGTAGAGGGAAATATTTTGAAAATTTCCCTTCCCTCTAGGAATTCAAAGCACAAACCTCTGTTCCTTTCTCTCGGGCATCTCTCGCCCTCCCCTCGCCTTTTCCCAACCCCCTACCCCTCTGGTGCAGCTGAAATCCAGGTCTTTGGCCCTTTGAGAAGAGCTTCTTCTGGTTGTGGTGAGTGAGGCACTTAGATCTTGGAATGAGGTTTATTTTCTGAGTACAAAGTATACAAGGTTTCACTTGTCTGTTGTTGCTGTGTGCTGGGGTCTGTTTTGTCTTACTGCTGTTCCATTGGGTCATTGAGCCTTTTTCCAGGATAACTCCAAATCAAATAAATTGAATGTGTTTTTCCTTTTATGCAGTCACATCTCGTTATAGCAAGAAGCTTACCCTTTATCTACCGAGGAGGGACAGCAGGGTCTGGCGGTGCCAGTGGTGGAGTAAGAAGTACGTGTACCTCCTAAAGGGGCCAGCTGTAACTTAGCTCTGGTGTGCAAACGTGGGCCCAGTGTTTGCAGATACTCCCATTTCTTGAAAGAAGCTGAAGATGTGGATTTTTTATTGGAAACTCTTTCTTTTAAAGAGCAGTCTACTAATTGAAATTTAAACCCCGTAAAGTCCAAAGGTCCCATATTTACTTCCTCAGACTGGAAGCAGCCGAGGGTCTGCCTTTTGCGATCTCTGTTACTTAGGGAGGTTCTGTGACCAATGTCACCAGAGGAGGCGATGTGAGGATTCCTCTTCCAGGAAACTGACCAGCCCAAAGAAAAAGACGTAGGTTGATATGTGGGGGGAAAGTCGAAAGAAAGGGCCAAAAGAAAAAGAAAGAAAGGCCAGGTTTCCATCATAGCACTGTAGAGCCAGGCCCACTGGTTGACCAACTCAGTTTCTGTACATAGAGCCTCCGATCTCAACTGTGTTGCCTCATTTGAAATCATGGATTGAGAGGCAAGGATCACCAAACACTGCAGAGTCCCTCCAGCAAGAGTGACAGCATATGAAGAAACAACAGAAGGAAAGGATCCCAGAGAAAACAGGATACCATGGAGAACAGAAGACAAAACTTCAAAGCAAATGATGATTCATATTCTTTTTTTGCTATAATTACTGTTTTCATATATTTAATTTTTTATTAAAGTATAGTTGCTTTACAGTGTTGTATTAGTTTTAAGTGTACAGCACGGTAATTCAGTTACACGCGCGCGCGCGCACGCACACGCACATTCTTTTTTGGATTCTTTTCCCTTATACATTATTACAAAATATTGAGTATCGTTCTGCTATATAGTAGATCCTTGTTGATTACCTAGTTTATATATAGGAGTGTATATATGCTAATCCCAAACTCCTACTTTATCCCTCCACCCCCCTTGCCCTTTTGGTAACCGTAAGTTTGTTTTCTATATCTGTGGGTTTATTTTTGTTTGTACATAAGTTCATTTGTATCTTTTTTTTTTTAGATTCCACACATAAGTGATATTTGTCATTGTCTGGCTTTCTTCACTTAGTATGATAATCTGGGTCCATCCATGTTGCTGCAAATTGCATTCTTTCATTCTTTTTAAGTTGAATAATATTCCATGGTGCATGTATACCACATCTTCTTTATCCGCTCCTCTGTTGATGGACATTTAGGTTGTTTCCACGGCTTGGCTGTTGTACATAGTGCGGCAGGGAACATTGGGGTGCATGTATTCCTTTGAAGTATGGTTTTCTCTGGATATATGCCTAAGAGTGGGATTGCTGGACCATATGTTAACTCTATTTTTAGTTTTTTAAGGACCCTCCATACTGTTCTCCATAGTATGATTAATAGTCTTAAAGAGAAAAGGAAAGATACTATATACATGAAACAAGAGTAAGCTGTTAATAAAAAGGAACATCCAGAGTATTTTGTTAGTAGTGAATAATGTATTGTGATTATATTTTTTAAAAAAAGGCTGTCCTTAATACAAATTCATATCCAAGAATTGCAGTTGAAATACGCTATCTGAAGTTCGCTTTGAAGTAATTCAGAAGAAAAGGTAGGGTAAGGGAATAGATGAGTTAAGATTAGCAAAATGTTGATAATTGTTGAGGTTGTGTGATGAGTACATGAGGGCTTATTGTATAATTCTCTCTGCTTTTATGTGTTTGAAAATTTCTGTTGTTGAATGTTAAAAGGAGGGAGCATTTAGAGGGCCAAGAACGAGCTATTGAAAATTAAAAACATGATAGCAAAAGTAAAAATTTTAATAGCATTAGAAAATAAAGTAGAACTCAGAAAGAATGAAAAGATAATGCAATGGAAAACTAGAGAAGGAATACAAAATGAGAGGGTCATTGCAAGTGGTCTAGTGTCTAACTCTATCAAGAATAGAGTAAGAACCAAAATATCAGAAAGGAAGAAGTTATCAAAGAAATGATCCAAGGCAATTTTCTTGATCTTTGAGACATAAGTTTTGAAATCAGAAAGGCCCACGGAGTCTCTAGCACACCATGGCACTTCTTGAAATTATGGGAGCCCAGAGAAAAAGAGAAGGTCCTGAGAGCTGGCATGCAGCTGTCACTGGGCTGGGTGCTCCAGGAGCTGGCGTGAATCAGCTCCCTCCTTCTCTTCCCCTTTCCTTCTTCAGCCCCTGCCCTCCCAGGAGGCTTCACATTGTCCTGTTCTGTTACCTTAGTTAACACTCTTTTCTCACCTTCCAGATTGTGGGGCTGACATCTTTCTTCCGCTGTTATCTTTTCTCTCATTCTCTTTATCTTTGAAGATTTTGTAGTTGTTGATTTTGCTTTTTTAACATGGTCTGTTTCAATTTCTTTACAGGCATTTTAGTGAGATTTGGGGAGGGGGCTAAGTGCATGTTTTGCCGTGTTTAACTGGAAGTTCATTTGTTGTGTTCATCGTTCATCTGGGTATCAGAGTGTCTTTTTCCTAAGGTTTATTTGGACATCAAATTAAGAAACAAAATTTAACATATGGAACAGAGTTTCTTCCTTCACGTCTTTTTTGACTACGGTCCCTCTTATTGGCTTGGGTCCACTTCTCTGAAGTTTTATGGCCCTCGAAGACTCCCACCCAGTTTAGCAGTGGATTTCATACTGTTTCGGTTCTTACTCGAGGCGCTCAGCATGTGCTTTGTCACCCTCCTAGGTTTTGTAGCCTGTGAACCTAGGATGATGTCATGGTCTGTGTAGATATTGCCTATAGCTCCTGATGAATTTGAATTCAGAACTTGTTGCTTTAAGTACCTACTCAGTGTTTATTATTATTATTACTTCGCTTTTATATGATTCTGTTTCTGTGTCCTCCCAGAGATCAGAAGAAAGGAATAACCATAATGAGTAGACTTGGAGAGTAATATCGTTAAAGATACCATCAGCCTACACCTCCCAAAGTATTTTCAGGAGAACTTGGCATAGTGTCTGTGGGGATGCGGGTTCAATCCCCGGCCTCGCTCAGTAGGTTAAGGAGCCAGTCTTGCCACAAGCTGTGGTGTAGGTCACAGATGGGGCCTGGATCCCGCGTTGCTGTGGCTGTGGCATAGGCTGGCAGCTGCAGCTCCAATTCAGCACCTAGCCTGGGAACTTCCATATACTGCAGGTGCGGCCTTAAAAAAAGTGAAACTATTTTCTGTAAAATTTCAAGTTTTCAGTAGTATTTAGAAGGAGGAGAAATAGAGACCTGACTAGTCATTATACTGAAGAAGGGGGAATCTGGGACTTGAGTTCTGATTTTAGACTTGGTGGCGCTCTCCCCCACGGTGGGCTTGCTTAATGGCTGTTACCTGTAACCAGGTTCTCCCGTTCATTTTAAGCCCTCACCTCTTTGCCGGAGAGATTCAGTTGTTGAGAGGATGCCCCTCCAGTGTAAGTAACAATGCTGTCATTTTCTCCAAAGTCCCCTTTTTTTTTTATTTTATTTTATGAAGGAAACTCTTTAATAGTTGCTCGTGTGCCGTAGTTTTGCATTACTTGTGAGTGCTTCCCGACCCCAGCACAGTGTTTAATAAATTATTGAACTTTGAAGAACCTTTGAGAAGCAAGGGCTTTATGTGACTGAGCAGCAGACATGAAAAAACGCTATCCTCCAGAGTATCTCACAGACAGAAATAGAGGCTTGATCAGACAATATAAGCATCGAGTGAATGATGGTAATACCATGAAATATTTACACCCGGGGAGCAGGCTCGGGTGGGAAGGAGAGCGTGGGGGTTGTGATCGTTTGGGGTTGAACCTGATGCCCTACAACTCACCACTCAATGATCTTAAAAGCAAAACAGAAAGAAAAGAAGGAGAAAGAAAGGAAGAAAGGAGAAAGAAAATAGAGAAGGGAAAGAAGAGTATGGATTTGGCAATATTTTGTTGTTTGCAGTAGCTTTTCACAAAAGCAAAGACTCTTTTTGTAGACAGTAACCTTACAAAGAGCCAAGTTTTAACCGGCCCTTAAAAGAGACTGAAAAGTCATGGCTTCTTGCTCCCACACGTTGAAGGTTTTCATTTAATCGATACCTCATGATTTAACATGCCTTAAAACCCCTCATTTTATGGTCTGTAAAACAGAGACTTGAAGAGCACAGAATTAAATAGCCTCATATGTTCTTATTTTCAAACAAAATATGTGCGTTGTCTATTTTTTAATGGAATGCTATTTTAAATTGGCTTGTGTTGTATTTATTTAATAACGATCCACAGCGAAAATTAATATAGTGGAAGAAGTGTCTGATTACTTGGGAAAGATTTGGAAGATAATTATCTGACCTGATGTATTTAGAGAATTTCAGACAACTTCCAGGGTAGTAAAGAGCTAAAAATGAACATGCCAGCCTATTTTGTTTTGCCTCTCTGCCAGCATTTTGTATGTCGATTTTTCTTATAGTGATAAATCTTTTTTTTTTTTGCCATTTCTTGGGCCGCTCGCACGGCACATGGAGGTTCCCAGGCTAGGGGTCGAATCGGAGCTGTAGCCGCCAGCCTACGCCAGAGCCACAGCAACGAAGGATCAGAGCCGCGTCTGCAACCTACACCACAGCTCACGGCAACGCCGGATCGTTAACCCACTGAGCAAGGGCAGGGACCGAACCCGAAACCTCATGGTTCCTAGTTGGATTCGTTAACCACTGCGCCACGACGGGAACTCTGTGATAAATCTTTTTAGATTTTACAGTATTCTGCAGTATTATTGAAATATTTATTGTTGATGATGAATAAATGTTGACAAGAAGTTACTGGATGTATTACCTTTAATTTTATTTGTATGTAAAAAAAACCACCCTCACCTCAGATTGTATTTGGGAGTTATTGTAATACAGTGGTTTTGGTTTTTCACAGTAGTAGAATCAAATCACCTATTAATAAGGAAGCTCAGAGTGACCACAGACACTGGCCTTTCAAGGGGATCACCTGGCTTTGGTACCTGTCATGAGCTCCCTGGATGTTTGATGTGAGTTACGCTAAACAAAATTATCTGTCCCCAAGGTCACATTGTCCAAAATGGACACATTTCTGTCACTTGTAAAGTCAAGGCAATAAAGTTAGAGGGAAGTTTGGTGAGGCTTTCCTTTGCAACTGTAATATTTTGTCCATAGATTATTAGGAAGGCAACTTGTAGAGGAGTTTACTGTTTATAATGCAGGAATCCATGGCATACCAAAAAGTTTGTAGTTTAAGGATCCATTATCAGTGAAATGCGGTGTGGACCTCTTTGCGAAAGCACGTATTAATCCCCGAATTTGAAACAGTAGAAGTGAGCTAATATCACCATATTTATTATTTTTGTTGCTAAAGTGACTTGTCAGGAATTGGGATTTTAGAGTCTGAATGATGTGGGTTTAAATCCTGCTTTATCACTTGTTTGACTCAGTTTTTTCATCTCCAAACATGGGACTAAAGATAATGTACATATCAGTAAAAAAAAAGCTTCTAAGCATTCAGCATAACACTCAGTACGTGGGAGCTACGCCATAAACACTAGCTCCATTTCCCTTCCTCTTCAGCTCAGCCAGAAAGGTTTTATCTAGAAAGTGAGGAAGTGAGACTTCCAGAAGCTCTTGACTGATGGAGGGAGCGAAGCAGTGAGCCAGAAGGGCACTCCAGGCCTGTGGACAACTATGTGAGATTGGTGAGAAGAGTGTGTGTGTGTGTGTGTGTGTGTGTTGTGATGGACAGATAGGAAAAGATAAGATGGAATTTGTAGAGGCATATGTGATATTGGTAGTTTGAGACGACACCTGAACTTCCACTGTCATTATTTGCTGCTCACAACTAGGCTAGAAGGCATATGCACCGTTGAGAATTTATTTCTTGCTGCATCTTTTTGAACATCTTGCTCTTTTCAAATACAAGATGTTAGCAATGTTTGATCCCATATAGGGCAAGTCAGAAGTTTATCTGTTTTTCAATTCTCTGACCATATATGCTCAGCGATGACTCTGGGGAGTCAGGGGTGACAGACCGAAGTCCTTCCTCTGAAGGAAGTTAACATTTTTAGAGGAAGAGAGGCAGTACACAATATTTAAGATGATAAATAAATAAGACCATTGCTCCTAGGTAAGCAGTATGGTCCAGCGACTGCGGGGAGGGGCCTGCTGTGGGGAGAGTGGTCTGAGGTTGGCTTTTGATATGAGATCTGAAGGATAAGGAGGGCATTCATTCCAGCCGCAGGGACGTGGCTGAGCCACGTAGGAGGGACACAGAAGCTCAGTGGTCAGATCTTAAGGAGAAAGAGACAAAAGGGGGAAGGAATGAGGCCAGATCCCATTAGGGCCCCTTGACTGTGGTAAAGATTTGGGTTTTATGCCAAGCCTGATGGCGACCCAGTGGAGGGTTTGAAGATGGAGAGAGAGAGGGAGTGTGTGTGTGTGTGTGTTGGCAGGGGGGTGGCCGCATCTGATCAGCATTTTGTAGAGATCACCCTGGCCACTGGGTGGGGAACACTGGAGGGCCAGAGTAGAATCACAGAGAAGAATCAGGGGGAGAGCTAAGCAGATAGCCTGGCCCAGGTACTCATTAAGGAAGTGGAGAGAAGGCGGAAGGATTTAGAAGATACTCCTGAGGCCACGTTGACAGGGTTTGAAAGGGTTTTGAGAGAAAAGAGGAGTCAGGGATAAATTGCACGTTTTTCACTTGATGGACTGGATCGTGACCGTGGACGGAGATCAGAAGAGGGAGGAAGAAGCAGCCTCTGGGGTGAAATCAGGAGCTCCCCCTTGGACCTTCACACGACCAGGGCGACCGTGAGGCTGCGCAGTAGGGAGAATCTGAAGGTCAGGGCCGGAGAGGGACATTTTGAGAGTCAGCATCATAGAGCCGATGGGGCCAAGCCTGGGAACTCCTCTCCTCCTGCATCCTGGTTCTTGCTTAGGTCGTAATGAATTTTGAGGCCCCAGCTGTTCTGAGCTAACGGGTTAGCCCTTCACCTTTCCTGTCTTTGGCTTGCGGTGCCAGACTGTCTCCAAGCCCAACAAACGCATCCCTCCCAGGCAAAAGCAGATGACACACACCATGAACCAGAATTTCCATGACAGACTTGTAAAGAACAAGATAATCTCATTGTTCCTCCTGCGACTTAAAATAAAGGTAATATTGATTTTAGGAGTAGCAGTTCAAGTCCTAAGGCGTGATATTGATTAGGCGTCTGATGAGAATTTGCAGGGTAGCCTTCCAGCCCTGTGGCTACAGGGCGTCTCCCCACTGGGTCAGGCCCCTGTACTGACCTCCCCTGTTACAAGTGGTGTTTTTCTTAGGAATTCTTGGCCCTGTTTAGTCTAGGCACTGTCCAGAAGCATTTATCTCACCTGATGGATGGCTTAATCCAGCTCGTCTCTTACTTTAATCTGACCTTCAAGATAGGAACACTTTTTGTTCTTAGTAGGAATGAAGACTAATTGGGACCCTGTTTAGAATTGTTTTCTTGTCAGTAGCAGTGGATTTCAGTTTGAATCTTTTGCTGTGAAACTTCCTATTCAGATGCTATAATCTGACTTTCCTCTTTTTTTTTTTTTTTTTTCTTAATGCTACTTTGGTGTAAGGCTTACTTTATCTTTATGGATTAAAAAAAACCAAAAAACAGGAGAAGGTCCCCCTTTTACAGATGCCTTTATTAAGCCCACAGGATTCCTCAATTTTCATGTTGCATCAAGGAAAGTAATTTCCTTGTGGTTATTGTGATGTGGTACATTCAGCATACTCCGTTTACAGGATAGGTTTTATAATATTTACAAGTCAGGCTCTGAGGATATATTGAACAATTTAATAACCATCAAGGGATAAATTATTTAAAAGTTTTGACTTTCTACTGTAATAAGACATCTATTTTTCTCCCATGTCTGGAAATTCTGGCTGGTTTGTTCACAGGGTTGATTTGAAGTTGAAATGAGTTAATACAGGCTAAGGCCCTTAGTATAGGGCCTGACACTAACTGCTCACTGATGTTCGCTTTATTAGCTGCCAGAATGAGATGTTCGCTGCAGAGCCCTATTTTTGTCACTCACGGCACCTGGCACAGGTCTAGGCACACAGTCAACACTGCTTGGGTAGATGCTCCGTGACTGACTGATGTCCCCAGCATTTGGGATTTCCTTCCACACTTGCAGTGTCACAGCCAATTGTATGTCTTTTCTACAGAGACCTGAGTACCTGACTCCTTGGACCCTTCACCTGGTTACTCACCAAAGCATCTGCATGAACTTTGACCATTTCGATAGCTTCTTTGGTGGATGGCAGGTGGAGCTCAGGTTTTACTTTCTTGGCAGTTAGAGCAGATACTTGACACTTCAGTGCTGTACTGGGCACAGACTAGATAAAGGCTGTTTGACCTCGCATCGTGGCCACTAGTCAATTCTGCCTGTAGGGAAACAGTGATGAGAAGTGGGCTTGTGGCTCCTTTTGAGGCAGAAGGTGAAATAGTTATTTCTTTCTTTTCCCCCAAATACTTGGCATCTTTAATTTTTTAAAGATTTTTATTTTTTCTATTATAGTTGATTTACAGTGTTCTGTCAATTTCTGCCGTGTGGCAAGGTGACCCAGTCATACACATGCATATATATATATATATATATATATATATATATTCTTTTTCTCCCATTATCCTCCATCATGTTCCATCACAAGTGACTAGATAGAGTTCCCTGTGCTCTACAGCAGGATCTCATTGCGTATCCACTCCAAACGCAATCTTTGGCATCTACGAACCCCAAACTCCGAGTCCCTCCCACTCCCTCCCACTCCCTCTTGGCAACCTCAAGTCTGCTCTCCATTTAGTCTTCTGTGAGTTACCTAATCATAGTCTTTAGAACATTTTCTACTGGGTTGTTGGCCTTTTCATGATGAGTATATTTATAATATATTTGCGTAATAATGCATTCTCTTGGTCTATGGTCTTATCGTGTTTATACTGTCAGTTGTCACAATAGAGTTCTAACATTAACATGGTCACACTTGAATGCAGCACAGTCACATGTTCACAATAAAACTACCCTTTTTGCTTTATTTTTGATTTTTGTGAAGTGTTAACGTCATTGTCCTTTATCTTGATAGCCCAAGACTATATATTTTTAAGATTTATTTTTAAATTCACCTTGAACTTTGAAGTAGTTATTTCTTATCCTAGTAGTTGGTACCAAGGGAGTCCGATGCTTCTTTTCAATTACCTGGTTGTTGCACAAAGGAGCAACTCTGTTGTACAGCCTTGGTGGAAGGGACGGGCGGCTTCCTAAGTGGAGAATATGGCCTCTGTTTGGCTCATGAGTGCAGAAGCATTTTGGGGGTGGTTCATGAGTCATCCGAAATATGCACTTAATCTAGACTTGTGGCCTGCTGGTGAGGCTGCTGCTTTTTTATGATCTCAAATGTCTTGTCCATGTCAAAACTTGCCTTGTTCCTTTGTTTACTTTGAATCAGGAAAATGTTCACGACCACATTTGGAATTCCTCCTCAAGTGTGCATTTGGTCACATCACCCCCGGCCGCCACCAGTACACGACTGTTTATTTTGGATGTCCTTTTTCTGATGTTCAGCTCATTTTTAACCCACAAAGAAGTTAATCCTTGCTTCTTTGGAAAAGTACAGATTTACTTATTAGCTGCTTTCAGAGACATTTGCATTTTCACGCAACTGAATATATAATTCCACTGACTTTTGGACCCATCTACCCACATATGCAGTGGATGCCTTTTTAAAGGCAGGATTTAGACGGAGTAAATCCTAACCATCCTGAGTTAAATGAAGTCCTCTTGAAGGTTAATAATGAACATATATGGGATAAACATGGAGAAGTGGTATTGAATATTCTGTTATGTCCATTTTTCTTACCTTCTTGTGCAAAAGAGAGAAGAAAACTGCTTTGGAATGCGAGTTTTGGCCTTTTTTTCCCTTGTATATTAGCATTCTGACTAAAAGCATGGGTAGCTACTTCCATATACTGCTTAGGCTTGAGTCCTGGCTCTGCCACTTTCTATTTGTGTAACCTTGGGCAGATTACTTAATTTCTTTTGACCTCAGTTTCATTATCTGTCAAGTGAGGATAATTACAGTAACTCTAAGGAGGGTTGTTATGAAGATCAAATGAGTGAGTTTGTGTAAAGCATTTAAAACCGAACCGAAAACATGGTAACTGCTGTACCGTGTTAGCTATTATTTTTATTAGGAATCAGTAATTGCACAAATAAAAAAGATGAAGGTGTACATCATTAAACAGGGCCATTTATCTATAGGACCTATCGGCATTGTGTCTAGCCTCGCAAACTTACGGTAAGTTACTGCTATAACAAAAACCATATCAAAATATTGTATAATGGCTTGAACATAATGAAAATCTATCTCTTGGGTGTGTAACAGTAATAAGTAGGGAAGCTGGTTGGAGGGACGGCTTCCCGCATGTGTTCACTTAAGGATACAAACTGAAGGAGCTCTGCCATCTTTGGTACATTGCCTGAAAGGTCACCTGTGGTTACCTCTGCTCCAGCCAATCAGAAGGAGACGAGAGCCTGCAGAAAAGTGCGTAGGAGTTTTGTATGGACCAGGCCTGGAGATGGCACTCATCCTCTCTGTTCACATTCTGTTGGGTGGAACTTGGCAGCTACCAGCCTCGGCTCCCCCAGTTTTTCAGGGGTCTGTAAAAATGTATAAGACTTGAAAAATACGTATCGACTCCAAATTCCAAACACAAAATTGCAGAATTGAAGTGAATAAATGTTTAATTCAGTGTTGATAAAATGTCTGTCGGCTCCCTAAGTGGTTCCATTTAGTGGTCATCACATGTTCTTACTTTTGAAATTAAATTGTAAGTTGGACTTTCTGATTTCTCAAGAATTCCTAAGTATGCCTGATGATTGCTGAGAAATTATAGTCAGTCATCAATGAGCTTCTCAAAGTCCAATAAATTCAAATGGAAAATGCTAAAAAATCCGTTCATGTTTTTTTCTATTAAACAGAAACTTTTGGATTGTGATGATCATTGTACAACTACAAATGGAATAAATTCATTGAGTAATTAAAAAAAAGAAACTTTAATGTGACATATGGGTACAGCTTAATATATTTATTTCAATGTTGAGTTAGGACCTTCAGAAGTAGCAGTCATCGTGGCTTACGTGGTCATAACACAGTCCTGTTGTTGAGTCTCAGTGTATGCAGACACATTTTGGTTGCTTTGAAAATGTGTGTGATGGGGTGACTAACCACATGTTGCATTTTGAACTCATGTTTTCCTCCTTTGACTCTTCCCTTTTGTTTTTATTTCTCTTCTCTCCTCTTCATTTCCACTAAGACGTTTGTGCTGTGATATCTAAGATCGTAAATTACACTGCATTTAATAACCCAGGTTCTTGGTCTTGGAGATGTCAGAAAAGACAAGTGCCCTCCCTTTTCATTGGTCATATTTGAAGGATAGACTTTGATGATGTTCCTTTGGAGTCATCCTTGGACCGTGG
This sequence comes from Phacochoerus africanus, assembly GCF_016906955.1. Taxonomy (NCBI): domain Eukaryota; kingdom Metazoa; phylum Chordata; class Mammalia; order Artiodactyla; family Suidae; genus Phacochoerus; species Phacochoerus africanus. The sequence goes on along the minus strand of NC_062551.1, from coordinate 31,326,494 downwards.
TTTCCTCTTCCTGAATTTTCCTACCCATCCAACTGAGACACTACTGGATGGGCATCTGGGAGGTTTTGGTTTTTTTTGTTTTGTTTTTTTTTCCAAAAACTACTTCTTATGATGGATCCTATGGAGGATTGTTTCATTATGTAGCTTTTGGTTCTTCAGTTAATTGGCTTAGTCCTGCCAGTTGGAATTTGCTTCATTAATTCCAAAAGCAAAATGTCCACACTAGCTCTGAAGAGACTTTGATGTAGGTTGGGGCTACGGTATAGACTTTCTGGAAAGAGATAGACAAACTAAGAAATATGACAGTTGTTTCCGATGGGGCATTGCAGGGACCCTTGAGAATGGAGTGTGGGGGAGCTTCACTCCAGGAAGGGAGTGGGGAGGGACTCATATTTTTCCTTCCTCCTACAGTCATATCCACGTCTGTGCATAGAAAATCCATCGTTCCAGTGGCTCAGGCCAACAGTCTCAGAGACATCCTTAACCCATTTTTTTTTTTTTTTATATTCCCATCTTATCGCCTCTGTCTTCAAAATGTCTTTAGAATCCAGCCACTTCTCAGAACCCCTACCTCTGCTATGCTTCTCCAAGCTACTTGCATCCTTCTCCTGCATCATTGCCATGTCTTCTTAACTAGCCTCCCTGCATCTTTCCTTGCCTCTCTCTACCTGCAGCCACCAAGGCAAGTATTTGAAATAAAATTCATACCTTATCATTCCTTTGCTCATACTTTCTTATGCTTCCTCGAAACATTAAACATGGGGTTGGTTACTCTGTAATCCAGAAATTCTACTCCTCGTTACCCAAGAGAAATGAAAACCCATGCCTATACAAAACGTGCACGTAAAAGTTCACAGCAGCATTATTCATGATAGCCCCATAGTGGAAACACCTCAAATGTCCATCGCATGATGAATGGATAATCAAAATGTGGTATATCCATAGAGTGGAATATTTGGCAATAAAAAGAATGAAGTTCTGAGACACTCTACCACACAGATGAATTTTGAAAACATTATGCTAAGTGAAAAAAGCCAGTGACCAAAGGGCTTATGATTTCATATCCAGAATAAGCAAATCCGCAGAGACAGAGAGTAGATTCGCAGTTGCCAGGAGCTGGGGAGAGAGGAATGGGGAGTGACTGCTAATGGGTACAGGTTTTCTTTTTGGTGTAATAAAAATGTTCCGAAATTAAGTTGTGGTGATGATTGCACAACTCTGTGCGTATATATTCTGGATCGTAAACTTTAGAAGCGCAAATTATATGGTATGTGAATTATATCTCAATGAAGCTGCTGTTTAAAAACAAAACAAAACCTTTTGACCTTCCTTCTAATCTGTCCCCCATCTATTCTGTTGTCAGACAAGAGGACTGCTTCCTGCCCCAGGGCCTTCGTCCTTGCCATTCTGTCTTAGAACCCTCTCCTCCCAGATACCTGCATGGCTGGCTCCTTCACTTCCTTTAGGTCTCTGTTTAAGCCTTTCATTCTCCAGAGGCTTTCTCTGATTACCCTAAAAGAGCACTCTCGGGAGACCCTGTTGTGGCACAGTGGAAATGAACCTGACCAGTATCCCTGAGGATGTGGGTTCGATCCCTGGCCTTGCTCAGTGGGTTAAGGATGCGGTGTTACTCTGAGCTGTGGTGTGGGTCGCAGATGCGACTCAGATCCCGAGTGGCTGTGGCTGTGGCTGTGGCATAGGCCATCAGCTGTAACTCTGATTCAACCCCTAGCCTGGGAACGTCCATATGCCACAGGTGAAGGCCTTAAAATTAAAAAAAAAAAAAAAAAAAAAAAGCACTCTTCATCTCATTGCCTGCTAGCCTTTTTCTCTTCTCTTTACGCTGTCTTATTTTTCTCGATGTCCCTTACCATTATCTGATGTAGTACATATTTTCTTGTTTTTGTTTCTCTATCATCCTCTATTAAAATGTGAACTCTGGAGTTCCCATCATGGCTCAGTGGTTAACGAATCTGACTAGAAACCATGAGGTTCGATCCCTGGCCTTGCTCAGTGGGTTAAGGATCTGGCATTGCTGTGAGCTGTGGTGTAGGTTGTAGACGCGGCTCGGATCCCAAGTTGCTGCGGCTCTGGCGTAGGCTGGCAGCTACAGCTCCGATTCGACGCCTAGCCTGGGAACCTCCATATGCCGTGGGTGCGGCTCTAGAAATGGCGAAAAGACCAAAAAATAAATAAATAGATAAATAAAATGTGAACTCTGGGAGACGGTGGCTTTGCTTTGTTCATTACTGTATAAGCAGCAAGGTAGTCCAGCTCTCTTTTCACCAAACCATTAGGATGCGAAGGACATGGATTTCTGTGGCACTATTTCGAGAGTACAGTATATTTGTATTGAATGTTCAGTGTATCTGTCTGTAGTAGATACACTGAAATTAACAGCCTGGGAACAGTCTCTGTGGGAAAAGTAATTTTGGTTCAAAGGATAGAATGGAACTTCTCAAAGTTATGGTCAGATAACTCTTGCTATAGACTGGTAAGTTTTCCTACCTTTTTAAAAAACATTTGCATTATGCTAATATATTATGCAGCGTGTGCTCCTTTTCATATATGAAATATGGGTTCAAGACCGTTGGTTTTATTTAGTCTTAATTTACCACCCCTCTGCGATCTTTTCTTTCTTTGGACATTCTTAAGGTTTAATTTCGAAGAATTTATCTGCCAGAAGGTGACTGGAAAAATCAAATACATTTCTGGAAAGCAGTTGATTATTTTGGAGCTTTGATTTGGCTTTGGAGGAGTTTATGTGGAGCTATTCCTGCTTTGTGGTTATTTAGAAATTAAGAGGTGAAGAAAAAAAACAAGAAGAATATACATGTTTTAAAAAGAACGTCCTATAAAAATATAAAAAGCAAGGCTTTCATTTGAGAAGTCCTCAGAATGCCATTTCTTCAACTCCTGTTTCCTTTCTCTATTTCCAAGCTTAAAGATACCGCCAGCCGCCCCAGGTCTGTAGAGTTAAAAGGCACCAGTCACTAGGTGGCACTGAAGCACCGTTTTTCCCACAGCAAAGCCCTGGCACACTTTTGTTTTCTTGCTTCAGCCCACCGGCTTCCTAGGTGTCAGGGAAATTGTTTTATTGGTAGAGGGCATCGTGTAAGATATTCGTCTCCACCCTAGGCAGCTATTTAATGTCCTGAAACATGGCCCCCTTGTGGCCACGGCCTGTTAACTATGCTTATTTGGTGTAATAATTAGCAGAATTTCTCACTAACAGAGGTACTTACCAACACCTCACATCTTCCCTGTACGTGACGGATTGTACATTCTGCGGGAAAAGTTGGGAAGGTCAGAGCCTAACCTCTTTCTAACAGGGCCACTTTTCTGCGCGTTTGCTCAGAAGAGGTTTATATTAACTTGCTTTTGAGCTTCTTCAAACCAGAGTTGTGAGGAAGGTAAGCAGATTTGGGCTTTTATGTAATAGCCCAGTGAAGGTTTGTAAACACAACACTGTTAATTTTCCAACTCTTAGGATGATAGGAAAATAAATGAATAGCTGCCTGAATGATTGGATGACACTTGCTACCCCGACTGTGTGTGTTGGAAGCATGTCATGGGAACAGTGGGGTGGCCACAGGCACCACATTTTAGGTTAAAATTGGAGAAGAAATTTACACAGGCGTTTTTAATTTTTTCCATGGTTGTCAGTTAGGCCCCATTGAATTCTTGGTGGTTTTACAAGCCCTCTTAGGCTCCTAATATTTCTACACCAACAATTTTAACATTTACTCTAGAACATGTTTAGAGTTAACTGACAGAAGACCAAACAAGAGAAAATAGGTTTCAAGCAGGAAATACTTGAGTTGGACCAAATAACTTACCGCCTCTGTGACCTTAGGCGGACTATTTACCTTCTCTGTGCTTTGGTTAATTAAAACGATGATACTCACCCTTTCGGTATCCTCTGTCAGGTAAAATGAAGTGAGAACTCTTCCCAAAAACCTTTGCTCACATTCGGAGTCCAGATAAATGTAAGATGTTATAATTCCTTAAGAAAGCTAAGACAGTTTTTCTTTGTTGATTCCAAAGATGAGTTGTGGAAATTTTAGAGAATGGATTAACATAGTTTGGAGTCTCTTAATGCTGCATCTCTGCAGTAATCCCCCCTTTCTAAGCTCTGCCGGGTTTTGTTCCTAAGTTTTACATCCTTTTTTTTTTTAACTGTGTATCAAATACTTTCACTTGGTTGTTTTGCCTTTATTTATGTGTCTGCATTTAGTTGCGGGAAATAGAAACTATATAAGATAGGGAAATAAATTCTTACAAAGTCTTCGAGAAGACCAGAGAAATGGGCTCGAGGTTGAGCCTCTGGAGGTGGGCTGTTGAAATAGACTGGCCTGCCAATTGGGCTGTGACTCTTTCACACTCCAGAAGGCCAGGAATCAGGAAGCATTTACTAGAACTGTCAATATTTACAAACACACGGCTGTGGCTGCAATCCTGGAACAGAAAGTTACCACCATTACGGCTGGCATTGGATAACCTCAAAACTAATGGAATGTTGTTGCAGAAATCTTAAATGTTTCTGTGACTGTGTTGCCTATTGGAAAAAGTCAAAACAGCGAGAAGATGGCCTCCCATTTCTCTCTGCCGTCTAAATCTCGCATGGAGCCGTGTAATTTGTAGAGCCATATCCTCATCCAGAACCCTGGCTGCAAAGGTGTCTGGGAAATGTAGTTCTTAGCTTTCCAGCCTTTGCAGCATAGGAAGGCGCCATCGTAGGAGATTGAAAGGATGCTCAGTGCCAGTCCATCATCTCCATACCCCTCTCCCTCAGCATGTTTAAAGTCACATCTTTTGGAGTTCCCGTCGTGGCGCAGTGGTTAGCGAATCCGACTAGGAACCATGAGGTTTCGGGTTCGGTCCCTGCCCTTGCTCAGTGGGTTAACGATCCGGCGTTGCCGTGAGCTGTGGTGTAGGTTTCAGACGTGGCTCGGATCCCACGTTGCTGTGGCTCTGGCTTAGGCTGGTGGCTACAGCTCCGATTCAACCCCTAGCCTGGGAACCTCCATATGCCGTGGGAGCGGCCCAAAGAAATAGCAAAAAAAAAAAAAAAAAAAAAAAAGACCAAAAAAAAATAAAGTCACATCTTTTTAGCTTCAGATCAGAATGTCATGTACAGTCTAGCACAGTAAGAAGTTTAATAGGCTTTCAGTAGATGTGTTCATGACCTTGACTTCTTTATTTCTGTGCCTGACCCCATCTTCTTTTACAGTCTTGGCACCAGGTTAAATTCTAGATCTCTGTGCCTCAGTGTAGCTCTGGATGCATTTTCATTTCCATCACCATCTTCTAGTTCAGGCCCAGCTCATGTCTGTCTGTGCTTTTTGTTTCCTTACCTGGTCCCCTGGCCTCTAGTACTGAATTTTTTTTTTTTTTTTCCCTTTTTGGCTGTCCATGGCATATGGAGTTTCCAGGCCAGGGGTTGGATCCCAGCCACACAGTTGTGACCCAAGCCGCAGCTGCGACGATGCTGGATCCTTAACCCACTGTATCCGGCTGGGGATCCAACCTGTGTCCCAGCTCTCCTACAATGCACGGCTACAGTAACTCCTGATTTCTTTTAACTTGACAGAATTGTTAATAGTGTTTAAGAACCAAAACAGCAAATAAAATAGCACACTTCCATTTTGTTCCTGTCCTTTTCAAAAGGCTTTTTTGACTCCTCATTATGTGTCTAGGTTGACTCTAGACTACCTAGAAGGTACTTTCAGGACCTTCCATCACCTGAGTACAATCTATCATTCTAGCGTCATCTTCCATTTTCTCCCTTTTGAAATAGAATTTTAGCCGAAAGGTCCAATCACTGATATCTGAGAATGTCCTGTCCCCTTTACTGATTTTTCAGCTTTGCTACCCCTAATACCTGTGTTTAATTTTCTACTTTCCTCTCATTTATTCATGCCCTTTGTCATGTTAGTGCATAAGTATATATATGTCTTTTTTTTCCTGTGTCCTTTCTTCACGCTTACATAGCAGCGTTTATTCAGACTTTTTTTTATTGCCTGTATTGTTAATTTTCTATTTGTCACTATATATATCCTTTTTTCCAGGTAGACAGTATAAATATTTGTTATGGATTGACTGACTTGTTGATTCTTCATGGTTTAGTCATTTACTTACTTGAGAAAAGGCGGATGGTGAAGGGTTAGTGTGGGGGCTATAGCCACGCTCTAGCTGTGTGATTTTGTCCTTTTGATTTCTAGTGAAAGGACAAATTAACTATTTGCTTTGAGCAAGCTAATGCTGTGTTTTGTGGATTTAATGTTTGAAAAGGGCCCTTGGCTGGGAAGCCCTGGAGCTGAACTCCTTCTCCCTGTTTGCCAGGCTGGACGAGCTCCATGTCTATACCGCCACATCGCAGTTTGCTTAAGAGGGGGTTGTGAAATAGCGGTGGAATTTGTCTGTGGTTTCTTGCCAGAGAGGAGGAGGAAGAAAGGATTTGGAGTAAATCAGACATGCAAATTAGCAGGGCCCATGGGCCTTAAGTAAATTGCACAATAGAATCCAAAGAAATCAGTTTGTCTTCTTTCTGTTTTTTGTTTGTGCAGTGTGTGTGTGTAAAAGGCAGCTATTATATATTTGGTCTAAGCCAAAATTCTCAATGTATTGGCTTTAGGACCCTTTTGGACTTAGAGTTGTCCCCCAGTATCTGTGGGGGACTGGTTCCAGGGGCTCCCCATAGATACCCAAGTCCAAGGATGCCCAAGTCCTTCTCAAAATGGAGTAGGTTTATAACCTAGCCACATCCTCCTGTGTATTTTCAGTCCTCTCTAGAGTATATAATGCCTTCTGCAGTGTAAGTGCTATGTAAGTACTTGTAAATGCAGTGTACATGCCACGTAAAATAGTTGTCAGCATGTGGCGAAATCAAGTTTTGCCTTTTGGAACTTTCTGAAATTCCCCCCTCTTTCCCCCCCCCCCCCCCGCACTCAATGTTTTGGATTCATGATTGATTGAATCCATGGGTGTAAAACCCATGTATATGGAGGGCTGATCTACTGCTAAAAGTTATTGAGGATCCCGGAGTTCCCGTCGTGGCGCAGTGGTTAACGAATCCGACTAGGAACCATGAGGTTTCGGGTTCGGTCCCTGCCCTTGCTCAGTGGGTTAACGATCCGGCGTTGCCGTGAGCTGTGGTGTAGGTTGCAGACGCGGCTCGGATCCCACGTTGCTGTGGCTCTGGCGTAGGCCGGCAGCTACAGCTCCGATTAGACCCCTAGCCTGGGAACCTCCATGTGCCGCGGGAGCAGCCCAAGAAATAGCAACAGCAACAACAACTACAACAACAAAAGACAAAAAGACAAAAAAAAAAGTTATTGAGGATTCCCAAAAGCTTTTGTTTACATGGGCTATATCTATTAATATTTACCATGTGAGGAACTAAAATGGAAGAATTTAGAAATATTTACTAGTTCATTAAAAATAGCAAAAACTCTGCCACACAGTAACATAATATTTTTATGAAAAATAAATGTTTCCTATACCAAAAAATAGCAAGAAGGGTGGCATTGTTTTATGTTTTTACACATCTCTTTGATGTCTGCAGAGAAGCTGTCTTCTCACTGAGTGTGTTTTGTTGCCATGTATTGGTTTGGTTGAAGTATCTGAACAAAATCCAGCCTTTTCACAGGTACTCATGGAAGAGGGAGGTATTTTAACTGCTTCTTCAGCTGTGAAATGTAAATATTCTTCTTTGATATTATACCAGAATTTGATGTCACAGTTTTTTAAAGGGTAGTTCAATGTGGAATCTGAGTCCTTATCAGTTGTCTTTTCCTATTCCGTTATATTGCCTGTTGATCTATTTTACACGTGGGATGGACCTCTTACTCATGCATGATTTTGTAACATCAGGCTTTAGTCTTTTGGAAAATTATTGTTTCATTGAGTTATACAGTTCTTCCACATGTGGACACATCTCATTACATGGTGTCAAAAGTCACATTTATTAATATCACCACCCATCTTATCAGAAAAGTCTTTAAGTATTAGGAAGCTGCCAAGTCCAAGGTGGCAAATACAGATTTTCAGCATTTCCAATTTTGGCTTGAAAACTCAAATTTCATCATTGGCAGCAAATATGACCAGATGAAATGACAGGCTCACTGCATTAATTTTTGAGAAAACGTTTGCCCGAGTACAAAGTCTGATGAACCATGTTTTGCCAGTCATTTTCTCGTAAAAATGGTGTTCCATGAAAAAAGGGGCTCTTGGAGTCCCCAACTGAAACAGTCCCACAAGTGCTTTTCTTTGAGAAAGCCATTTTACTTTGAAGGGCTTTAAGTATACTGCCCATTTTCTCACAGAAATGTTTGCAATTTAATAGCTTTAATATTTTTTACTGCTTTATCAGGGGCATTCTTTTTTTCCTGATTTTCATGGCTGCACCTGCAGCATATTAAAAGTTCCCAGGCTAGGGGTCCAATCGGAGCTGCAGCTGCTGGCCTACGCCACAGCCACAGCAACGCAGGATCCCAGCCGTGTCTGTGACCTACACCACAGCTCACGGCAATGCCAGATCCTTAACCCACTGAGCGAGGACAGGGATTGAACCCGCGTCCTCAAGGATACTGGTCAGGTTCGCTACCGCTGAGCCACAATGGGAACCGTATCAGGGATGTTCTCAAATGAGATTAACTTTTGTCTTTTTTCTCTTTTTTACTGGACTGCATGTATGGTGACTCCTAGTGCACTTTGGTGCTACTGACTTGATTTGGGCCAAGGTACCTGCGGTTTCACCCGCCATTCTTTTAAACCATCAGTGCAAATGTCAACAGAGTGAAAAAAGCAAATGATAGCATTATTATGAAAATAGTATTATTGGTCTTGAAGATCCTTGGTGAAACCACAGCACTAGAACAATGAGGAAGACCTGAATGGTTAAAAATCCAAAGACTGGAATAAGAGTTTCATTGGTTTTAGCTTCACGGGTGATTTCCTCTTCACGCTGGAACTGCCTGAGTGAGGCCGTGGAGAGAAGGACATTTCTCTCCTATTCTGGGCTTGCTCTCAACCGAGGGTCTGATTCCTGGGGCTTGAGTTATTTTGAGTTTAAGAAGCACAAGGAGATTCTCTGTCAGCTTTGGGTGATTATTAGTGTGTAACTTAGATCAATTGGCTTTTTTTGTTGTTAGAAAAAAATGTATGATAAGTGCTGTTTTTGAGAGGATTGAAGTCACCATAGGACCGTTTGTTTGGGACATTTTTGAGGAAAGCCTTCTCTAAAAAGAACCTATTTGGTGGGTTCTTGTTGTGGCTCAGTGGATTATGAACCCAACTAGTATCCAAGAGGACACATGTTTGATCCCTGGCCCTGTTCAGTGGATTAAGGATCCGGCATTGCTGTGAGCTGTAGTGCAAGTCACAGGCATGACTTGGACCTGGCATTGCTGTGACTGTTGCTGTGGCCGGCAGTTGTAGCTCCGATTTGACCCCTGGCCTGGGAACTTCTATGTGCCTCAGGTGTGGCCCTAAAAAGCAAAAAAAAAAGGAACCTATTTCAGGTAACCTGTGAAAAATTATTTCAGTTGGTTTCATTGATGAACTTAGGAGCTTCTGATTGTTTTATTTTGGTAGCTTGTTTGCTTCTTTCAATACTTGGCAGATAATCTTCCTTCTGCGTCTTGAGTTGCTATCAGGCCATCAGATCTCCCCAACAGCATCGTCCCATGGTCCCATCGAACCTGCACTTGAGACCACAATGAACCGATCCTGTAATAGAAGAATCCCAATTTTCTAGTTTCTCTCCCCCCTCACCCCCCCCGCCTTTCTTTCTTGTTTTAAACGTCTTGGGTGGTTGGGGCACATTATTGAAACAATTATTACATTTACCCAAGAGTTTGTCTTTTCTATTAAAAAAAAAAATTCCATCTAAGTGCCTCACGGTGAAGAGGAGGAGATTGTGTAACCGGAGTCTCCTCTTAACTGGTCTTTATTGTTGAAGAAGACTGGTCCCTTTGTGTTCCGGCTTGGCACACAGAAACGGGTTTAATTTAACAGTCCAGCTCCTTTAATAGATCAATTCTCCATTGTGTTTTGAACTTGGTGCCTTCCCAGTGTCTCTCTGAAGCGCTGGGCTTCTTTGGAGGAACTGGGGCGGGGGGCGTCAGAGAGGCTTAGTGATGTGGGGTATGATTTATAGTTTTATCCCAAGCCTCTTATTCAGTACTGCTGGACGGGGATGGCAGGGAACATTTGCACGTGCCTGCTGCGTGCCGGATATGCCACCAGGTGTTTGGCCATCCTCGTCCAATCCTCGTGTCGCCTCTCCAACACCTCCTGACCTTTGCACTTTTCCCCACCTCTGTTACGACCACCATGCGCCAAGGCATCGTCTCTCTCTTGCCTGGACTTCTGCGCCCCGACACTGGTCTCCCTGCGTCAGCTTTGCACAGCCCCCTCCTCCTCATAATCCATTCTCCACACGTCAGTTGGACTCAGACTTTAAAAATAGAAAGCAGATTGAATCACCTCTCCACTTAAAGTCTTTCAGCGACTCTGCATCGCACACACAGAGTAAAATCCTTGTGCCCTGGAGTTCCCATTGAGGCTCAGTGGGTTAAGGACCCAGCTTAGTGCCTATGAAGATGCAGGTTCGAGCCCTGCTCTTGCTCAGTGGGTTGAAGATCTGGCGTTGCCACAAGCTGTGGGGTAGGTCACCGAGGCAGCTCAGATCTGGTGTTACCGTGGCTGTGGTGTAGGCCTCAGCTTGTGGCTCCAATTCGACCCCTAGCCTGGGAACTTCCATATGCTGCAGGTGTGGCTGTAAAAAGAAAAAGGAAAAGAAAAAAAAATTATTGTGCTCTGGCCAGCAAGGCCCTGAAGGATCTGGCTTTTGCCTGTATCTGGAAACTCATCTAATGTACTTCCCTAAACTTGTCCACTGTGCTCAGACCAGCTGGCCTTCTTTCTGTCCCTGGAAGCCACCAGCCTGATTCTTCCTCAGGGCCTTTGTACCAGCTATTCTTCCTTCTTGGAACACTCTCTTTAGATCTTTACCCTGGGAATGGCTTTTTCTTGTAATTTTAGTCCTGCCTAAAATGACACCTGCTCAGTGTAGCTTCCCTGACCAACCAAGCTATAGTAATCTCCCTCTGTTGTGTCATTCTTTTTTTTTTTTTTCTTCTTTATTTTTTTTTTTTTTGCTTTTTAGGGCCTCACCCACGACATATGGAAATTCCCAGACTAGGGGTCGAATTGGAGCTACAGTTGCTGGCCTACGCCATAGCCACAGCCACACAGGATCTGACCTGGGTCTACAACCCACAGCTCACAGCAGTGCCGGATCCCCAACCCACTGAGTGAGGCCAGGGATCGAACCTGCATCCTCATGGATACTGATCGGATTTGTTTCCGCTGCACTGAAAAGGGAACTCTTGTATCATTCATTTTGTTTTTGTTAATTTACTTGGTGCATTTGTAGGGTGAGGTTCTGCTGTCAGATTGTCTGGGTTTCAATCTTGGTTGGCCCTGCCACTTACTGGCTGTGTGACTTTGAGCACATTACTTAACCTTTTGGGTCTTTAGTTTTCTGCTCTATAAAATGGTTATAATGACCTTAGGTTCCTTCATTATGAGAATTAAGTCAATAGTATGAGATAATCATAATAGTTTCTGGCATATTGTATATGCTTATGAGCCATTAGCTATATTTTATCTTATGTTACTTTACCTTATTTTGTTTTATCTTTTTATTTTCCTTTTTGTGGCCATACCTGCGGCATATTGAAGTTCCCAGGCTAGGGACTGAATTGGAGCCGTAGCTCCAGGCCTACGCCACAGCCACAGCCACACCCCATCCCTGGCCCAATGAGCGAGGCCAGGGATTGAACCCACATCCTCGATGGATATCATGTCGTGTTCTTAACCTGCTGAGCCACAAGAGAAACTCCAGATATTATTATTTTCATGCGATTAGTGTTATTAAAATGATTTTTTTATTTCCTGATTTATCTATTGGGCCATTTGTTTCTTCTACCTAGAATATAAGCCTTATGAAGGAAGGAAGCTTAGCTGTTACATTCACCAATGTACCCCTAGAGCCCAGAACAGCAAAGGAGGCACTCACCAAAAATTCATTGATTATTGGAATCTGAAACATCACTGTCCCTCTTTTAGAAAGTGTATAGTCAGGGTTCCGACAGGTAAAGTAACTTACCCGGGGTTATACAGTTACTGAATAGCAGTCCTAGGATTTAGACTGGATCCTGATTCCAAAGACTGTGTTCTGTCCATTACACCACAATATGTGTTTATCTTTTAACTCAAAATTCTGTCATGTTTGATGCATAATTTGGGGGTTGCCGTTTTTATATAAATCCCACTATGACTCATGAAATGGAAACAACCATTTGTGTGAATATGAGGGGGTCAAGGCCAAGAATTAAAACCAGAGGGAAGTTCACAAAGTGGAAGGTATGCAAACCCACTGAAATCTAGGGGTGGAAAAAAGTTATCCAACTCCGGCCTTGGGAATGTGTAGGACAGCAACTTTGGTCTTGGGCTGCCTGAAGAGATTCATGTGCTTTGACTCTTTGGGGAAAGAATCTCTGAAGTCATAAGCCCCTACTTTGGGCTCTTGTACTTCTTCTGTCATCTTGTCCTAGTGGGATAGAGGCAGAAATTGAGAAATGGAAATTTTGGCTTTGGCAGCTTCTAGAAGTAGAGGGCTTGACTCTGCCTTTGGTCCTGACAGCACACGAGGGTGATTCTTGTTCTGCGGGGCCTTCACTGACTTATTGGGTCTGTTTATTTATTTATTTTTTTGGCTGCAGTCATGGGATGTGGAAATTCCCAGGGCAGGGATTGAACCCAAGCCATAGCAGTGACAATGCTGGCTCCTTAACCTACTGAGCCACCAGGGAACTCCAGCTGACTCGTACTTTTAAACATCCTTTTTCTCTATTTTATTTTTATTTTTTTGAATTCCCTTGTGGCACAGCTGGTTAAAAAGATGTGGTGTTGTCGCTGCTGTGGCACAGGTTCACTCCCTGGCCTGGGAACTTCCACATGCTGTGGATGTGGCCATAAAAAAAAAAAAAAAAGGCAATATGACACTGGCAAGAGGACAGACATATAGACCAATGGAACAGAACAGAGAGCCGACAAATATTTTTATTTTTGGTAAGTCATGAAAACAGTGTGCGAGGGCATGGCATGCAGGGAAAAACACCAGACTGTGGAGTTGAGCAGATCAAGGTTCAAGTTTTTGCCGGGCCGCTTCTTGGCTGTGCCTTGTCATGTTCCCTTCCCGAAACCTCAGTTTCCTTGTTTATATAATGGGGATTCGCATAAGTCAAAGAGAGTCCTTGCCTCAGGTGTCTTGTGTAATGTCTCTAGTTTGGATCATTGACCCTGTTGGGAATTTAATAAAAACTCTGGTTTCTCTCCTTAATTTGGCATTTAATTTCATGAGGTTCCTGGAGCCACTGAAACCCAGATTCAGTATCTCTGCTCCAGACCAGAGTGCTTAGGATTATGGGAGGAGCCTCTGTGTGTGTGTGTGTGTGTGTGTGTGTGTGTGTTTTCCTTAGGAGCCAGACCAGTGTTTCCTGCAGTCTCTTATTAATTAATAAATGTTTATTGAATGAGGGAATTTGACTAATTTCTGGATTCCTTAATCACCTTGAACTTGGTATTTGGTTTCCCTTGCCCTAGGGCCTGCGACTCTGCCAGCTTCATAATATCGTCTGGGCATGCCGGTAGCCATTGCACTGTGGCAGTAAATATCTGAGCCTGTGGTTTTGCCTTAGGTCAACTGTAGAGGTGGACTCGTGAAACGCTTGGAAGATATTTTCAGTCTATAATAACGTGTAAACATCTTGAGCCAACCATGAAGGGGCGGGACCTCAAAGTATTTGGACACTAGACTGGGCATGACCATCCTGGTATGTGAAATGCTGCTCCTGTGTCTTTACTAATAGAATATAAAATCTTAGGGCCGGGAAGTCTTAGAGACCATTTCACCTAATTCCTCCAGATTGATTAAATGATTTGTCCCTCCACTGGCATGGTGGCATAGCTCAGGTGATGTAATTCTCAACCCCCACGCCTCCTCTGCCCCCCATCAAGTGGGTATTCTTCAGCTCCACTGACTTCTGTGTAGCTTAACCACCTGTGAGACTAAATGCAGCTATTTTAATTCTGAATAACATCACTGTCTGAAATTGGCTTATTTATGCATCTTTATTACCTGTCTCTTTCTCCTTCTGCCCCAGTGCCAACCCCACATGGACAGAAGTCTTGTCTATCTTATTCAATTCAGTGTCCTTAGAGCCTTATATACGTAGTAGGTGTGTAATTCATGTTGGTTGCATGAATGAATGAGAAGGCGTTTCCCTGGCACTTCTTTTAATCACATCAGAAGAGTTGGGATTTCCCCTCATTTTCGTCAATAATTTAGCAAACATTGATTGAACCTACTGTCTCTTCCACACTATACCAGGCACAGAAATGAATGAGATTTGGTGCCCAGCTTCAAGAAGTTATAACCGAAATACAAAAGCAGCAAAGTCAAGAGCAGCAGATCAGATGTGGCCCGCAGTGTTTGTTTCTCTAATACAATTTGCATGCATGCGCCATCACTACCTGTGCCTTTTACTCATCTGCTTTGCTCATTGAACTGCCTGGCTTCTGAGGGTATTTGATTTCAGGTTTCAGGTTCTGTAGATCAGTAGTTTCTAAGTGTGGTTGATTATCGCTTTACCTCAGAAGCAACACACACACAGAGGCATCCAGACCCTAACCCTGGAGATTTGGAATCAGTAGGGCTGGGCTGGAACCGTGGAAGCTGTACAGAAAAATGGTAACTCCATTGGCTGTTGAAATGACCAGACAATCTAGCCAGAAACCTCTGCTTTTCAGGTGAGCATTGAGCATCAGCACTTGTCTTAGAACCCAGACCTGATATTTGACATTTCTTCTTCTTCAGAGATTTTTATGTTCTTTTCCGTACATGCTTCTGTTTCAGGGGGCTCTGGAAGAGTCAAATAGTGTATTTGCTGTCTGTGCACTTACACTCTGAGACAGCCAACAAATAATGTCTGAACTAGTGATAGCCCCAGTTGACTCTCCTTGTCTTTTCATGTGGGAGAGTTATCTCTTTTTTTAAAATTCATTTTTTATTAGAATATAATTAACTTACAGTATGGAGTCAATTTCTGCTGTACAGTGTAGTGACCCAGTCTCACACACGCACACGCACACATTCTTTTTCTCATATTATTTTCCATCATGGTGCATCCCAAGAGACTGGATATAGTTCCCTGTGCTGTACAGCAGGACCTCATTGTTTATCCATTCTAAATGTAATAGTTTGCATCTACTGACCCCAAACTCCCCGTCCATCCCACTTCTCCCACCTCCCCCTGGCAACCGCTAGTCTGTTCTCTGAGTCCTTGAATCTGTTTCAGTTTGGCTAGATGCCGGGATATGAGTTGAATATACTTGGTTACATGGCGACTTTTAAGAATGAATCGTTTTTTTTTTTTTTGTTTTTTTTTGTGGAACAAAGGAGCTGGATTTATGGTTTTCCAGGATGCCTCTTCCTTGACTTGGCAGAAAGATAGTCAGGCCTGTCTCAGCAGACCTGACAGCAGGTGAGCTGTCAAGGCGTTGGCAGTGCTAGGCTCCGCCCAGTGGGACTCAGGGCATCCTACCAGCAAAAAGTAGATGAGGCTTAAATGATTTCACATTTGGACTTTACTTTTTATAATTAATGGAAGTGTTAAATTGGGTGTGACAAATCTAACAGCTAATTGCCAAGCAGGTTTCGTTACCAGCCAGGGAGTAGATAAATGAGAAAAAAAAAAAAGTTAGACTTTCTTTAGAGTTAGAAGACATGTCCACACCTCTCAAAACTGTTGCAAAACTGTCTGTTAAACTCGCTTCACTTGTCTCTGTCAGGGTGGGGGTGGCAGAGTGGAGCGATGTGAAGAAGGGTTGTAACTTAGGAGAATCTGTAAGAGAGGTGAGACTGGGTAAGCCAGGTTTTTTCCTGGGACTTGTTAGGTAGCCTCTTTGACAGGGGTGCTAAAGCCATACTCATTCAGTAGAAACTGTAATTCGAATTCAAACTTGGATCTCTTCCCAGGCCAGCCCTACGTGGTTTGTTGGCCGTCTCTTGAGATGCTGGCCAATTGCAGCTCCCAGTCAGCCATGCGACCAGGGTGGATAACCGCTACACCTACATCCCGCACCTAGACAGCCATTCTGGTTTTCACGTTCAAGTACGGTATTCAATAAATTATTACATGAGCTGTTCAACACTTGAGGATAAAATAGGCTTTGTGTGCGCTGATTTTGCGCAGCTGTAGGCTGATGTGTTTCCTGAGCACATTTTAAGGGGGGCTCGGCTAAACTATGATATTTGGGAGACTAGGTGTATGAAGTGCATTTTTGACATGATGTTTTCAACTTAACAATGGGTTTAGTACTCCCATTATAAGTTGAGGAAGATCTGAGCTGAATGAAAGAAGAAAAGAAGATAGACTTTTTAAAAAAGTATAGTTGCTTTACAATGTTGTGTTAGTGTCAGGTGCAGAGCAGAGTGATTCATTTATACAGACATAGTTATCTATTCTTTTTCACATTCTTAAAAGAATTTTTTTTCATTATGGCCACACCTATGGGATATGGAAGTTCCTGGGCCAGGGACTGAACCCAAGCTGCAGCTGTGACATAATGCTAGATCCTTTAAGCCACTGTGCTGGGCCAGGGAATCGAACCTGAGCCACTGCAGTTGGAGTCTCAACCTACTGTACCATAACGTGAACTCTCTTTTTCAGACTCTTTTCCCTTATAGATTATTATAAAATATTGAGTGTAGTTCCCTGTGCCATATGGCAGGTCCTTGTTGGTCATCTATTTTTTTTTTTTTTGGTTATCTATTTTATATCTAATAGTGTGTATATGTTCATCCCAAACTCCTAATTTATCCCTCCCCCCCTTCTCCTTTGGAAACCACAGGTTTGTTTTCTGTGTCTGTCGGTCTATTTCTGTTTTATACATAAGCTCATTTGTATATGTTTTTTTAAAGATTCTACATAAAAGTGACATCATATGATATTTGACTGACTCACTTAGTTTGACTTAGTATGATAGTCTCTGCTTCCATTCATGTTGCTGCAAATGGCATTATTTCATTCTTTTTTATGGCTGAGTAATATTCCATCGTATGTATGTACCACATCTTTTTTATACATTCATCTGTCCGTGGACATTTAAGTTGCTTCTGTGTCCTGACTGTTGTAAATAGTGCTGTGATGAACACTGGGGTCCTTATATCTTTTCAAATTAGAGTTTTTGTCTTTTCCAGAGATATGCCCAGCAGTGAGATTGCTGGATCAAACGGTAGCTCTATTTTTAGTTTTTAAAGGAATTACCATACTATGTTCTCCATAGTGGCTGCACCAATTTACATTCCCACCAACAATGTAGGAGGGTTTGAAAGGAAAATATATACTTTATCTCTGCTTTCATGGAGCTTACAGACAAAAAATAAGCACACATAAATAAGCAGAATATATGATCGATAGTGCCTGGAATGAGGGAGCTGTTTTGGGTAAGATGACCAGGGGTGGGCTGGTTTGGGAAGAGACTGATGAGAAAGTGATAGACTTGCAAAGCTGGGGAGGAAGTTTTTAAGGAACAGAAAGAAGACCTGGGGAGTGGAGAACTGTGAATGCGGGGTGGCTTGCTGTGGCTTGGAAAAGACGTGCAGGGGCTGGATCGTAATAAGGAATTAGGATTCTATTCTGTGTGCACTGGGAGCCCATTAGGAAGATGGAAGAAGGTTTTAAGCAAAGAAATGTCATGATCTGACCTACTTATGTGAAGAGGTTCCTCTGACTGCTGTGGAGAATAGACCATAGGCGGGGAATAAGAGGAAGACCAGAAGGAGGCTGTTTTTAGGGAGTGTGGTGGGCGAGAGGTGATGGAAGCTTGCCCCAGGGGGTAGCAGTGGAAATGGAGAGAAGTGGGTGGATTTGGAATGTCTTTTGCAACAGAGAAAATTGTTTCGTGGTCTCAGAGCGTTGCATGAGAAAGCTGACACACATACGTACACCCTCTCTCTCTTTTCATGATGAACATTCTTTAAAAAGCATTTGTTCGATTAGAAGATTATTGGCCATAAAGGAGAAAACTCCAAGTATGAGGCATCCTAGGAGAGCAGAAAGCATTCAGGGAGGTACATGGCTATGGTTCTGCGGTCCCAGGCATTTTTGACAGCGTGGATTCGAGGCAGAATGGCAACACACACTGTGTATCTTTTGGCAGATCGGAGCATAATGAAAATAAAATCAGAAAATTCAACCCTGCCTCTTAAAGGAAATAGGATTCAGAACAGATTATCTTAAATCTAGTTTATGAGATAATGTGCTCTCTTATAAACACAGACATTGGTTATGCATTTAGAATGTCTGATTTCTTCTTCTGGATTCCTTTTGACTGCTGTGAAGTCAGTGATCCATTTGGATAGTCTCTGTTACTGTGAAGTTTTAATATGTAACAGTCAGGAACAGAGGGGGAGCACATAAAAGCAAACTGAAATGCTAATAGCTGGTACTCTGAAACCATTAACTTTAAGCCGGTTCTTTCTGACCCGATCTGGGAATATAAGATGGCAGAGAGGCTGCGTATCACTTGGGCACAGATTCTTTAGAAACATCATCCTCAGGAGAAACTCACACCTTCAGTTTCCAGCTCAGCAGCCTTTGCTTTACAGCCTGCATGCCTTTGGGGTGGAGCCGACCACCCACACCGTCACCTTAGGGCTCAAAGGGGAAATGGTGAAAACGGCCCTAGTGTTGCTGGAGGAGGCAGAGCCAGACAGGGGGCTCCTCGTATTGGAAGATGCAACCAATATTCACTAGCTTATTTTATTTCATTTTATTTTTTGCTATTTTAGGGCCACACCCCGGACATGTGGAAGTTCCCAGGCTAGGAGCTATAGCTGCTGGCCTACACCACAGCTCACTGCAACGCCGGATCCTTAACCCACTGAGCGAGGCCAGGGATCAAACCCACATCCTCATGGATCCTGGTTGGGTTTGTTAACTACTGAGTCACGAAGGGAACCCCGTTGCTAGCTTATTTTAATTTTTGTGATCATAAAAATCACCCCAGGAGTTCCCAGCGTGGCGCAGCAGGAACCATAAGGCTACAGGTTCGATCCTGGGCCTTGCTCAGTGGCAGTGGCTTAAGGATCTGGCGTTGCCGTGAGCTGTGGTGTAGGTCACAGACGTGGCTCAGATCTGGTGTTGCTGTGGCTGTGGTGTAGGCCGGCAGCTGAAGCTCCAATTCAACCTCTAGTCTGGGAACCTCTATAGGCCACAGGTGCGGCCCTCAAAAGCAAAAACAGAAAAAGATCACCCCAGAAGCACCCCTAAATAGAGGTGCTCTACTACCACACATTTTACAGATAAGAAGACTGAGGGTTAGCCTGACATTGACCGTCAAGTATAGACGTACCCATTGGCCCAAGGAAAATTGAGCAAGTAGAATTTAAAAACAAAATTAACTTTCTTTTGTGTTAGATTTCACACAAACCTGATTGTTTATTTCAGGCTGACTCATACAGAGTTTCAGCAGATGAAATTTGAGACCTATTGTTGAATACAAAGAGGAATGATACTGGAAGAATGGATGAGATTAATGCTATGTTGGCAGGTGACATTTTTTTTTCCCCCTAAGCTTTTAAGTTTTTCTTTTCCCTCCTCTTTTAGTTCATCTGCAAGTCTGATACATTAACTAATCGGATAAACATCTTTCATCTTAGACTGTATAATGTGTCCCTAGCAGACTAAGTGAGTCAAGCGAAATTATAGTTCAGTCAAGCCAAAAAATATATCATCAGAGAGAAGGCAGTTGAGTCTAGGCTCCATAGTTGAGTAGTGGAGGTTCATACAGCCAAGGACACTGAATTATTCATTGTTGCCGGTTTGTGACAGAGCAAATCCAGAGATGTGTTAGGCTGATTCCATGCGATTGGGTAATTCTGGCCCCTTTGCTTCCTGCCCCACACAAATCTCCTTGCTTCCCTGACCCATAAATTGTGAATATTCAGACATGCCACGATCTTGTTTAGAGTAACGGGATTGGTATGAAGATCAACAAGAAGCACAGTGGACCACGTTTCCTTCCTTTTAAGTGATGTTCTGTCAACGTTTTTGTTTTTGTTTTTTTTGCTTTTTAGGACCGAACCCGAGGCATATGGAGATTCCCAGGCTGGGGGTCAAATTGGAGCTACAGCTGCCAGCCTACACCACAGCCACAGCAATGCAGGATCCAAGCTGCGTATGTGACCTACACCACAGCTCATGGCAACGCCAGATCCTTAACCCACTGAGCAGGGCCAGGGATCGAACCCACAACCTCATGGTTCCTAGTTGGATTCGTTTCTGCTGCGCCCATGATGGGAGCTCCCTGTTTCTGTCAACATTTATAGAATACATTCACTGTATGAGGAGTAAACTGTACAGATTCCCGAGTTGAGAAAATTATAATCTGATGGGTCTTCTTCAAATTTAAACTGTAACTAAAGTTTGTAAATCCTTCCTCTTTCATCTTTGCTCTTTACCCTTGACTTTCTGTCCACTTCACTGGCTGTCTGCTCTTCTACTTCTGATACGACATTGACCTCTTTCTGGCTAAATCTCTGTTTTCACTCCCCTGTCTTCCTGGAAAATACTAGGTGCTGGATGCTTCTTTAGTCTCATGGGAGCAGTTACCTCCTGGGGAGCAGGGAGAGATGGGTATGTGTCTCTTACTGGTACATACACTGTGCTTGCTCTCTCAGTCAGTGTGCGAACACATTGTATTTTCCTATTCAAGCCTATTGAGTAAGTAATAAGAACCAGGTGCTCGAATAAATTAATCACACGCCAAATTTCATATTGGAAATGAACTATTTTAGTTTAAGACTGCAGTACCTTTGTAAAGCTATGATATATGGCAGTGATGAAAGCTTCTTAAAATCCGTTATAGCTACACACCTTAAAAATTTTCATTATTACCCACGTTTTGTATGTATGTGCCTATGTGTGTCTATGCTTATGTATGCACATGCCAATGTGTGAGTATGAATATGCTCATTTACATACTACATCAATGAAGATATTCTGTGAGCCAGGACTTTGTGTGCCAGCTCTTAGCCTGAATTCAATTTTACGGATGAGAGAGATACCCTGAAAATGGAACCACTGGCACAACCTTGTGTATAATCCTACTCGCAGGCAGAGCCGTAATGATCAGCAACATAAGCTCAAGATGTGCAAAACATTCAGAGAACACAGGCGAAAGCACTTTTCCCCCTCATGAGCTAGGTTGCCCTCCAAAAGCAACAAGTACTACTTGTCTTTTCCGAGAGCCGTGAGGGCGCCCTGAGACTCTTTGTGGTTTAGGCTTCATGGGAGTAAGATTCCTCTGCACCCTCAGCCTAGAAAGACTTTACAGGGCTCTTGGAATTTGGTGAAAGTTTCCTAACTTTGAAGCTTGAGAAGGCTCTCATTTCTGATTAGGCAATTGTTAACATGTTTTTTTTTTTTTTCCTGACCTAATACCATGATGCCAAAAACTCACATATGGTTGCTCTCTTTGGAAAACAGTACATGGCCTCAGACGCTTAAAGATCGTATCTAGTTGAGAAGTCATGTCAACTGCAAATGTGTGTTTTTGGTCTTTTTGCCCCCAGCCTTCCTGAACTTTTTGATTTCTTCAGATTCTCGTTCTTTTGCTTTCTGATCTTCACTTTACTGTTCATAGTGTCTGGAATACTTTAAAAAATTGTGGTTAAAGTACACATGACATAAAATTCACCGTCTTCACCATTTTTAAGTGTACAGTTCAGTGGCATAAATACATTGACATTGTTGTACAACAGTCATCACCACCCACCATCTGTCTGTAGAACTTTTTCTTTCTTTCTTTCTTTCTTTTTTCTGTCTTTTTGCCTTTTCTAGGGCTGCTCCTGTGGCATATGGAGGTTCCCAGGCTAGGGGTCTAATTGCCGGCCTACACCACAGCTCATAGCAACGCCAGATCCCTAACCCACTGAGCAAGGCCAGGGATCGAACCCACAACCTCATGGTTCCTAGTTGGATTCATTAACCACTGCGCCACGACGGGAACTCCTGTAGAACTTTTTCATCATCCCATACAGAAACTCTGTATCCATTAAACAGTAACTCCCAATTTCCCCTTCCTCCCCATTCTACTTGGAAAACCACCATTCTACTTTCTATGAATTGGACTCTTCTAAGTAACTCATAGAAGTGAAACCATACAGTAGTTGTCCTTTTGGACTGGTTCTCAAAAGGATAGGGTTCCTCAGGGTCTTTCATGTTATAATATGTATCAGAATTTTCATCCTTTTTAAGGATGAATAATATTCTATTGTATGAATAGACCACATTTTGTTTATCCATTCATCTGATGGACACTGGGTTGCTTCCATCTTTTGGCTGTTGTGAATAATGCTCCTTTGAAAATGAGTGTACAGATATCTCTTTAAAACCCAGTTTTCAGTACCCAGACATGGAATTGCTGGATAATATGGTTATTGAATTTTTAATTTTTGAGGAATGACCAGACTGGTTTCCATCAGGACTGCACCATTTTACATTCCCACCAACCGTGTATGAGGGTTTCAGTTTTTCTGCATTTATGCCAACGTTTATTATTATTATTTTTGCAATAGCTTTTGTCTCTGAAACACATTTGACCACTGTTCCCTCTGCTTTGCTGACACCTGCTAATGTTACGGTTCTCAACGCAGATGTTATTTCTAGAAGGCCTTCCCTGAGAGCTCCCTATACTGTCTTTTAAGTTAGATGCTTCAATCTTTGCCTCCTGTATCATAGAACTTTCTGTATTTGATTATAGTTTGCTTGTTTAATTCTGTGTTGGGTTCCGTGGTGGCAGGAATGTCTGTCTTGAACTGTCATGATCACTATTGTCTCCTTCAACCTGGCTCTCAGTAAAGGCAATGGTTGGAATGTGCGTCTTTAAGTTTAAATAAGTATTCCCAATGGTATTCTATTGTGCAGCCTGGGTTTGGTAGATAAAACATGTGAATTCAGATCTCAGCTTTTGACTTTTTGAGATCTTATGTATTTTGCCTAAGTCTTGGTTTTCACGTCTTTAAAATAGGGGGAACGATGTCCGCTTCATCCTCATAAGAATGTAATGATTATGAGTTAGCATAGGTACAAGCACATACTACAGCCAATAAACATGAGCGAAGCAGGGGAAAAGAACTCCAAGAGGCTCATTCTTGCTGGCACTGACATTAAGATGAAAAATAGGAGAAACAGAATTCAGGAAGTTAGAAAGGGAAAACGCTGACTTTGATTTTGAGCTTATTGCATCTCAAATGCTAATGGGGACTTTCATGTAATATCCTGGAGAGAGATAGTTTAGATGTAGGATGGGGTTAGAGATGAGGATTTGAGTGTTATCTGTAATGAGCTCGTTTTAAGAAGATGGGATTGCCTACAGGAAGAATGTTTTATAGAGGGAGAAGGAGAAGGGTGAGGAATGTCTGCTACTCAGGGCAGAGGAGGAAAGACCTGAAACAGAGACTGAGAAGGAGGGAGTATAGGCTAGAGGAAGAAAAGAGAGGGATGTTTTAGAAACCAAGGGAAAAGAGGATGTTGAGAAAGAGATGCAGGTACTTAACCTCTACCCAGAACTTCCCAAATGACTGAGAGGATGATGCTGTGTTTTAGCAAGCTGCGTTGATCACTGACCTTGTGGAGAATTGTTTTAGTAGAATGGCAGTGGTGGAAGCCAGACTGTAATGGGGATTAGGGCAAAAGGAGACAGTGGGCATTTGGGTCATTTATCTTAAACGGTTCTTCAGGAAGTTTGGTAGGGAAAGAAAGAATGCATTGGGATGGTAGCTGGGGTGGGAAATAGGAAAAGCCAAGCAAGTGTTTAACTAATTAATTATGAATTAATTAACAATTAATTTGTTAAGGTGACAGGATTTTTTTTATATGACCCAGTCATATACACACACACACGCATATGTATGTATTCTTTTTCTCACATTATCTTCCATCACGTTCCATCACAAGTGACTAGATATAGTTCCCTGTGCTCTACAGCAAGATCTCATGGCTTATCCATTCCAAATGTAATAGTTTGCATCTGTTAACCCCAGACTCCCAGTCCATCCCACTCTGTCCCCCTCCCACTTGGCAACAAGTCTGTTCTCCAAATCCGTGAGTTTCTTTTCTGTGGAAAAGTTCATTTGTGCCATATATTAGATTCCAGATATAAATGATGTCATATGGTATTTGTCTTTCTCTTTCTGACTTACTTCACTTAGTATGAGAGTCTCTGGTTCCATCCATGTTGCTGCAGATGGCCTATTTTGTTCTTTTTTATGGCTGAGTAGTATAGCATTGTGTATATATACCACATCTTCTGAATTCATTCATCTGCTGATGGTCATAAAAATGGCATATTACCCAAAGCAATCTACAGATTCAATGCAATCACTATCAAATTACCTATGACATTTTTCATAGAACTATGACAAACAATCCAAAAATTTATATGGAACAACAAAAGACTCAGAATTGCCTAAGCAATCCTGAGGAACAAAAACCAAGCAGAAGGCATAACCCTCCCAGACTTCAGGCAACCCATTTATTTATTTATTTATTTGTCTTTTTGTCATTTTCTTGGGCCGCTCCCGCGGCATATAGAGGTTCCCAGGCTAGGGGTCTAATTGGAGCTGTGGCTGCCAGCCTACACCAGAGCCATAGCAATGCAGGATCCGAGCCGCGTCTGCGACCTACACCACAGCTCACAGCAACGCTGGATCCTTAACCCACTGAGCAAGGTCAGGGATTGAACCCGCCACCTCATGGTTCCTAGTTGGATTCATTAACCACTGCGCCACGAGGGGAACTCCCAGGCAACCCATTTAATTCAATCTTCATAACAACCTTGTGAGGTAGGTATGATTACTGTATCTATTTTATAGATGGGGAAACTGAGGCACAGAGAGATTAAGTAACTTACTCAAGATCATGCAGCTAGTAATTGGCAGGGGCAAAATTTGAACCAATAAGGTCTGGAACCTCTGCTCTTAACCATTATTTTAGGCTGTGCCTGCCACCTTTTTTGTCTTGTATTTGGAAGGTACTTAAAGAATTACCTGTATGTCTGAAGTTAAAATCTGAATAACTAAGTGGGAAGACTGGTCCTCTGCTTATTATATGTCAAATTGGAGTTTTATATGTTATAGCACAATGAAATTAGCACATGCGATGATTAGGTTAGGTTGCCAGCCTTAGCATTTTTGCAGAAAAAGAATAACTTCATTAGAATTATTATTTCCTTTTTATCCAACAAGCCAGCAGTGGTAATTTTTCACTAGAGATGTAATTGAAAAAGGAAACTTTCAAACATAAAATGCACATATTGAAATAAGATTCAAAATATGCTGCTGAGGTTATAGAGTTTTGCTCAATGCCTCGGTCGAGAAATTTTGGTAATAAAGAGTATGTATTGACTTTCCAGAATCCTGGGAATGGATAAATGAAAACAAAAAGAAATATCTACTTTGAAATAACTTATCCTTTCAGGTATTTTTTTTTTTGAACTTTTCATCCCCACTAGGCAAAACTAATAGTTGATATAGCTGTGTCAGCAGCTAAGGGATTTCTATTGCGGTGGTTGTTGTTCAGGTCATATTTCACACCTTATGTAATCCAGTTGTGGTGGCTACACAAGGGGAAGTGTTTAGTGTTTGATTATGCAGCATGCTGTGGAAACAGCAGAGAGCCAGAGAGGGACAGTGGAGAGCTAAGGATAATTAAATGGACAGTCACTGAGGTCACTTACTTATGTCTTTGCTGCAGCACCATGTACACTCTGCTTTCCCATGGCAGGTTGCTTGATCATGGTTTAGTGGTTAAAGCTTTGTAAAATTACCTAGAAGTCAGAAATCCAACTGGTCTCAAGTGTTATTATTTACAGTTGGACTGCTGGCAGGAAAGCCCTCAGTTTGATCAGACCAATGCTGGGCAAGACACGTGGTGAAATCTCACGGAGCTCTGTCCTCTGACCTTGGAATCGAACACTAAGGTATAAAATTTCTAGGGGAAAATTTCCCTGAAGATTGAAATATGATTGAGGAGGTTTGACTTTATCGTCTAAACAAGTGTGGCCCACCGAAGAGTGTTTCTCCTCTTGGAAATGTGAGGGGTCCATTATTAGGTCCTTGGAATAGAATGTGGCAATGACGAGGTTTTAATTAATCTGGTATCTCTCTTTTATGGTTTGGAACGGTATTGCCCTTGCCCTTGCATTCATTTACAAAATCATGGGCAGTAGTTTGATTGTGGAGAAGACTCTTGAGTAAGTGATTGTCTCTGTTTGCAGTTGAACACTTGGAGGTGGTTCAAGGAAATTATAGCTTACAAGACAGTTACTCCACATGAAGTCAAAAGAATAGAGACGTCAAAAGAATAGAGAATTCTCCTAAGTCATTACCCCTGAGAAAAGAATCCAACCTTTTATCAAAGATACTTATTGCTTTGATATTAATATTCTTCAAATGTGTAAACTGTCCTTCCCTGGAAGTTGCAGTCATTTCCCCAGGGAATCCCTGGCCTTTATTTCTCTTTGGATCCTGTTAGCTGCTTTGCATCATGGAAATTTTTCTCTTCAGGACGTTTTCTTTCCCTTTTAAAACTTGGGCTACATTTTTTTCTTTTTTCTTTTGGCCACATCTGCAGCATGTGGAAGTTCTTGGACCAGGAATTGAACCCACGCCACAGCAGCGACTCGAGCCACAGTGAAAATGCCAGATCCTTATTAACCTGTGGAGCCACCAAGGAGCTCTGAAACTTGGGCTACATTCTTAAAATTGACCGTTGTAGGTGTGAACTTATGATCAAGTTGATGAGGAAATAGGTTTTGATATTCAAATTACTATCCAAGGAGCTAGAATATATATTTTATACCTATGGTTTTACTTATTTGTAATAATTTCCCTTGAAAGAGTAATTTATGAGATCAAGGAAGGCTCACTTTGTGGACTGCTTGGCAAAGTTTGCTGTGTAGGGAAAGGTATCGTGTAAGGGAGGATGTTTAAAAAGTGCTGTAGGGAGTTCCCGTCATGGCGCAGTGGTTAACAAATCCGACTAGGAACCATGAGGTTGCGGGTTCGGTCCCTGCCCTTGCTCAGTGGGTTAAGGATCCGGCGTTGCCGTGAGCTGTGGTGTAGGTTGCAGACGCAGCTCGGATCCCACGTTGCTGTGGCTCTGGCGTAGGCCGGTGGCTACAGCTCCGATTCAACCCCTAGCCTGGGAATCTCCATATGCCATGGGAGCGGCCCAAAGAAATAGCAAAAAGACAAAAAGACAAAAAAAAAGGTGCTGTAAAATGTCGTGTTATAACTTGATGCAAGAGATGTGAACTCCACTAGTAATTAACTCAGTTGTTTGAAGGGTGGTCATACATAGTGGAGGAGAAATGAATTCTAATTAATCGGCTTGCATAAAACCCAGATTCATTGTCTTCACATTTATGGATTCTTAGATTTAGAACAGCAAAAAAAAAAAAAAAAAAAAAAAAAGAAAAAAAAGGACAAGGCCATGAAAAAGCATTTCACAAAAGCGCTTTTGCAAAAGACAATTGGTGTATGAAAAGTTACTCAACCTGAGTAACAAAGAAATATAGATTAGAATGGAACTTTTTTCATTTTTCCACTTGCTAAAGATTTAGAAGTTTGATAATAAGTGGTATTTGAGTATTTGAAGAATGGGTATTGTCTGTTGATGAGATGAAGTGGTTATTGTTTTTTTTTTCCTGTAGGGCAGTTTCACAATGTGAATCAAGAGGTTTTAAAAGAGCGTACCTTTTGACCTAGTGAAGCTCTGGCTAAGACTTTCTGATCATCCAGAAATCATCTCTGCTTTCTTGTTAAATGGTGCCGTGAAGCTCACAGTTTGTGTTTGCCTTCTGTTCCGAACACCTGTCAATAACAGATAACACGTTAAAAAAATGAAAGTTAATAAAAGAGTCATAGCTGGGCTTCCAGGGAAGACATTGTTGTGGACCAGATAGAGAATAATACCTAAAGGGATAAGCTGGGTTGACACTGTGGCCCTGCAAGGACTTCTGGAGTGGAAACAGAATGGGAATTCAGGTCCTCTGGGGTAATAGAGACTAAGGTTTACCCCTTGAGATGGGACCCGAACTAGGCTTAAACTGTGTGAAGCCAGGAGAGGAGGTGAAATTGTACTTCTCATAAAAGGAGACTGAAAATGGACTGTGTGAGGAGCATAGCCTATACAGAGCTATGGGTTTTGAGGGGCAGGAAAAGACCGTGAAGAGTAGAGGACAAATCACATTGGACTGGTTGATTGTGGAGGAAAGAGAGAGATTGTGATGCTCCAAGTCCCCATCCTGTGAGGCTTGGTCCTGGCCTGGGGGTACAGGGATCCTCCTGGAGGAAACTGCTGAACCATCCACCCTGGAGGCTACAGGTGAGCAGCTGCGGAGAGAGGAGGGGGAAAAAAAGGAGGAAAAAAGTGAAGACAAAAAAGCTATCCACGGGAGTTCCCGTCGCGGCGCAGTGGTTAACAAATCCGACTAGGAACCATGAGGTGGCGGGTTCGATCCCTGGCCTTGCTCAGTGGGTTAAGGATCCAGCGTTGCCATGAGCTGTGGTGTATGTAGGTCGCAGACATGGTTCGGGTCCTGCGTTGCTATGGCTGTGGTGTAGGCCGGCAGCTGAAGCTCTGATTCGACCCCTAGCTTGGGAACCTCCACATTGCCGCAGGAGTGGCCCTAGAAAAGGGCAAAAAAAAAAAGACCAAAAAAAAAAAAAAAAGCTATCCACTCAGAATTAGCCTTCGAAACAAAATACCAAAATGCTTGAAGAAAAGCGTAATTAAAAAAGAAAACAAGTGCAAATAGGATTAACAATGTGAGTGAAAATTCATTCTGGATGAGATTAATTTCATAAAAAAGTCAGCCAAAAGCTGAAACAGTCATGTTCAAGAAATTCAAAGGGATGAGAAAAGGCATCACATGGATAAAAATGAAATTTAAAAATGCCCCCAGGAGTTCCCATTGTGGCACCCTGGAAACGAATCCAACTGGCATCCATGAGGATGTGGGTTTGATCCCTGGCCTTGATCACTGGGTTGGGGATCTGGCGTTGCCATGAGCTGTGGTGTAGGTGGCAGAGTCTTGGATCCTGTGTTGCTGTGGCTGTGGTGGAGGCTGGTGGCTACAGCTCCGATTAGATACCTAACCTGGGAACCTCCATATGCCCTGGGTGTAGCCCTAGAAAAGACAAAAAGACCAAAAAAAAAAAAAATCAGTTCTTAGTTTTGTTGATTTAGAAACTTTTTTTCCCCCCCTCTGGACTCTCATTTATTTCTGCTCTGATCTTGGTTATTCCCTTCTTTTTGCTAAGTTGGGCTTAGTTCTTTTTCTAACTCCTTTAGGGGTAAAGTTAGGTTGTTTATTAGAGATAGTTCTGTTTTCTTAATAAGTGTTAATTACTATAAACTTCTTTCTCAGAGCTGCTTCTGCTGCATCCCTAAGTTTTGGTATGTTGAGTTTCCATTTTTGTTTGTTTCAAGATGTTTTAAAATTTTTTTTTTGTCTTTTCTCTTTTTTGTTGTTGTTGTTGTTGTTGCTATTTCTTGGGCCGCTCCCGCGGCATATGGAGGTTCCCAGGCTAGGGGTTGAATCGGAGCTGTAGCCACCGGCCTACGCCAGAGCCACAGCAACGCGGGATCCGAGCCGCGTCTGCAACCTACACCACAGCTCACAGCAACGCCGGATCGTTAACACACTGAACAAGGGCAGGGACCGAACCCGCAGCCTCATGGTTCCTAGTTGGATTCGTTAACCACTGCGCCACGACGGGAACTCCTTTTTTTTTTGTCTTTTGTCTTTTTTGTTGTTGTTGTTGTTGTTGCTATTTCTTACAAGATGTTTTAAAATTTTTTAGCTTCTTTGACCTATTTGCTGTCCAGGGGTCTGTTTTTTAATTTGTACATATGGGTGTATTTTTCAGTTTTCCTTCTGTTTCTTACCATTGTAGTTGAGAAAGATACTTGGTATGATTTCAGTCTTTTTAAATTAGCTAAGACTTGTTTTATGGCCTAACATAAACCTGTCCTGTCTCTGTGCCCTTGAGAAGAATGTGTATTCTGCTGCTACTGGATAGAATGCTCTGTAAATGTTTATGAAGTCTGTTGGGTTTACGGCATAGTTCAACTCCAGCGTTTTCTTATTGAATTATGGTCTGGATAATCTATTGTTGAATGTGAGGTACTGAAGTTCCCACTATTTTTTTTTTTGAAATTTCATTTTTATATTTTTTACAGAATAAAATACATATATTTAAACACAATTACATTCACACAGATTATTATATCATGGATCTTAAGAAACAGATTAGTGACTCCCTCTGGAGAATTGGAATGGAAAATATGCTGAGACAAATAGGAAATTTATTCTATACTTTATCCCATTTTGTATGGCTTTCATCTTTACTATTTAGTATTATCTATTACATTTCAATTTTTCTTTAAAAATTAGCATTATATTGAAATTGTGTATATTATGCAACTAAAATTTATAAAGAAGAAAGCCTTATATACCATTAAATATTTTATATAGCATAATAGAAAGAATAACTTAACTGGTAAGAATAACAAAAATAATACACCCTCTGAAAATAAGTAAAATATAAAATGCATAAATTGGTTAAAAAACAGTGTAACTATATAAATATGTCCTCACAATTTGTTACATCTTATTGATTCTTCAATATAGGCATTACACCATTCTAGGTGATGTGATAAACAAGACATTATAGACCTTACATTGTACCATGGAGAGAAGTGGTTATTAATAATACAATTGTAGAACTGTATTATTTAATTGTACAGTTGCATTATTTAATTATAATTATCATAAATTCTTTGATGGAGAGAAAATCAGAATCAGATGTAAGAAGACTTCAGCATTCCAAGAATGATGTCATATGACCCCCTTCATGGTAGATTATGCACTTATTTACTATGAGATATATTTCTTCTCCAGAGATTCCTTGTTTGTGTATCAATTGTAGATTTTTGGTTTGCAGTTATTCTGAAGTTTTGATATAAGAGTCTATATGTATATGAGATTGTTTTAAGTTGTTCTCTTAATTGTAAGTTCATCTCCAGTGTCCTGCATTTGTACCCACCTCTTCTCATGATTTCTGATTTTGGTGGTATAATTGTGCATGGATGATTTCATATCTTTACTGTATATATACCTTTACTAGTGAGCCTTGTCATTTGTGGAATTTTGTTTCCTGTTGCTGTCTTTTCTTTTCTGCCTAGAGAAGTTCCTTTAGTATTTGTTGTAAGGCTGGTTTAGTGTTGCTGAAATCTCTCAGCTTTTGCTTATCTGTGAAGGTTTTGATTTCTCAACAAATCTGAATGAGAGCCTTGCTGGGTAAAGTAATCTTGGTTGGAGGTTTTTTCCTTTCATCACGTTAAGTATATCATGCCACTCTCTTCTGGCCTGCAGAGTTTCTGCTGAAAAATCTGCCAATAACCTTATTGGGGTTCCCTTGTATGTTACTTGTTTCTTTTCCCTAGCTGCTTTGAGGATTTTTTCTTTGTCTTTGATTTTGGTCAGTTTGATTAATATGTGTCTCGGTGTATTCCTCCTTGGGTTCATTTTATATGGTACTCGTTGTGCTTCCTGGATTTGAGTGAGTGGTTCCTTTCCCATGTGAGGGAAGTTTTCAGCTATTATCTCTTGGAATATTTTTTCTGTCCCCTTTTCTCTCTCTTCTCCTTCTGGTACCCCTATAATGCAGATGTTGGTGCATTTAATGTTGTCCCAGAGTTCTCTGAGACTCTCTTCATTTCTTTTCAATATTTTTTCTCTTTTCTGTTCTGTATCCATAATTTCCACTAATCTGTCCTCCACCTCTTTTATTCGTTCTTCTGCCTCCTGTATTCTGCTGTTAGCTGCCTCTAGTGAATTTTTTATTTCAGTTTTTGTATTTTGCATCTCTTCTTGTTTAAGTTTTATATCTTGTATCTCTTTGGTCAGTGTTTCCTGTAAGTTATCTGTCTTTGCCTCCAGTTTATTTCCAATGTTTTGCATCACCTTCAGCATCAGCAATCTAAAGTCTTTTTCTGGAGTTCCCATCGTGGCGCAGTGGTTAACAAATCCGACTAGAAACCATGAGGTTGCGGGTTTGGTCCCTGCCCTTGCTCAGTGGGTTAACGATCCGGCATTGCCGTGAGCTGTGGTGTAGGTTGCAGACGCGGCTCGGATCCCGCGTTGCTGTGGCTCTGGCTTAGGCTGGTGGCTACAGCTCCGATTTGACCCCTAGCCTGGGAACCTCCATATGCCGTGGAAGTGGCCCAAGAAATAGCAAATAGACAAACAAACAAACAAAAAAATAATAATAATAAAGTCTTTTTCTTGGAGGCTGAGAATCTCCTCATCGCTTAGCTGATTTTCTGGGGTTTTTCCTTTCTCCCTCATCTGAGTTATAGTCCTCTGTCTTTTCATTTTTATAGGTTTTTGGTGTGGTTACCTTTTTATAGATAATAGAGTTGTAGCCTCTCATACTTCTGGTGTCTGCCCCCCTTGTGGCTGAAGTCAGTATGGGGGCTTGGTGTAGGCTTCCTGATGGGAGGGGCTGATGCCTGCCCCCTGGTAGGTGGAGCTGATTCTAATCCCTCTGGTGGGTGGGGCTTAGTCTCTGGATGGGATTAGGGGCAGCTGTGGCCTGAGGGGTCTTTAGGCAGCCTGTTTACTGAGGGGCGAACTGTGATCCCACCTGGATTGTTGTTTGCCCTGGGGCTTCTCAGCACTGACTGATGGGTAGGGCCAGATTTTCCCAAAATGGCCACCTCCAGAGAAAGGCACAGCTGCTGAATATTCCTGAGAGCTTTGCTTTCAATGTCCGTCCCTCACAACAAGCCACATTCACCCCTGTTTTCCAGGATGTCCTCCAAGAACTACAGTCAGGTTTGACCCAGATTCCTATGGAGACCTCAATCTGCCCTGGGACCCAGTGCACGTGAAAGTTTGTGTGTGCCTTTTAAGAATGGGATCTCCATTTCCCCCAGTCCTGTGGAGCTCCTGTGCACAAGCCCCACTGGCCTTCAATGCCAGATGCTCCAGGGGCTCTTTCTCCCAGTGCCAGTTCCCCGCATGCGAGGATTTGATGTGGGACTCAGAACTCTCACTCCTGTAAGGTGAGTTTCTGTGAACCAGTTAGTTTTCAGTCTGTGGAGCTTCCCACCCTGGAGGTATGGGGTTGTTTATATCGTGAAATCACCCCTCCTACCTCTTCTTGTGGCGTCTTCTTTTTCTTCTGGAGTAGGGTATCTTTTTTAAGGTTTCTGGTCCATTTGGGTTGAGATTGCTCAACCTTTAGTTGTGAATTTTGTTGTTTTTAGGAGAGAAGTTGAGCTCCAGTCCTTCTATTCTGCCATCTTAATCCTCTCTCCCTCCCACTATTTTTGACTTTTCTGTTTTTCTTTTTGTATCTATTAGTATAGCTGACCTTTGAGCCATATGGGTTTGAACTGCACAGGTCTACTTTTACATAGATTTTTTTTCAATAAATATACAGTCAGCCCTCTATAGCCACAAGTTCTGCATCCACAGATTCAACCAGCCATGGCTCCATTACTGTATTTGTGATCTGCAGTTGGTTGAATCCGTGGATATGGAACCCATGGATACAGAGGGCCAACTATGGGACTTGGGGATACTTGGATTTTGGTTTCTGAGATGGGTCCTGGAACCAGTTTCCTGCGGATACTAAGGGATGACTGTATTTGCTTATTATATTTAGATATTCCAATGTTGGGTGTATATATGTATTCATGATTGTTATATCCTCTTTATGAATTGACCCCTCTATCATTATATGATGATCTTTTTTATCTCATGTTGCTGCTTTGGAGTTAAAGTCTTTTTTCATTAAGTATATTTACGCCTGCTCTCTTTTAGTTTCCGCTTGCATAGAGTATCTTTTCCCATCCTTTTACTTTGTGTGTTTTTAAATCTTAAGTGAATCTCTTTTAGGCAGCATAAAGTTGTGTAATTTTTTTTTTTTAACAATCCTTTCAGCCACTCTGTGTCTTTTGTTTGGAGAATTTAATCCATTTACCCTAAGAATGATTATTAACAGGAAGGGACTAACATCATCTTTTGATTGTTTTGTGGCTGTTTTGTAGTTCCTTTGTTCTTTTCTTCCTGTCTTGCTGTCTTCCTTTGTGAATTGATGATTTTCTGTAATGGTAATTCCCTTTAATTTCTGTAAAGGATTCCCTTCTCTTTAGTTTTGTGTTTCTACTGTAGGTTTTGGCTTTATGGTTCACATGAGGCTTACATAAAACATCTTGTAGGAGTTCCTGTTGTGACTCAGCAGTTTAAGGACCCAACATTGTCTCTGCGAGGATGTGGGTTCCATCCCTGGCCTTGTTCAGTGGGTTAAGGATCCTGCATTGCTGCAAGCTATGGTGTAGGTTGCAGATGTGGCTTGGATCCATTATTGCTGTTGCTGTGGTGTAGGCAGGCAGCTGCAGCTCTGATTTGACCCCTAGCCTGGGAACCTCCATAGGCCACAGGTACGGCCCTATAAAGGAAAAAAAAAACATAGCTGTAACAATCTTTCTTATGCTGATAACTTATTTTCAGTTGCATACAGAAACTACCCTTGGATTCCTCACCTTTTATGTTTCTGATGTCATAATAGCTTCTCTTTATATTGTGTATTCATTAATAAATTATTGTAGCTATAGTTTTAAAAATATTTTTATTTTTTACTGAACTATTTTAGTCTGTTTACTAGAGATAACTGGCTAGCACATCATCATTTTACAATGTTAGAGTTCTAAATTTTACTATTTACTTTACCAGTGTGTTGTATATTTTTGTGTTACTAATTTAGTGTCCTTTTATTTCAGCTTAAAGAGTTCGTTTCAGCATTTCTTGTAAAGCAGATCTAGTGAAGGTGAATTTCTTCAGCATTTGTTTGTCTGGGAAAGTCTTTATTTTTTCTTCATTTTTGAAGGACAACTTTGCCAGATAAAATATTCTTGGTATTCTTGGTTGGCCGTTTTTGTTTTTTTTTTTTTCTTTCTTTCAGTTCCTTGAATATATCATCCCACTCTCTCCTGGTCTATAAAGTTTCTATAGCTTTGTGGGTGCTTCTCTTGTTGCTTTTAAGATTTCTCTCTTTGTCTTTGATTTTTGACAGTTTTGCTATAATTTTTTTCTTTTTCTTTTTAGAGCTGCACCCGAAGCATATGGAAGTTCTGAGGCCAGGGGTCCAACAGGAGCTCCAGATGTCAGCCTACACCACAGCCATAGCAATGTGGGATCTGAGCTGCATCTGTATCCTACACCACAGCTCACGGCAACGCTGGATCCTTAAGCCACTGAGCAAAGCCAGGGATTGAACTGGCATCCTCAGGGATACCAGTGGGGTTCATAAGCCATTGAGCCACAGTGGGAACTCCCTGTTATAATTCATTTTGAGTTAGATCTTTTTGAGTTGAATTTGTTTGGGGACCTATGAGCATTATGAATTTGGATGGCCAAGTCCATCCCTATATTTGGGAAGTTCTCAGATATTTTTTCTTTAAATATACTTTCAGCCCCCTTCTCCTTCTCTTTGCCTCCTTGGACTCCATTTTGTTTGTGAATTGTTTCCCTAACTTCTTTGAATTTTCTTTCTGTGTGTTCTTGTAGCTTGTTGACCTTTCTTAAATCGACTATTTTGAATTCTTTATTGGGCAAATCAGAGATCTCCATGTCTTTGGAGACAGGCATTGGGAAATTATTGCTTTCCTTTGATGGTGTCGTATTTCCTTGATTTTTCATGTTCCTTGAAGTTTTATACTGCTGTCTTTGCACTTGAAGTAGGATTCATCTCCTTTTTTGCTCTGAGACCTGCTTTGTCTGATATCAATATAGCTACTTCAATTTTCTTTTGGTCAGAATTACATTGATAAATATTATTTATCCTTTTAGTTTAAAAAGTCTTTTTTATCATAAAATTTTCATAACATAAAATTACTCTTTTGACCATTTTAAAGCATGCAGTTGTATAGCATTAAGTACATTCACATTGTTGTACCCATCCTTTTACTTTTAACCTATTTGTTTCCTTATATTTGAAGTAAATTTCTTACAGGCAGTTTATAGTTAGATATTGATTTTTAAAATTTAATCTGACAGTCTTCCTTTTAATTGAATCATTTGGACTATTTTCATTAAATTTCCCATGTAGTTACCATATCTGATGCTTTTCATTCCCTTGTGAAGACTCAGATTTGTTTAGTGTCATTTTCTTTCTACCTAATAGTCTTCTTTTGTCATTTCCTAGAGTGAAGTTATGCTGTTGTTGGATTTCTACTTTTCTACTTCTGAAAAAGAATTTAGTTTGCCTTGGGTGTGTGGGTGTGTGTGTGTGTGTAGGATGACAAAATATTTTGTGTTTTTTAAAAATTTTATTTTTATTAGAGTACAGTTATACCACTCAACCATAGAAAAGAACAAAATATTTTGCCTTGTTTTTGGAAGATATTTTGGCATGGGATAGAAACCTAATTTGGCAACTTTTTTTTTTCTCTCGGTTCATTCAGAATGTTTCTTCTCTGTCTTCTGGGTCACATGGTTTCAACAAGATATTTCATGTTATGATCGGTTCCTTTGTACCTACTCTTTGTATTTCTCTGATTGCTTTTAAGATTTTCTCTTTTATACTGATTTTAAGTAATTTGATTACATTGTGCCTTAGTGTTATTTCCTCATGGCGTGTGTGTGTGTGTGTGTGTGTGTGTGTGTGCGTGCGTGTGTGGAGTTATTTGAACAACCTGAATCTGTAGATTTATATTTTTCATCAGTCTGGAAAATTCTTGGCTAGTATTTTTCTTTTTGCCATTCTGTCTCCTCTTCTTTGGTGACTCTAATCATATGTATTAATAAACTAATAATTAAAGACATCCTGCGTCCTCATTGACACTCTGATAATTATTTTTTGCCTGTGTTTCCTTTTGGATAATTTTCATTGCTGTATCTTCACGTTCACTATTCTTTTATTTGGTTATATCTAATCTGCTTTGAATCTTAGCCAATATATATTTCATCTCAGACATGGTGGTTTTCCTGTTTGGAGGTTTGATTTAATTTTGTTTATTTCTTTTTCTCTATTAACATGTCAGTCTTTCCCTAACTTCTTAAAATTATGAACTATAGTTTTTAATGTGCTTGTCTGCTATAATTATACCATCTCTGTCATTTTGGAGCCAGTTCCAACTGATTGATTTTCCTCTTCATTATCAGTCATATTATCTTGCCTTATAGCCTTGTCTTTCTATCTATGTCTTATAGTGTGTGATTGGTTTGATCCTTTCAGTCTTACTTTTAAGCTTTATTGTGAAGGAATAGAGCAGCTGGTCCAGGGCGTATTTTCTACCACTATTGAGAAAGAGTACTCCTGAGAATTCTTCCTGATTTGTGGATTGTGAGGTTTTTTTTTTTTTTTTTTTATCCTGGCTGGATCTTCGGTCTACTGCAGCATAGGCTCACATTATTAGAAACTGAAGAAGAAATACTAAAAGGTGGAGTTACCGTTATGTCTCAGCAGTAACAAATCTGACTAGGATCCATAAGGATGCAAGTTTGATCCCCAGCTTCATTCAGTGGATTAAGGATCCCGCGTTGTCATGAGCTGTGGTGTAGGTCACTGATGCAGCTTGGATCTGGCGTTGCTGTGGTGTGGCATAGGCGAGCTATAAGCTCCCGTTTGACCCCTAGCCTGGGAACTTCCATGTGCCGTGGGTGCACCTTAAAAAAAAAAAAGACCAAAGAAAAAATCTTGAAAGCATTGTAGAGCTACCAAAGCAGCCAGGACTTAAGAGTCCAAAAGTAGTGGTTATAAGCATTGATTTTAAATGGTAAAAATAAGATTGATTTTAATTAAAATTATTTAAAATGGTTGCATTTATATATGTTTTTTAAAGTGAAAAATTGAACAATTCTTGAAAGATCAGATTTCTCATGCCTTAGGCTTGTATGGTAGAGTACAGGAAATGAGATTATGAGTTGTGACCAGTAGTAATTTCTTGCCAGTCACTTAGTATTTCTGGATGGGCCATTGTTTCTTCATCTGTCCTAAAATTTCACAATAACTTTTATTTTCATCACTGGTATAGTTAATCTAGGCTTTTTATATACATAAAATTTTATGGAGAGTTTTTATACAATTCTACTCTAGTTCACCCAGGCAAATTAATATCTGAATTTCTTAGGTAGTATTAATCTATGTCATAAAGTATAATTTGATGGGTTACACCATTGGACTATTTATAGGTAATTCATAACTAGTAAATAAAACTGTCCTCAGAAAGGGGTAAATGATGGTAACAAGTGATTACCAAAGTGTACTGAGGGTTTTTCTTATGTGCTTAGCAATGTTCTTAGATCTCTCTATATACTGCTTCATTTATATGTCACAGGGAGATAAGAAACTAGTCCCAAATCATATATCTAGGCTGGTAGAACTGCAGTTAGAACGAACAGTTCAGTTTCCTAGCTCATGCTTTATTATAGACCCCTCCCTCCATTTGAATGCCATTTTTCCAGTATCTGAATACTTTAAGGTTTAATAAAATGCATGGAGATATGATTAATTTTCTTTAATCTTCACAATACCCTGTGAAACAGGGTTTTACAGTTGAGGAAACTGAGGTCTGGAGTGGTTGATTCAGGTGTGGTACCTCATCTGGGAAGTGATAGAGTTGGGATGCAAATTCTACTCTTCTCTCCAAATTCTGTTTTTTTTTTTCTTTTTTTAATCATGCTGTATTTTCAGTGGGTATAGCAAAGTGAATACTGTTTTATTGAAATAGGGTTTTTTTTTCTTTTTAGAGAAAATATGGCATATCAATATATGAAATATTTATTTATACTTCTTTTGGCTTAGCTGCTTCTCACTCATCTTTCTGGTATTAGGTTCGAGGTGTCTTCCTCAGAGAGGTTTTCTTTTCTTTCTTTCTTTTTTTTTTTTGGCCTTTTTGGCCTTTTTGCCTTTTCTAGGGCCTCTTCCCCTGGCATATGGAGGTTCCCAGGCTAGGGGTCTAATTGGAGCTGTAGCTGCTGGCCTACGCCAGAGCCACAGCAATGCAGGATCCAAGCCACGTCTGCGACCTATACCACAGCTCACAGCAACGCCAGATCCTTAACCCACTGAGCAAAGCCAGGGATCGAACCCACAATCTCATGGTTCCTAGTCGGATTCGTTAACCACTGTGCTGTGATGGGAACTCCTCAGGGAGGTTTTCCTTATTCACTCATGACCTGCTTAAAGACTGGGTCCTTAAGCACTTAGGTCAGTTTTCCCACTTATTATTTGAAACCTTCAAGAAAACAGGTGATTGTTTTTATACTAACATGCGTAAGCCTTTATTTGTGATTGTGTTTGGACGACTCAGGCAACAAAATTAAATTTTCACTGAACCTTGCAAAATGAGATACGTAGTTTAAAAATTATGTAGAATATGAAAAATGGATAAAGAATAAGAGCTGTCAGGAGTTCTCATGTGGCCTCATGGTTAAGGATTTGATGTTGTCACTGCTGTGGCTCAGATTCAGTCCCTGGCCTGGGAATTTTCTCGTGCTGCCAGTTGCCCTGCTTTGAAACTGTGCTCTTGCCCTCCTGAGTTTGAGAGGGCTTGTTTCTCCCTCGGCACACCCGGGACGACTTGGCCTTTTTATAAAGCAGAGTTAATTGTGAAGAAATGCGTTATGTTCATGAGCTACCATTTTAACCTAATAATCATCCCTGGTTGATTTCACCAAAGTACATATAACCAAACGTTCTTTTTAAGTTGGTGGGTATCATTATTTATAATGATCTGGTTAGTTCATTGGTAGAATTGCAAGTTGTGATGGTTGACGTACAGAGCAGATTTCATCTGTGTGGCCTTAAGTTTAGTGACTTCCCGACCCTGTTCTTTGATGTCTTAGAGAGATAACAATGCTCCCAGTATTAAAATTAAAATTCCCAGTGGAGGAAGACCACGTATAGTCTGCTCGCTCTGTGGTGGGAACAGTCTTGTAGAATTTTATCCTTTCGATGTGGCCTTTCAAGTTCTAATGCTTTATATCTATCTGCTACCCTGGACCTCAACTGAGCTAAGTAGTTATCTTAAATGATAATAATTTAGCTGAACTATTAATTATAAACAGAATTTCCGCCTCCCTTGGTGCATGTTCATCTGTGAGACAGTCTCTTACTGTTTAATCTGGCAAGGCAGAATGTGTGATTCCTAATGAGAACCTGGACCTTTGTGCTCCTTTTTATCTACAGATTGGCTTTGTGGACTCTTCCTGAAGAGATTTTAAGGGTATTTGTAAGGTGGAGTAATTTCAAGGTCTGAGATATCATGCACATTTCAATTATTCAGAGCTTTTAAAACTCTGGGTTAAAACTTTTTTTTTTTGGTCATTTAAATATTCTGTCTGTAGAAAGGACTTGTAAAAGATTCATAGGAAAATGCAGGCTTTCCTGAGCTTGAAGTGAAAACTGAGGCATAGATTTTGATTAAATTCTTGATGGAGCGTATAAATGTGTAAGTATAGGCGTGAAAATAGCATTAGTTCTTTCTATGTCCCCAATAATGGCTAATGTTGAAAACAGATCAACTCCTTAACCAATGATTTATCTAAACCAGTGATTTGTATTCATATTATAGGTCCTTCATAAAGGAAAACTCTTCATAGTTTAACTGGTAAGCCAGTCTTAGTACAGATGAGAAAGTATCTTTAGACAAAAAGCTCTCATTAAATAAACAGACTACAATTTTGCTAGAGAGTAAAATTCATTCTTTTGCTGCACTTAGGTAAACCGGTTGCTCTTGTTCTATTCCCTTTTTTCTTTATGTACTTTGGATAATTGTACAAAAGATCCAGAAACAAACTTGAGTTCTCCCCAAAAGAATGTTTGCTGTGGACTACTCTGTGATGGGGTGGTGAGAGAAGGCTGCCCAGAGATGGGGGAGGATGATACTCAGGCCCACCAGGTCTGGTTGAGCAGGTTGTTCACTGCATAAACACAGTGCCCATGAAGCAGGTAATGGCTAAAATCTAATGTGCATTCTCCATGTCACACTGGGAAATAGGGCTGCATTGATCTAGAGTAAGGCACACTATTTTCTAATTCTTAGAAAAATGCCTCAGTGGCTGATAACAGACTGGCTATGCATTGTCTTGCAGTTTTACTTGAAAATCAATTGTTTCTGCCTTTTCTGTTTTTTTTTTCTTTCAGAAAATTTCTATAGTACATGGATAATTTCTCTGTGTGTGTGTGTCTATATACGTACATATCCGCCAGTTATGTACCACACACAGACACACACATACATACACATCATATATGCTTGGATATAAGGTCGGATATTCTTTGAAAAAAAAAAATCCCTTAGAAGGAGGGGCGGTCACCTTATATGTATTTATGTATTGGTTCCTTATAAAGTACTTTATAATATGGGGTCCTCTCTTAGTTACTTTGTTTGAACAGCACGGTACTCTTTGGAAGGCAGAGTATCTTGAAATGGCCTCAGGCTGTGCTAGTAAGATTTCTTCATCAAATTGGAAAAGAAGCAGAGATGCTCAACATCGATTTAGGAATTATACTAGAGATGAACGATCACTTTAAAAAAGTAATTTGTAGGTGGATGTGATCTCAAATAAGTGTTTACAGGATGAGTAAATACTCCAAACACCCCGGCGTTATGCATATGGATACTTGTGGCTTGTTTGATGTTTCTAGTGATAGATCGGATTCAGAAACTGCTGTGTCTCAAGCAGGTTATACAGACAGGAAGACTTGTTCCGAAAAAACTGTATCGAGTGACTCAAAAGGTGCCTCTTGTGATTGAAAAAAAAAGGTCCTGATGTTAAAGGCCCAAGTCAAGAGTGCAGCAAATTGCTTCATGAAATGCGAGAGCGGATAAAGTATTATTTTTAAGTTAATATTTTTATGATGCATAATTTAAATGTGTGTAGTTAAATGAATACATTCTGACTTTCAACAAATTTCTCACTCGAAAAGTTCATACATTCAAGCTGGCTAAGTTTTGGGGGGTTATTCTCTTACTGGAAAAATAGACATTGTTTTCTGTTTTGGATCGTTTTATATTCAGTCACCTATAATCACCATTATTTTTCAACAGAAACTGAGGCTTCTTGAAGAGCTGGAAGACACTTGGCTTCCTTATCTGACCCCCAAAGATGATGAATTCTATCAGCAGGTAAGGTCTTTTAATATTTTTGTCAATTTGCATTTTTTTTTTTCCCTGATCGACGTTATTTTTACCTATGAAGCAAGCAACTGTGGTCTGGGGAGGTTTAATGAGAGGTGAAAGGGTCTGATGTGGTCCTCCAGTGACTCCTCATCATTCCCAGAATATATAAACTCCTGCACTATCTGCTTCCTGCTGTGAACTTAGTGCTTTAGCACAGCGGACTTTTTTCCCTACTTCCTTGCCTCTGCTCATCCTGTTTCTTCTGCATACAGTATTCTTTGGCCCCTTATCCTGTTGCCAGATGGTTCAGTCTCCAAGGCTTCACTTAAACATCGCCATCCTTACAAACGTTTCTACGACCCACCTTACCTACGAGTAGAGTTGGTGGCCCTCTCTGCTGTGTGACGTGTACCTTAAAAGTGCCTCCGGTGTGCCCATCACACTGTATTGCAGCGATGGGATTCTCTCTCTCTCTTCCTGAATTAGTCAGCATTCTTTCAATTACAAGCAGCAGGATCACACGCAAACTCACTGTGGCAAAAAAAGAGAATTTACTGACTTCGATGTCAAGGAGTACATGGCGGAATCCAGTTTCCAAAGAGGCCATCTGATGACTGTTTTCCTCTGCTTCTTGGCCTGGCTTTTCTCTGTGTGACTTCCTGCTCTATAGGGTCTCACCTGACGGTACAGGAGAACTCTGCCAGGCCAGGGGGTGATGTGGTTTGTAGCCCATGGGATCTTAAAAGAAGCCAGTGATTGCTTTTGTCCTGGTTCTAATGCTCCCAGGCGTGGTCTCACTGGCCTGGTTTCAGTTATGTGCCAACCAGTCATTGTGTTCAGAGGGGTGAGCTGCTCCTGTTTGTCTGGCCTAGTTCATGCACCCACTTGTGGGGTAAGGTTGGAATATGCCCATTCCCAGTCCCACTGCGTGGGCTGTGACTCAGAGATGGATGGTTTTCCCAAAGGAAAATGGGAGCCCTGTGGAAGGAGAGGAAGGCATGCTGGGCAGGAAATAGTTCCATTTACCCTCCTTTGCCACTAAAATGCTCGTTCTCGGAGTGTAAGTATGGGGCCCCATCATCTTGGTTTCTTCCACACCCAGCATATGCTTGTCATGCATATACCGATTCGCATTAACCATGGAGAGAAAGAGGAAGGGGTGACTTACCCATCCAGAGCCCAGGTCTCCTGACTGCCAGTGCCTCTCAGTTCCAGGGCATCGCCCGTCATCTCCGTTGTCCTTAGAACTTCACTGCTTTTCACCTGATCAGTCCTTTTATGGATCTCTCTAGTTTTCCTCTTTCCCCTCTTTCTTAATGCTTCACTCGGCAGTATACCTTTTTGTTTGTGTGTTTTGTTTTAACAAAAACCCTCAGCCTCCTGCTTCAAAACCCACGGTGGCTGTCTGTTGCTGGGTTCCTGCATTTCCAGCCTCATCTCCCCTACTCCCTCACCTTTTTGCCCACATTGGATTTTGGCGGTACCTCCTCCTACTAGCTGCGCAGTTTTACATTTTGGGCCATCCTGCTACAACCCCTCTGTCTCCCTCCCTTGGTGAACTGGGTTACCTGGTAGTAACAGCTCACATGTCATCTCCTGTAGGATGCTTCCCTGACACTGTTGCAACCCAGAGGGTTGTCTCTGCTCCCCCTCCTGTGCACCTGTAGTACTTCTTTGGTACCTGAATTATCCCAGGTTGTTGTAATGATTGCTTTGCAGACTCCTCTCCCTGGTCCCCCATACTGTATATAGCATCTGGTACCCACTGGTATTTAATAGTTTGCTTGAATGCATGAATGGATTAATGCATGCATTAGTGCATTTAAAAAGCAAGACATATGATAATATTTGGTGCGATTCAAATCGTATTTTACACACATACCATCCTCCCTAGGGCGGTGGCCTCTAGAAAAATCTGCAGGATTTATACCGAAATGTTATATGCCAGAATGGTAGAGTTTTCTCTTTGGAGCTTTTCTAGTTTTCCAATTGTCTAACTAAACATGTATTCCTTTGTAATCAGGGAAAAAATAATTTTAAAAAAGTATCGGGAGTTCCCGTCATGGCGCAGTGGTTAATGAATCCGACTAGGAACCATAAGGTTGCGGGTTCCGTCCCTGCCCTTGCTCAGTGGGTTAACGATCCGGCGTTGCC
Organism: Phacochoerus africanus; assembly: GCF_016906955.1. Classification (NCBI taxonomy): domain Eukaryota; kingdom Metazoa; phylum Chordata; class Mammalia; order Artiodactyla; family Suidae; genus Phacochoerus; species Phacochoerus africanus. The sequence continues at coordinate 31,281,993 of NC_062551.1, read as the reverse complement.
GTGAGCTGTGGTGTAGGTTGCAGACACGGCTTGGATCCCGCGTTGCTGTGGCTCTGGCGTAGGCCGGTGGCTACAGCTCTGATTTGACCCCTAGCCTGGGAACCTCCATATGCTGCAGGAGTGGCCCAAGAAATAGCAAAAAAAAAGATAAAAAAAATAAAAAAAGTATCCTTGAAACAGGTCAACTCCCTCCAAATGCAATCAGTTCTTAAAACCATGCTAATAGTTTCATGGATGAAAGCTTTCTGGTACATGTTAATACATGTTGTTGTATAGCAACTGTTGAGCCATTTCAGTTTTTAAAAAACATTGAAAATGTTTTAAAAAACATTTTAAAAAACACAATGTTGTGTCTTTTTCTACTGTGCATTAAAGTGACCCAGTCATATATATATATATACTTTTTTTCTCATGTTCCGTCATGTTTTGCCATAAGAGATTAGATATAGTTCCCTGTGCTATAGAGTGGGACCTCATTGCTTATCCATTATAAATGTAATAGTTTGCATCTACTAACCCCAAACTCCCAGTCTATCCCACTCTCTTCCCCTCCCCCTTGGCAACCACGAGTCCTCTATGTCAGTGAGTCTGTTTCTGTTTTGTAGATAGGTTCATTTGTGTCATATTTTAGATTCCACAGTAAGTGATATCCTATGGTATTTGTCTCTTTCTGACTTAGCTCATTTAGTATGAGAATCTCTAGTTGCATCCATGTTACCACAAATGGCATTCTTTTGGTCTTTTTTATGGCTGAATAATATTTCATTGTGTCTATGTACCACATCTTAATTTATTCATCTGTTGATGGACATTTAGGTTGTTTTCATGTCTTGGCTATTGTGAACAGTGCTGCAGTGAACATAGGGGTGCATGTATCTTTTTCAGTGAAAGTTTTGTCCAGATATGTGCTTATGAGTGGGATAGCTGGATCATATGGCAGTTCTATATTTAGTTTCCTAAGGAACCTCCATACTGTTTTCCAGAGTGGTTGTACCAATTTACATTCCCACCAACAGTGTAGGAGGGTTCCCTTTTCTCCATACACTCTCCAGTATTTTTTATTTGTAGACTTATTAATCATGGCCATTCTGACCAGTGTGTTACCTCACTGTAGTTTTGATTTGCATTTCTCTAATAATTAGTGATGCTGAGCATTTTGTCATGTGCCTCCTGGCCATCCATATGTCTTCTTTGGAGAAATGTTTATTTAGGTCTTCTGCCCATTTTTCAATTGGGTTGTTTGCTTTCTTGTTGAGTTGCATGAATTGTTTGTATATTTTGGAGGTGAAGCCCCCTTGTCAGTTGCATCATTTGCAACTATTCACTTCAGCTTTTGTATGGCTAAATAGTGCATGAAGAATTAAACGCCACAGTTAGCCCAGATACTCTGAGCCAGTCATATGCTGAGCCGCCAAAGGAGACTCCAAAGCAAACAGAACAGCTATCAAGGCTTCACTTTTATCTTGCTAAGACCCACAGCAAACCTGATACCAATATCTAATCACTTTAAGTGCATCATATAATAAGGAAGTGCTTCAACCAATCCTTAGTAAAGTAAATCTCTTCTCATCAAAGATGAAGTGAAAATACTTTTTAATGACACGAATAAATAGAAAGTCTAGACTTGACATTGGGTCCTTTAAACAGGTCCTAGCCACAGGAATGTCAACCCAGCTGCCAGTCATGAAAACAAGACTTTCTGCAGCCTCCATACCGGGTCTGTTTATTGACTCTTTCAGTGTGCCAGGGAGTGTGCTCAGTGCTTTATGAACACTGTCACGTTTCATCCTCCCCCCCAGCAGCCTCATTCTGTTCCTTCCACAGATCTGTGGTCAGCAGCTACTCTTCTCCAGGCTTGGAGTGCTTAAGGTAGATACATACCATTATTCCTGGGTTTTTTAATTCATTTTTTATTTTTTCTGCTTTTTCAGGGCCACACCTGAGGCACATGGAAGTTCCCGGGCTAGGGGTCGAATTGGAGCTGCAGCTGGGATCTGAGCCTCGCCTGTGACCTACACCACAGCTCAGGGCAACGCCAGATCTTTAACCCACTGAGCAAGGCCAGGAATCGAACCCGCATCCTTTTGGATCCTAGTCGGGATCATTAACCGCTGAGCCACATAGGGAATTCGCAACCAGCACAGTCTTACTAGTCACTAGTGGGCATTCCTTGCGCCCACCCCAATGCCACCAGAATTGTGTTCCTACAAATACGGCAGACCGAGTACTCCTCGCTTTGTACATTTGGTTGGGTCTCTCTCGCCTCTAAGGTAAAGTTCAGACTCCTCGGCATATCCCACCAGGTCACGGACTGTATGGCCCGAGACTACCTCTCTGGTCTAGTCTCCGCCCGTTACCTAACTCAGCGTCCAGCCTCAAACACCTGTCACACAGACTTTCTTGCTACATCTTGGCTCCGAGGTGCCCCTTCATCCTGTGATGCTTCCATACCTGCTGTTCCCAGGGCCTCAGGTCCCCTCATCCCCTTTTCTGTCTGGCGAGTGTCTACTCACCTTACAGACCTTGCTTAAATACACGCTGTCCTGTGAAGATTACAGAAAATCCCACTTGGGCAGCTTTCAGAATATGTTAACAACCTGCCTTCTCCTCGGTTCCTCTGCTGTGTCCACTTTGGCCAAAGCTCCCCCCAGCTCTTTCTCCAATAATTGCAACTCCTCACTTCTGCCCTCACCTCCCATCTGTTTGAACATGGCATCTGTGGTATTAAAACATAAATCAGGTCGTTAGACTTTCTTGCTCAAAGCCCTTCGATGGCTTCCCATCTTATTCAGAGGAGAAGCCTAGGCCATTGGCGTCACTTAGAGAGCAGGACAAGATCCAGATCCCGGCGGCGGCCTCCCTCCCTCCTCTCCGGCTTCTCCCCACCCCCTCCTCTTCCCACTCTGGCCTTCTTGCTCTTCCTAGAATAAACCAAGTACACTCTTGCCTCGAGGCCTTTGCACTTCATGTTGGCTCAGCCTGGCGCTCTCTTTTCCTCCCAGGTATCTGTAGGGCGTGTGTGCTCATTTCTTACCTTCCTAATGTCACCTTAGCAGAGGCCGTCCTGGGTAAAATAGCGACATTCCCCCACCCCCGCTGGCACGCCTATCCTGCTTCTTTGGATTTGTTTCTCTCCATGGCACGTATCGCCATCTCAGATACATCAATACATGGTAATACCACCATAGACAATCGAAAACTTGAAATAAATGTATTTTGCTAAATAAATAAGTAAATACTAAATAAATAAAACACTGCATATAGAATGAGCCATATATACTACATATGTATACCCATGAGCTGCCAGAGAACGTAGAGAAGTTTTGCTTTCTCTGTATTCCCAGCACCTGGTGCTTTGCAAGTAGAAGGTGCTCAATAAATATGTGTTCAATAAATAAGAATGTCCCAGACTTCCTCCCTAGGAATTCATTCCCTGCTCCCATAGTAGTGTATTCATACTTCTATTGTAAGAGGTCTTAGATTTCTAACTCCTGGTTCTTATTTCTGTTTATACTCTTAGACTATGAGATGGCTGTAAAATAGGACCTAACTTGTTTTTTATTATTATATCTATGGCACTTTATACAGTGTTCGGTACAAATGGACATTCAGTAAATTTAAATTTTTTTTTTTTTTGCTTAAAAATTTTTTTTAAAAATTTTAGGGCCACACCTGTGGCATATGGAAAGTCCCCCCGGGGGTTGAATTGGAGCTACAGCTGCTGGCCTAAACCACAGCCACAGCAACGCAGGATCTGAGCCGCATCTGTGACCCACACTACAGCTCACGACAATGCCGGATCTCTGACCCACTGAGCAAGGCCAGGGATTGAACCCGCATCCTGTTGGATACTAATTGAATTTGTATCCCCTGCATCATAATGGGAACTCCTGATATTCAGTAAAATTTTAAATAAAAGAACCAAAAATGAGCTATCGCAGGAATGAATGCACACACGTTGTGTGTCACTTTGTAGCACACGACACGTTGTCGCAAGTCTCCTTGTGGGAGCTGTAGCAGGGTCTGGGCAGTGACTTGAGAACAGCGCCTGCCTCCTTTGGGAGCCGGCTCAGCATCTTGCAGCTGGGGGCTGGGCCAAGTAAATGTCTAGCTCCTTTGTCTTGGGATGGCTGCCAAGTCATAAGCAATTTACAGTGAAAATCATATAGAACATATTATGACTAATACAGTGTGAATTTCTGTGGAGTGCAAAATATAAAGCACTAACCATCAAGATCTATTATCAGCCAGATTAGAAATATCCTCCTATGAAATCAGTTTCCTAGCACTTAAATGCTGGGATCATTTGAAGATTTTAAATTTTGTTTCATTCTACTGAAGGTTGAGTTCCATTGGGCTTCATTTAGGTGGGTTTCCTGTAAACTGGTATCTTATTCATTTAGCACCGTGTCTGACTTCCCTGTGTGATGAAGTTCTTTCAGACTCATCCCTTGATATCAGAGGAAGAAGTAGAATTTTTATATAATGGTTTAAAATAGGTACCAAATAAAGCTTATTTTCCAGAGGACCTAACATTCTGTATCTTTTAGCCATTGATAAGGGCCTGGCATGCATGTACTTTATATCTAAAATATCTTTCCAGTCTACAAAAGAGAAATAGACTCACAGACACAGAAAACAAACCTAGGGTTACCAGAGGGAAGAGGAGGAGGGGGATAAATTAGGAGTTTGGGATGAACATATACACACTACTAGATATAAAATAAATGACCAACAAGGACCTACTGTATAGCACAGGGACCTATATATTCAATATCTTGTAATAGCCTATAAGGGAAAAGAATCTGAAAAAAAAAAATCTGAATTACTGTGTTGTGTGCCTGAAACTGATACATCATTGTAAATCAGCTATACTTCAATTGAAAAGAACACCTTTCTTACAACTTATTAAACTACATAATTGTCCTTTATGTCATACAATCTTTTGTTGATCTTAAGAAATGTATTATGTAACCAGACAACTACTTATATAATTGCATGACTGTATACTCCCTGGAAAAACTTTAACGGGATTAAACAACAACAAAAAAATTCTAACATATTTGAAGATCTGCCAACGGCTGTTCCAAATTATCGTGTGATATCTGATGCTCTCCATGTTTCTGTCCCAAATGGAAAGTGAACTTATTTGTTTGACAAAATGAATTAATATTACGTTATTTAATGTTCATTTCTTGTCCAGAGTTACCTGGAAAAATTTAAAGAACAATATGTAGCCTTTTTATGTGTCAGGCACTAATCTAATTACTTTAAAAGAGAGGGCATTTATGTTTGGGAATTTTCGCTCTTGCATTTTTTTTGTAGATAATGACAAAATTAGCCAGTTATTGTTATTTGTGTTTATTATGGTAAAATCAAAATTTCCTAGAGCATTGGGCAACATTCCAAATCAGATTTATATTGTACCAGAAGTTATCTAGAAAATATTTGAAAATTTAGGGTTATTAAAAAGAATCTCCTGATAATATACAACAGATGCTGTAAAATTAAGGATTCTCAAAAGTGACAGTCTCTTCTGATTTAAAAAGTGTTTTATATTTATTTTGGAGAATTTGAAAAATATACAGATGTCTAAAGCAGAAAATTAAAATTACACCCAAGTTCATTACATAAAGATAACTGTTATAAACTTTTGGCAATATTTTTTTTTCCCAAATCTTCTTTTCTGTATTTAAATATATATATATATTTTCTTTTTATGAAATTATGATCCTATTGTCTCAATATCTTGTTACTGATTTCTTGTGTAGCAGTAGTTTGCTACTTAGTGTTTTCCATAAAACATTATAAAAATCCTTCTAAAGTGTGTTGCATTAGTGTTTCATCATATGAATGTACCCTTTCCCCGTCTGGTCTCCTATTGGGCATTTTGGTGGTTTTCAGTTTCTAATTATTTTATTTTATTTATGTTTTTATCTTAATATCCCTCATTAACAAGTAGATATTAAGTGAAGATCATTCTTAGTTTATGTCTATTTAAAGATGGTGTGAAAAATGACATGCGACCAACAGCCAAGATTTCAACATCCAAAGTTGTTAGCTCCTCCTTTCTTCAGATGAACTGAGTCAGCTTTCTTAGTGATAACAGGCCACAGGGAAAGACACATGTTTCGATATTACCCCTCCCTTTTTCTGGCTGTGCCCACTACATGTGGAAGTTCCTGGACCAGGGATTGAACCTGCGCCACAGCAGTTGTGACAACACCAGATACTTAACCACTAAGCCATCAGGGAATTCCAGTTTTTAATTGACTTAAATAACAATATGGTGAATATCCTTATAGTCTTTAATTATAAATATGTATTAAATATATATGGAAGTTTACGATATAAATATTATATATGTATATATTTATATCACAGATATCAGGAAACACTAAATATCAAGGCTAATTTTTTTTTTTTCCTGAGAGATCCAATTGCTGAGCATTATTAGGACACCACTGTATATGCTCAAAATTTGTTTCTGACAACCATCTGGTTAGGAAAAAAGAGCCTTCTTATACTGGAATAGGCTGGAAGGGGAAAACATATATATTCAGATAAGATTGTAAATTTGATAAAAGGCAGATGACTGAGTTTGAGGGGGGCCGTTGGGAGGGCAACGTGGAGGGCACTTCAGTTTCTCTCAGAAAAATATAAAATGCATCACCAGCTAACACAGCGTGTGCCAGTCACTGGGGCTGTTTACCAAATGGTTCCCAATCCCTCCCCACCCGCCAGCTTTTTGGGCCTAAGGTGAGATTACACTTCTGGGCCTTCTCATACTGGATGAAATAGTGACTGTTTCTGTTCCCTGAAAAATGTTGGCTGCCACTTCTAACCTGGTGCATTTCATTGCCAGTGCCAGACCCTCTAGAATATTCCTTTTCCTTCCAGAACCTGATGGCTGCTAGGACCCCTGAGTTACTGCTCTAAAGGGTATCAACTCTCTGCCAACCCATAAACAATGTGTAAAATGAACAAGAAATATTGTTGGGCGGAGATCCTGAGATTTGCAGGTTATTTGTTACTGCAGCAGTATCTGCCTTATCCTGCCTGATCTAGAATGCAGGAAATGGGAGAGGGGATGTAGTAAGTTTGAGGAAATACGGGGAAGAAAAATGAATGAGTCAAGTGTGAATACGGGGAAATGGCTTTACTAAGAGAACATAGCAGGACTGTCCTGCTTCGCAGAGTGCCCATGTGAGATGTGTAACCATAAAGTGACAGAGCAGAGTGAGGTGACACCACTATGGCTTATCATTGAGACTGTCAGGGATCCCATTTAGGATTTCTAGTTTCTATAGCTCATTTATCCCACAGAACAGCAGACACGGAAATACCATCCTGTTTGTCTACACAGCTCATGAAGAGTGCAGCATGATCTAGGGAGCAGGAGACAGAACATTCTGGAGCCGTGAGCAGTAACTCTAAATTTATCACTAAACCAGCTATTCTCTGAGCTGGTCCCTGAGGCCTCAGTATACTTGAAGCACATCGAACTAGCAGCAGTGATTAACAAGGAGTTTTCTCTATGCTTTCTCAACAATTTCCAGTGTTCTTTAAATAATCCTTAATAGACAATATTAAAGAGAAGTAAGATAATTCCCCAGAGCCCTGGGACTGAGAGAGGAGGAAGCCTGGAAATAATACACACACATATAATACACTCCTGCTGCTGTTTTTCAGTAGAGGCTGGGTCTGGAGACTAGTGAAGATATTTTTATATATGGCTCTGAGAATCTGGGAAATTCACAGAACCATATAAACATCACATGTAAATACCTTGACATTAAAAACAACTTTCTAAAAATAAAATGATAATGACATGGGAAAGTATTCAGAAAGAAATTTTTTCACTGATAACTCATATCCCTCTTGCCTCTGATCACATCTGCCCCTTTTCCTGTTGGCCTCAAGGCCTCCCCCCCCTCACCCAGCACTTGAATCCTTCCCCTTCATGGAGGCTCTTCCCCCCTCCATACCTGGCAGGTCCGTCTCATCCCTCAGCTCGTTTTCTCAAAGAAACTTTCCCTGAATTTCCACCCTCATATAGCTCTCCTGGTCTAGACACTGAAGGACTTTGCTCCTGGAGTTAATTACCATCTCTTCTGCACCGTCAACCTCTTCTTCCTGTATCATTTCCATGAGAATGCTGACAAACACTAGGATACCCATCCATCTTCCCTTGCTAAAAATCGCCCCTTGATCTAGGATTCTCCTGCATCAACAGCTCCACTTTCCTATTCTTTCACAGAGAAACCATGCCAACAGATGTTCAGACATGCTGTCTCCACCTCCTCCTCTTTGGTTCCATCATCAGTTGACTCCCATCTGACTCTCATCCCTTCCCCACCCGCCACACATCCCCCTGCCAAAATTGCCCTTGTCATTGTCATCAGTGATTTCCATGCTGTCCAAGCTGGTAGATAATTTCTGTCCTCATCTCACTTGGCCTCGCAGGGGCAGCTGCCATAGTTGATGCTCCCATCCTTCTTGAAATGCTCCTCTCTTTTGGCTTCTGTATTAATACACTCTCTTGGTTTTCCACCTCAAAGGTCTCCTTTGCTGAGCCTTCTGTGACTCAGGAAATGGCTTTGGACTCCCTTCCGGGTTTGTGCTGTTCCCCTAGGATATCGCCTCCATTTCCAGGTTCTTAAAGACCAGCTGTGTGCTGACGACTCCCACCTTGATTTCCGTGGCCCCACTGTCCGCTCTGAACCCCCGATGTGCCCAGCCAGGTGCTTCCTCATCTCCTCGTGGAAGTTCATGGCCATCTTCATGGCCCCAGTTTCCAAAATGAGAGCTCCTTGTTCCTTCCTGTTTGCATGTTTTGTATTGTCTTATTTATTTAAATAATAGTAAATTGTTTATTCAGCTATTAAATCCGGAAATCTGGAAGTCATCCTTAACTTTTTCCTTTCTTCATCCCTTACATCTAATCCGTAGCGCATTCTTTCGCTCTGCCTATAAAATGTGTCTTTTACCTCCATTTATCTCTGTCTCTGATTCAGACCATCACTGATTTTCTCCTGGACGGTCGTGGTAGTAGCACCTTGTAGAATTTTCCATTTTGACATTTGCCTCTTTCCAAATCATGCCCAATATTTTATCTAAGAGTGATGTTTATAAAATTTCAGTCGAATTGCTCTTCGCCTCTCAAAGTCCTCCAATGTACTTAACAGTCAAACCCAGATGCCTGGCTTTGACCTCCCCGCCTCTGTGTGAGGCAGCTCTGCCTTCCTCTTCATCCTTCTCGCATGTCACTCTGCCTTCGGCTCTCTGGCTCTGCTAAAACTGGTCTTCTGTTTGTCTCTAGATTGGCTGATCTCCATCCTGAGTGACTCTGTATTTTTTTTTTTTTTTGGTCCCTCTTCTTGGAAGGTCTTTCTCTGGTTTATCACATGGCTGGTGCCTCCTTTTCCTGAAGAGCTCCGCCTTCAGGCTGGTGTTTACACCAGCTGCAAGTGAGTCTTACGCTAATGACAGATTTCCCACTGGTTTGTTTCTGTCGCAGTACTTAACACAATTTGGGATTGCTGTTCTTGATTTACCTGATTTGGTAGGAAGCCCTGTGAAGGTAGGAACCTTACCTCTGTCTAGTGTTTGGTAGGTACTCTATAGAAATGTGTTGAATGAAAAAACAATGTATGGAAGAATAATTGGTCTTGTCCTGTTGATCATATAAATGATAATTATTGAATCAAGACGGAGGAGGAAAGCGTCGAAAATGCTGAGCAGCGCATTACTAAGAAGGAACCAGTCAGATGCCACGTCATGGGGGTAAATGTAAAATCTTGTCCTTTGATCTTAAACAGGTCAATTTCAGGGTATAGAGTCGGGGAACTCTGACCTGATGCCAGTTCATGTGTCAGAGCCAGAACTGGTGACTAAAAAGGTCCCGAAGTCCTAAGCGGCGTCAGTAAATCCCTGTGTTTCTGTATTATAGGAGGACGTTATCTTGTAGGACTCTCCAGGGACACTCGTAGCACTATTATGACTTTCTAAGTGGCAGTGGGATACCTCATGCCTTCATTCATTTATTCAATCCTTCATCCAATGTTTGGAGTACCTGTGGGACATGAGTAGTGTCGTTGGGAACAAAACTCTCACATGCCTGCGTTCATGGGTCTCAGTGTCTACCTTGCAAAGCGAAGGGGTTTCTCTCTCGGTGAACGCGTTGAGGCAGAAACCAGTTTGTCGTTTATTGAGAGGCCGTGCAGTCTCGTGGTTACAAACTCATGCTCTGGAGCCTAAGGGCCTCACATTCCAGCTCTGATACTTATCAGCTGTGTGCGACTTGGAGCAAGTTTTAAAACGTCTCTCTGCTTCAGTCTTTTCATCTGTGAACTGACGCTAATGATAGCACTGCCGCATCAAGTTGTGAGACATAAATGCATTAGTGTATGTAAATCATTTAGAATAGCTCTCATCACTTAGGAAGCACGTAAAAAATACATATCGAGGGAGTTCCTGTTGTGGCGCAGCGGAAAGGCATCCGACTAGGAGCCATGCGGTCGCAGGTTTGATCCCTGGCCTTGCTCAGTGGGTTGGGGATCCGGCGTTGCTGTGAGCTGTGGTGTGGGTCGCAGACGCGGCTTGGATCTGGCATGGCTGTGGCTGTGGCACAGGCCAGCAGCGATAGCTCCAATTTGACCCCTAGCCTGGGAACCTCCATATGCCACAGGTATGGCCCCAAGAAGACAAAAAATAAATTAAAAAAGTAAAAAATACATATCGAGCAGTTAATTAATCAAAGGGTGTTTTTTTGGAGGACCAGAGGCTGGGAGATAGATTGAGAGATTGAGGGTGGGGACAGGTGGTCACAGGGGGAGCCTGGGAGAGTAAAGCACAAATTTATTATTTTGTGTATAATATAATTGTTGGTAATTGCTTGAGCTTGGACTTGAAACTCTTGGTTGGAGAGTGGACGACATTCGTTTTATTTTGTTTTCTGTTTTAGGCAAGAGAGGTATGAATCCTGTTTAGAAATACCCCCCGACCGTCTTTTTTTTTTGGTTCTAAAATTTCCAAAGAAAGACATACTTTTGGAAATAATAAAATTACGGCTATCCATTAAACGCATATTCTTGCTCTGGTTTTGTTTTAGTGGCAGCTGAAATATCCTAAGCTAATTCTCCGAGAAGCAGGCAGCGTCCCCGAGGGACTCCACAAAGAGGTTCAAGAAGCCTTCCTCGCGCTGCACAAGCATGGCTGCTTATTTCGGGACCTGGTCAGGATCCAAGGCAAAGATTTGCTCACGCCAGTATCTCGCCTCCTCATTGGTAACCCCGGCTGCACCTACAAGTACCTGAACACCAGGCTCTTCACGGTCCCCTGGCCAGTGAAGGGCTCTGATGCAAAGTACAATGAGGCCGAGATAGGCGCCGCCTGCCAGACCTTCCTCAAGCTCAACGACTACCTGCAGATTGAGACCATCCAGGCGCTGGAGGAACTCGCTGCCAAGGAGAAAGCCAATATCGACACCGTGCCGGTGTGTATAGGTCCAGATTTCCCCAGGGTCGGCATGGGGTCATCCTTTGACGGCCATGACGAGGTGGACAGGAAGAGCAGAGCCGCGTACAACCTAACTTTGTTGAACTTCATGGATCCCCAGAAAATGCCGTACCTGAAAGAGGAGCCCTACTTTGGCATGGGGAAGATGGCTGTGAGCTGGCATCATGATGAAAATCTGGTGGACAGGTCAGCGGTGGCAGTGTACAATTATAGCTGTGAAGGTACAGTCTGCTGTGTGAAGAGGCAGCCCGGAACATAACATGACCAGGGTCACGTGGGCTCTGGCGATACATGTGATCGCTTGTGTGTGTGTGTGTGTGTGTGTGTGTGTGGGCACGTGTGTGCATGCATGTGCCTGTGTACGCAGGTGTTGTGTGTCCTCCTTAGGTTCGCCACACCCATATAAGCGCAGAACCTGCCTCTTTCTCATCCATCTGTGCTGTCTGGCTCATCATTAGTTGCACTGTACTCAGAACATTTTCCTGCATAAGCGCGACTATCATTGTCTTTCCTGTGCCCAGGAGAGCAGCATTTTGGTTTCACACAGCCAGCTGCCTTTCTCTAAAACTCAGAGTAGATCGTACAGTTGCTATAATTAACTTGCCGATAAAGGGCTGGGAAAACAAAAATCTGTCGTCTTTCCAGGTTCCCACAGGTGTACATTTCCAGGCTTGCCAAAAAAGTTTTTTTTTTTTTAATTCTCGTTGACATCACTGTCTTGAAGGGAGTGATTTCTCAAATACAGACTTGTTCTTGGCTTCCTACGGTTCTGACTACTGTCCTTCCCCACCAGAAGCAGCTGAGGTGGGCTTTGTAAGCCGACCGGCCTTTATTTTCAGGAGACTCCCCAGCTGTCCATCCGTTTTGCAGTTGTAGACCCGAGAGGGCTGCCATGGCCAGCTTGCTCTTGGAGTTTCTGAAGGCTGATGCCTTTGGATCAGCGATCATAGGCTGCCTTTTTCATGGCCTCCCCAAATTTTCCTTTTTTGATTCTTCAGGTTCTTGTGTGTTTAGCGTCCCCACTGCTTTTCAGAATAGGATTATTAAAAAAGTAGGTGGACGTATTGAGGACAGAGTGACCATTGCCGACTTTCTCTGCCTGCTTGTTTGGCACAAGAAAATGTAGTATTAGCCCTCTTGCCCGTTTATCTTTTCTTCTTTATCGAAAGATGCCTGGAAAACCAGAGTTCTAGATATCCAAAGGCATCAGCTGAAACTTTCAAGGGTCATTGTTTTCTGAAAGCTCGTTTTTTAAATTGAATCTTGTTATTTCATTCTTATTTACTAAAATGACTCTTTTGGAAAAGAGATTTTAAAAAAGCAACTCTTTGGAGTTCCTGTTGTGGCTCAGTGGGTTAAGAACCAACATATTGTCCATGAGGATGGAGGTTTGATTCCTGGCCCCACTCAGTGGGTTAAGGATGTGGCATTGCCACAAGCTGTGGCTTAGGTCGCAGATGTAGCCCAGATCTAGCATTGCGGTGGCTGTGGTGTAGGCCTGCAGCTGCAGCTCCACTTTGACCCCTTGCCCGAGAACTTCCATATGCTGCAGGTGTGGCCATAGAGAAAGAGAGAGAGAAAAAAAGGCAGTTTTCATGTTGCTCTCTAAATATCTTAGCATTTCCCAGTTTCAAAAATTCTGTAAATTGTTTTCTAACTTTACCTTATGTCTTTGGCTGGAAATAGGGAGCTAGTTTAGCAGTTGGAAATTTCACCATCAAATAATGATGCTGACCTAAGAAAATTGCCTAAAGGGGATTTGATGCTGTCCTAATGGAAAGAACCACAATCCTCTGATCTTTAATAAGGCCTTGTCAGGGATTTAAGAACTATCACATCCAAGAACTCTGATGTGAACGCACAATAGAGTTTGTTAGTTTCTTTCTTAAGGAGGCAACTCTCTCAAAGCCAGGCGGTGGCATGTGATAGCTCAGACAGCTACAAAGATGTCTTTGTGCTCCCCCAGACTCTCGGCCCTTCAGTTTAATAGTCCTATTGTATTCCCAGAGCGTGGGTGATCAAGTAGTTTTTGAAACCTAGAGTATCTTGCAGAAAGGGATTAAAAATTTTAATGAATAGTTTCTGTGGTTGGGAGTAGTTAAGATTGATTTAGTATACAAATAGACCTAAATATATAAAGGTTTATCTGCAGGGCTATCACCTAGACGAGGGAACTGCGGAATTTGAATCTCTAAGAGCACTATAATTCCTTTGTTCTCTTAACCACCTGCGGTTCCCAGAACTCTATCTCATAATAATAGCAGCACTGGAGTTCTCCTGTGGCGAAGTGGGTTAAGGATCCTGTATTGTCACTGCGTTGGCTTGGGTCCCTGTTGTGGTGCAGGTTTGATCCCCGGCCCAGGAACTTGCACACACCACAGGTGAGGCCAAATAAATAAATAAATAATAGCAGTAGTGGGAGCTCCCATTTAGTGAGCACATACTATGTGCAAGGCACTGGTAGAAACATTTTAGGTGTATCAACCCATCAATTTTTACAACTGTAGGAACAAAAAGCTACTGTTATCCTCATTTTACAGATGAGGAAACTGAGGCAGAGAAGAATGATGGAGTTTTTCTACAGTGATACAGATATGAATGAGCAGAGCTGGGACTGGAACTCAGGCCTTCTGGCTTTAGAGTCCTAACAGCTAAGTGCCTTATGAACAAGTATTTCCTATGCCCACAGTACTGTTACCTGTGGGATTTTGTTTTTTAAAATGACCATCTCTGGAAAGGTTAAGGGAATGTTCTTCTTGCTCTTACTCGCAGGTCATAATACCTTGCCTTCACCCCGCCATCTCTCCATCCTCTTCCCACAACGTCTGCCACAGCTTTCTGCTCCTTTCAGATGATAGAGTTGCATGAGACTAGCTTATTCTACCAAAGGGAACCTCTCTGGCTGTGTGCGTGATGTTGAGTCCCGTGGTTTACCAAGCAGGTGCCTGGAAATGTTTTGGTGGGTGCATTTCTTCCAGATGACAAGGTACATGTTTATTTCTCTGGCCTCTTTCTAATCCTGCCAGAGATATAAGGGTGGGCTTGAAGGGGGCCATGTGGGTTCAAATCATGATTGGGCTTGGGAAAGGCCCAAAGGGAGCACAGAGAATGGAAATTTCAGACAACTATACTATTTTCTGCATCCTTGAACGTGATTGTGGAACAGTTGCTAAGGGCAGTTCAGAAAGCTATCCTAGGCGGTGTGGAGACTCCATAGGTAAATCAGATGCCCTTCTTGCCTGGAAAGAATAGGTGAGGTAAGGTGTGCTCTGGTGATTATGAAATGATAACATGTCAGATTTGGCAGGGACTTCTTCTCTTTAGGGCCCTGTGGCATATGGAAGTTCCTAGGCTAGGGGGTGAATCAGAGCTGCAGCTGCTCACCCACGCCACAGCCACAGCAGTGCCAGATCCGTGCCACATCTGCAGAGGAGGGAAGGTAGCAGAGGTGATGACCGACAGGGGAGACTAGGGTGGGGCGAGGCAGAAGTTAGGGTCTTTTAATATTGTGCAGTAGTCCCCCCTTGTCCACAGGGGATGTGTTCCAAGACCCTCAGTGGGTGACTGAAACCACGGCCAGTACCAAACCCTATGCAGACCGTTTTCTCTTATACCTACACACCTATGATAACGTCGAATTTATAAATTAGACACAGTAAGTGATGAACAGCCATACCTATGCCGTAATAACTGTTCTGTGAATGTGGGCTCTCTCAGAATATCTTATTGTACAGACTTAGGCCTTGTCTGTCTTAACTAAATGCTTATCACACACCATCTCCATAACTTGCACAGTTTGAGATGCAACGGCAGACCTAGCATGAGTTTCTTTATCCTTCTTCAGAGTTTCACAGAGAGAAGATTCATTCTTCCCATAGATGTTAGCAGCCTCACAGTTCTTTTTCTTTCATATTAAGTCGAGACCTTTCACCTTTTTGCTTGAAGGAAGTACCTTACGGTGGCTTCTCTTGGGCATACTGAAATTGTCTCAGCATCACTATTCTCAGGCTTTGGGACCTTTAGTTAGTAAAATAAGGGTTACTTGAACACAAGCACTGAGATACTGGGACTGTCGATTTGGTATCTGAAGGCTACGGAGTGACCAGCAGGCTACACTGGATAAAGGGGCGAGTGACCTTTCAGGAGGGACAGAGCTAGATCGTCCATGATTTCATCACTCTGCCCAGGACGGTGTGTGACTCAAAACTTATAGATTGTTTGTTTCTGTGATTCTTTTCATTTAATATTTTCATACAGCAGTTGACTGCAGGCAACTGAAACTCCCAAGAGCAAACCCGCAGATATGGAGAGGCTGCTGTAATACAGAGTACTGGGCTGGTACTTGGAGTGAGATGGGGAGCCGTTGCAGTTTTGAGTAGAAGGGAAGCAGCGGAGCTGCAGGAGGCTGTTGGGTCATCCGCATGAAGATGGTGGACCCAGGAGAGGCAGAGGGGATGAGAGATGGTTATACAGAGTCCTAGGTGTTTTTACAAGAAAAGAGTGGCCGTGTCCAGTGGTTGTGAGAAAGGAAGGCCAGCAGTGATATCTGCCAGTTGTCAAGAGAAGGCTAGGCCAACAGCAATGGCTGGATGGTACCCCCTCTAAATAATCCTTTTTTGTTGTTGTTTTGTCTTTTTTTTTTTTTTTTTTTTTTTTAGGGTTGCACCTGTGGCATATGGAAGTTCCTGGGCTAGGGGTCAAATCGAAGATGCAGCTGCCAACCTACATCAGAGCCACAGTAAAGCCAGATCCGAGCTGCGTCTGTGACCTACACTGCAGCTCACGGCAGTACCGGGTCCTTAACCCACTGAGCAAGGCCAGGGATTGAACCCGAATCCTCATGGATATTAGTTGGGGTCATTATCACTGAGCCACAACGGGAACTCCAACTCTCTATGTAATTTTATTGGGATGTTATTTACATATGATAAACTGCACATATTTAAAGTCTGCAGTTTTATAAGTGAGATTTTTTTCATACTTGGTTTCAACTGATCTTTTTAAAAAATTTTTGTTGAAATATGGTTGATTTAAAATGTTTTAATTTCAGATGTACAGCAAAGTGATTCAGTTACACACACACACACATAGACACACACTCTCCCCTTCAGACTCTCCTCCACTATAGATCATTATAAAACATTGAGTATAGTTCCTTGTGCTATACAGTAGGTGCTTGTCAGTCATCTTGTGCTATACAGTAGGTGCTTGTCAGTCATCTATTTTATATATAGTAATGTTTATATGTTAATCCCAAACTCCTAATTTATCCCCACCCTCTTTCTCCTTTGGTAACCATAAGTTTGTTTTCTGTGAGTCTATTTCTTTTTTTTTTTTTGTCTTTTTGCTATTTCTTGAGCCGCTCCTGCGGCATATGGAGGTTCCCAGGCTAGGGGTCCAATTGGAGCTATAGCCACGAGCCTACGTCAGAGCCACAGCAACGCGGGATCCGAGCTGCGTCTGCAACCTACACCACAGCTCACAGCAACGCTGGATCATTAACCCACTGAGCAAGGGCAGGGATTGAACCTGCAACCTCATGGTTCCTAGTCGGATTCATTAACCACTGCGCCACGACGGGAACTCCCTGTGAGTCTATTTCTGTTTTGTACGTTCATTTGTATAATTTTTTTTAGATTCCATGTATAAGTGATGTCATATGATATTTGTCTTTCTCAGCTTGTAGCCCCACCAATGAGCTTCCCTCCACCTTATGGTATTTGTCTTTCTCTGTCTAGCTTACTTCATTTAGTATGATAATCTCTACGTCCATCCATGATGCTGCAAATGGCATTATTTCATTCTTTTTTATGACTGAGTAATATTCCATGGCATATCTATTCCACATTATAAGTGGGGTATGAAGTTTGAGGTGGCTCATCAGAAACAACCAGCCCAGATGTCCCATCTGGTGATATCCCTTCATTGTAATCTAGTCTCCTGTGTTGGAGTTTCAGATTCCTGCATCCCATGTCTCCTTTTCCTGATGGCTTCTTGGGAGAGGGTGCTTAGAAGATACATTTTCGAGACCTTGAATGTTTTAAATTTTCTTTATTCTACCTTGACATGTGTCAGTACTTTGGGTATGGGAATCTTGGCAGGAAATAATTTTCCCTCAGAATTTTACGGACATTTTACCCATCAGTGTCTTTTATCTTCCAAGTGTTCATGTTGAGAACTCTGATTTTGTTCTTTATCCTTTATGTGACTTTATGGGTTGGATCTTTTCCTAATTTTTTGTAATTTCACAGTGATATTTTTTTCTTCCATTATACTGGCAATCGATAGGTCCTTTCAATCTGGAAACTCATGTCCTTCAACATGGTATATTTTCTTGAATTAGTTCGTTAATTATTTCTTCCTCTCTAATTTTCTCTTTTCTCTAGACTCCGTATGGTTTGGTTGTTGAACCTTCTGGACTGCTCCTCAAATTTTCTTGCATATTCTTATTTTGAATCTTTTTTGTCTTTTAAAAATCTGCTCTCAGAGATTTCCTTAACTTTGTCTTCCAGCTGGTCTACCGAGGCTTATCTTTTTTAAATTGCTGAAATATTACAAACACTGTAAACATATAGCTTGGTGAGCTAACATAGAGCCAGTGGATCTGCGTAGCTGGTATCCAGATCAGTACCTCAGAAATGCTCCTTTCCAGTGTATTCTTTCCCCCAACAGTAACCACTATTTTCACTTCTAAGGCCATACCTTAGTTTTACACATTTTTTTAAATTTTAAATTTTCTTCGTCTTCTTCCAGTTATGGGGTATAATTAACATATAGTACCATGTAAGTTTAAAGTGTACAGCATAGTGGTTTGATTTATATACATCATGAAGTGATGATCACAATAAGTTCAGTAAACATCCATCATCTTTAAAAAAAATTTTTCTTGGAATATAGTTGACTTAACAAAGCTGTGCTAATTTCAGGCATACAGCAAGGTAAATCATACTTTGTATACATATATCCATTCCTTTTCAGATTTTTTTTTTTTTTCACATAGAGGTTACCACACAGTACTGAGTAAATTTCCCTGTGCTATACAGTAGGTTCCTGTTACCCATCTATTCTATCTGTAGTAGTGAGTTTTACAAATATTTGAGTTAGAATTGTAAGCTCTTTCAAGGCCTGGTTTGTGTCTTGATTGTTCTCTGTAAGTGCATGTCATGCAAAATCAATAATTTTTTTTTTTTTTCCGCACCACATTGGTATCTCCTGTTCTTGAATAGTTTGTGCTGTTCAACTCCGTTGTGGCTACTGTCCAATACCTCTTTGATTTCTGCAACTACAGTCTCTGTTTAGTATTAGGCTCTTTTGATAGGAAATAGCAGATACTTGAGCTTAAACAGGTTTACTTTAAAAAGATAAGGAGAGAAACTGGGTCTTAGACCTGTGTTGTGAACCTTGGATAAAGCTTTGCCTGAAGCTAGATGAACAAATAATTGTTCTGTTTTGATTAAGCCAGTTTGGGTCAAGTCTACTATGCTATTTACAACATCAAGGTTTCCTGTAAGATTCCATGACTCTCCCTGTACTTTCCTGAGGTTGCCCACAGAATTGCGGCCCCTATTGTTCAAAGCTCTGCTTCAGAGAATGTATTATTTGAGAAGTAGCTCTACTTCCTCTTCTCATTTCATATTTCCTTTCAGATAATGTCGTGGTCTTGAAGCTTTAGCCAGGAGTCCCCAGAGCAATATTTCTCTCCTTTTCTCACTTTCACTCCCCTAAGACCATGAAACATGATATAATGAGGTTCTCCTATGGATGTGAATATTTATATCTTACATTTCTTTTCAAATGATTAAATTGAAAGCTGACAGAGCCAGACATCATGTTGAAAGGCTTTAGATTTTTCAGTAAAGAGTTTTCAGTATTTCCTCCAAAATCCCAGAAAACTTATAATTAATTTTATCATTTATCTGTGTCAGGGAACTTCGTTGGTTCTGAATTGCTTGTTTCAAGACATCTGAGAGTGGCTTGTTATAGATTCTGAGCTGAGACTGATTAGGATTTTTTTTTTTTTTTCTCTTTCCCTTCAAACTTCTGAATACTCTGTTTCTTCACACCATTCATTCCTTGGTGGCTGAGGAGTGTGCTCAGTGTCAGCAGCTGGCTTGACTGCTGGTTCCTCACAACCAACGAAGGACAGCATTGCTATTTTTTTGTTTAAATTTAGGGCTGCACCTGTGGCATATGGAAGTTCTGGGCTAGGGGTTGAATCAGAGCTGCAGCTGCTGGCCTATGTCACAGCCACAGCAATGCAGGATCGGAGCCACGTGTGTGACCTACACTATAGCTCATGGCGACACTGGATCCCCAACCTATGGAGCAAGGCCAGGGACTGGACCTATGTTCTCATGGATACTAGTCAGGTTCCTAACCCACTGAGCCACACTGGGAACTCCCATGGACCGCATTTCTGAATGGTGGAGCTCTTCCAGGAAGGCTTCTCCTGGGCTAACCCTTCTTTCCAAGGGTGTTTCCCAAATGGTCTCAGGCTTATGCCATTTGCCATTACTTTGCAAACCTATCCAGGAAAATTACCCAAAGTCTACACATAGAAGTGTCTACCTTGCAGGGGGATCATTGTGAAAAACAGATCTGATCTATGGAAGGGTTGTCATCAGTATCTACTGTTGCCCTCATTGTAAGCCTCGATTCCTTACCGTGGTTTGTAGACCCTCTGTGTCCTGGCCTCTCCCCACCTCTCCAGCCTTTTCTCTTACAAATCCACGTCATTCATGCAATACTCGTGCAACCCAGAGTCAGTTACGTTCTTATACACTACTGTGCTATTTCCCTTCTAGAGTATGTCTTCCTTTGTACCTTCCCTTTCACCTTCTGTCCCTCTTCTTCTTCTTCTTTTTTTTTTTTTTTTTTTGTCTTTTTAGGGCTGCACCCATAGCATATGGAGGTTCCCAGGCGAGGGGGTCCCATTGGAGCTGCTGGCCTACACCACAGCCACAGCAACATGGGATCCAAGCTGTGTCTGTGACCTGCACCATAGGTGACAGATCCCCGACCCACCCACTCCAGATCCTCGAGGCCAGGGATCGAACCCACATCCTCATGGATACTAGTCAGATTTGTTAACCGCTGAGCTGTGATGGGAACTCCTCTCCATTTTTTAACATTTATTTATTTATTTTATTTTATTTTTTTGGTCTTTTGTCTTTTGTTGTTGTTGTTGTTGTTGCTATTTCTTGGGCCGCTCCCGCGGCATATGGAGGTTCCCAGGCTAGGGGTCAAATCGGAGCTGTAGCCAACGGCCTACGCCAGAGCCACAGCAACGCGGGATCTGAGCCGCGTCTGCGACCTACACCACAGCTCACGGCAACGCCGGATCGTTAACCCACTGAGCAAGGGCAGGGACCGAACCCGCAACCTCATGGTTCCTAGTTGGATTCGTTAACCACTGCGCCACGACGGGAACGCCTAAATTTTTTTATTTTTATGGCCACATCTGTGACATTTGGAAGTCCCTGGGCTACATGCAGGCCTAGGACACAGCCATGGCAACACCGGACCTGAGCCACATCTGTGACCTGCACTGCAGCTTGCGCCAGTGAGGGATCGTTAACCCACTGAGCGAGGCCAGGGATCGAACCCACATCCTCACGGACAGTATGGTGGGTTCTTAACCTGTTGAGCACAACAGGAGCTCCTGTTATTCTCCATTAAAAAAAAAAAAAAAAAAAGATTCCTTGTCCTAGATACTGGAATGTCATAGATTAGTGTGAGACAGAGATAGCGTCATTAGGCTCCGTATACCAGCTGCCCATCTGCAACTTCTGGGTTTCTCAAAATCTGTGACATAGATGGGAAGGGACCTGCTACTTAAGCCCCTCTAGATATGAGGTTAATGAAACCCAGATAGAAAATAGTTGCCAGAGCCAGGTCTTAGAAATTTTGGCACTTGGCTAAGTGAATAGGGAACAGGAAATAGGGCTATTTTATAATGTGTGGTGATGATAAATACTTACATATCAGGGAAATTATTGAATACAGTACTAGTGGTATATGCTATTAAATCTGATGAAAAAATTCAAGTGATGTATTTTACTCGATTAGAACTGGCATCTCTTCCTCTTGTGCTCAGGCTTCTAGCTTTGTTTTCTATGTTAACAGTGTTTACCTACAGCTTTAAGAATGCAAACAAAATATTTGATGGCATTTATTTTTTATCAAATGGAATTAATTTTTTCTCAAAATTTTATTTATTTATGCTAAAATAATAAAATAATTTTTTTTAATGTTAGCATAAATACATCACATTAGTTAACTTGGGGGTTACATGTTGGACATTATAAACTCAATGTTTAGTCTTCGCATTCTTTTGTATTTCTGTCACATCTTTTACTTCTTTAGCAGCGTGGTTAGCAGGAGTTGGGAGTGCACCAAACACCTTGAGACACTTAAAATCCTTTCAAAGTTACTGGGGTTTAAAGGCAAGTAGGAGCCTATTGCCTCTGCTTGTTTCCAAAATAACACACGGGACAACTGTAATCCATTGCAGTTGCTATCGAGAATTACAGGTGCTTTTATTGGGAAAGTGAGCAACACTGTATTTATGCAATAAAAAATTTATCAGACGGTACAGCTTCCCTCCTCCCTACCCCAGCCCACGGAGGAAACCAACCTTCAGCAAAACATTATTTTAATGAGCACATTTCAAAGGTGCTGGATTTATGGGAGGCATCAGGCAACCCTGATTGCAATTACTGTCTGTTTGTCATCCCAGACTTTATTGATGCCACATTGAGAAGAGTGAGAGGATGAAAGTTAGAGGCGAATGTAGTCAACCAGCCCGCTGGGCTATAAACATAATCCCTTAGGGAGTTCCCATCTTGGCGCAGTGGAAACAAATCCAACTAGGAGCCATGAGGTTGCGAGTTGGATCCCTGACCTCCCACACTGGGTTGAGGATCTGGTGTTGCTGTGAGCTGTAGTGTAGGTTGCAGACGTGGCTCAGATCCTGCGTTGTTGTGGCTGTGGTATAGGCTGGCAGCTCTAGGTCTGATTCGCCCCCTAGCCTGGAAACTTCCATATGCCATGAGTGCGGCCCTAAAAAAGCAAAAAAAAAAAAAAAAGATCCCTTATAAGGACATCCATACTTAAGTGGCATTAAAACCACCCAAAAGTCATTGTAGTTTAAAAATTATTTCTTTTTCAAGTTAAGTTGTGGTTGCTTTGACCAGAGAGGGACATATGAAGAACTTTCTTAAAATGTTCCTAGTCTTTTTTCTCGGGTACTTGCTGTATCTGATTGAAGCAGCCTGAAAGCCTTGGGCTATAACAGATATAAATATTGATTTCTAATATCAATTCTTTTGCTGAATTGACCTGCTTATTAAATAATTTAACATGAATTACTTTATTATGTTTTGTGCTGGTATTAGTCACATGGCATTAGTAGGTATTAATCACATTGCATCATCATTATTTGATTCAGCCTCAGCTTCCTCACTAATATGTGCCATAGGTATCTTCATCAAATCACAAATATCAATACTCTAGAGCAGGGGTTGGCACACATTTTCTGTACAAAGCCCCAGATAATAAAGATTTTCAGATTTTCATGGGCCTTATGGTCTGTGTCTTAGCTACTCAACCTTGTTGTTATGTGTGAAATCAGCCATGGGCAGTGCATAAATGAATGGGCCTGACTGTGTACCAGCTAAACTGTATAAAAGCAGGTGATAGGCCTGATTTGCCTGTAGGCTAGAGCAAGGTTCATGGATTTGAATGTCTGTAGGGGCCAGGCAGGTGTAGCACAGGAGTCAAGTGGCTTACTGGGGACTGCCACTAGCGCCTTGTCTAAGAAGGACACCTACTTACCTGCAGCCATTTGTGACTAGCCCAGTGATACCCGATCTTGTAATTCAAGAATAGCTGGAGGAGTTCCTGTCGTGGCTCAGTGGTTAGCCAACCCTACTAGCATCCACGAGAGGACGTCGGTTCGATCCCTGGCCTCGCTCAGTGGGTTAAGGATCTGGCGTTGCCGTGAGCTGTGGTGTAGGTCGCAGACATGGCTCGGATCTGGCGTTGCTGTGGCTCTGGCATAGGCTAGCAGCTATAGCTCCAATTAGACCCCTAGCCTGGGAATCTCCATATGCTGCGGGTGTGGCCCTAAAAAGATTAAAAAAAAAAAAAAAAAGAATAGCTGGAAATTTGTATTTTTACTCAAAGCACTTTTATCAGTGGGCAACTCATTTAGATTTGTTCAAAAAATATGCTACACGTCAAGCTGTATACCTTTGTAAGATTTTTTTTCCTGGTCCCTAGGATCTAGTTTTGCAAATCCTGGTGTTTTCAAGTATAATGATGTATTATGTGTAAATGAGAACTAACTGGAGAATGTCATCAGGCATGGACAGCAAATATCTAGTTTGCTAACTACCCCTTCTAGTGCCTGAGACAGACATCAATAATCAGCCCTACCATTCTTTCCTGCTGAGCGTGGAGACAGTTTCAGAGTGATTCTCCATCAGGGCTCAGAAAAGGTCACAACCAGTGAATTAGTTTTGTCTACTCGTATGTAAGGTCTTTGTCATCCCTGTCCCAGAGGATTCTCTTTAAATTGTTTTTTGGATTAACCTATAGCTTTGGACTTTTTAATTTTATGACTTATTCTCAAAGAAATCTAGCTAATGATTGCTCTTCCCTAAAGAGTACTTGAGAAAATATGTATCAGACATAACAACATGTATGACAAAAGGTAAGATTCCATTCTTATGGCCGTATTAGACTTTAGAATCACACTTAAGGAATTAAAGAATATTCATGGTTAGATGGTGTCCTTAAAGCTTTTAGTAGCAGTCCTCCTTTGAGAGACCATAAACTTAGATTTCTAGTCTTCTTCTTCTTTTTTTTTTTTTTTCTTTTTATGGCTGCACCTGTAGCATAAGGAAGTTCCCAGGCTGGGGGGTCGAATCAGAGCCGCAGCTTCCGGTCTACACCACAGCCACAGCCATGCCACATCTGAGCTGCATCTGCAACCCACTCTGCAGCTTGCTGCAGTGCCAGATCCTTAACCCACTGAGCGAGGCCAGGGATCAAACCCATATCCTCATGGATACTAGTCAGGTTCTTAACCTGCTGAGCCACAGTGGGAACTCTGTTGCCTTTTTTTTTTTTTTTTCCACCATGGCTGAACAGAGTAATGGAAATGAATAGTTATAAAGGGGAGTGTTCCTTTTTTCCTTTCTCTTACTGTCTCTGACTCTGGTGCATAGTTACAGGAGAGTAAGATGTTCAGGATTTAGGGCCTCCGTGTATAGATGTGTGTACTTTGGGATTGTGTATGTGGCTTGCAGATCCTGCAGCCTCAGTAAAATGTGCTTTCTTGTCCATTTTGATCACATAAAATTTTGCATCTTTTGTATTCTACCCTTTGTGAGTCAAAACCATCCTTGTTTCAAGTTTGATCTGCGAAAATTCTACTCTACCTAGTCTAACCCTCAGCGAACCTGTTTCTCCTCTAGACCTGTTGAATATTGAGCACTGTTCTGATTTAGCAGTGTCATGCTTTATTACATTATTTGACTTAATTTGCGGTTCCCTACCCACCTTAATTAGCATTTTCCCTTCCTCCCACCCTAGCACAGTGAGGGCCAAGAATGGCGTGAATTGAAAGAACATTTTGTTTTGAAGCAAGCAATTTAGTACCCGTCTTTGGATGGCTTTTATATGCCAGTTACTAGGGCTCTAAGTGTGGGTGGAACAGAAAAATGGACCCTTGAAGACCAGGGATTGAAGTCTAATGGAATTTAAAATGTTGCCTTTTGGGAGTTCCGGTCGTGGCGCAGTGGTTAACGAATCCGACTAGGAACCATGAGGTTGCGGGTTCGGTCCCTGCCCTTGCTCAGTGGGTTAATGATCCAGCGTTGCCATGAGCTGTGGTGTAGGTTGCAGATGCGGCTCGGATCCCGCGTTGCTGTGGCTCCGGCGTAGGCCAGTGGCTGCAGCTCCGATTTGACCCCTAGCCTGGGAACCTCCATATGCCGAGGGAGCGGCCCAAAGAAATAGCAAAAAGACAAAAAAAAATGTTGCCTTTTTAGTAATCAGTGATGAACAGGTACCACACTGCAAGGACAGCTACACTGGGCATAGGTCTTTATTTCATTCACTGATGGATCCCAAGGGCTCAGGTCAGTGCCTGATATAGTAACTGCTCAATAAATTTTTTTTTGTCTTTTTTGTCTTTTGTTGTTGTTGTTGTTGTTGTTGCTATTTCTTGGGCCGCTCCCGCGGCATATGGAGGTTCCCAGGCTAGGGGTTGAATCGGAGCTGTAGCCACCGGCCCATGCCTATAGAATAGGACCTCGTTGCTTATTCATTCTAAATGGAATAGTTTGCATCTACTAAACCCAAACTCCTCTTCCATCACACTGAAGCTCTTTATATAGTAATAAATAAATAAATAATAAATAAATGCCCTCGCTTGTTCATATTTCTTTGTGAATTGTAGAATCAGCTTGTCTGGTGACCAGCCTCACTTACCTGAAAATCAATCCTGTTGATATTTTTATTGTGTTCGTGTCAAATTTATAGATGATTTAGGGAGAACTGGCATGTCCATGATGTTTTATCTTGTTTCTAAAGAACATGATATGTCTTTA
Source organism: Phacochoerus africanus (assembly GCF_016906955.1). Lineage (NCBI taxonomy): Eukaryota > Metazoa > Chordata > Mammalia > Artiodactyla > Suidae > Phacochoerus > Phacochoerus africanus. Next base: position 31,255,855 of record NC_062551.1, on the reverse strand, counting down.
CATTGTTTAAATGAGTCATTGTGGGGCTAAAGGGCTTTGTCTCAACTTTGAAGCTATTTCTAATGATTCCTTCTTAAAATAACGCTGGCTTTGGAATTAAGGTAGATCTATATTATATCATGTTAAGGGACTAGCCACCTGTTGCTCTCTTGTTGAGGTTTTTATCATGAAAGGATGTATTTTTATCAAATACTTTTGTGTATCTCTGGTGACACGTATTTTTTCGGTTGTTTTCGTCTGTAAATACGATGAATTTTAAGTATAAGCCTTTGCGTATTGAACTCTCCTTGTACTCATGGAATAAGTTCTGCTTGGTCATGGAGTGTTGTTCTTTTCATATGCTGCTCGATTTGAATTTTCTTTCCTTCTGTAGTTCTATTTCCTTCCTTGACTTACAGTGGGTTTACCTCCCAATGAAGCCTGAAAATATCGTAAGTCAAAACTTATGTAAACTGAAAATATCATAAGTCAAAAATGCGTTTAATACACCTAACCTACTAAATATCATAGCTTAGCCTAACCTGCCTCATACATGCTCGGAACACTTACATTGGCCTACAGTTGAGCAAAGTCATCTAACACGAAGCCTATTTTGTAATAGTGTTGAATAGCTCATGTAATTTATTGAATATTTCACAGAAAGTGAAAGTTTGAGTGGTTGTATGGTACGGAATGGCTGTTAAGTATATCGGTTCTTTACCATCATGCATGGTTGACTGAGAGCTGCTGGTGCCCAGCATCCTAAGAGAGTATTGTACCACATCTTGCTAGCCCAGCATAGAATCAGAAGTCAAAATTCAAAGTATGGCTTCACCTGAATGCATATCCCTTTCACACCATTGTAAAGTTGAAAAGTAGGGGACTGTCTATATTTAGGAATTATGCAATTATTTTTAGATGTGAGACTGATGTGTGCGTGTGTGTGTGTGTGTGTGTGTGTGTGTTGGATTTTGATATCTATTCTGTCTTTGTGAAAAGAATTTGAACACATTTCTTTTTCTATGTTCTTGAACAGTTTAAAGTGCATCGAAATTACCCACTTAATTGTTTGATAAGAATTCTCCTTCTCAACTTCTCTAGGCCTGTGTTTTCCTGAAAGAGAGTCCTTTGCCACCTTCCTCTCTACCTTTTGTGGCTTGTGTAGCTTTTTTACATCTTCTGGGTCAGTTTTGGCCATTAATATTTTCCTGATTTAGTTACATGGAATTGAACAAAATAATCAAGGTTCTTTTATTTTTCTTGTTGTCTAGGGTTATTGTCTCACCAATTTTCAGCATTTTTGATTCAAAATAAATGACAGGCGTTCCCGTCGTGGCTCAGCAGTTAGCGAGCCCACCTAGCATTCATGAGGATTCGGGTTCGATCCCTGGCCTCGCTCAGGGGGTTAAGGATCCGGCGTTGCCGTGAGCTGTGGTGTAGGTCACAGACACGGCTCAGATCTAACATTGCTGTGGCTGTGGTGTAGGCCAGCGGCTATAGCTCTGATTCAACCCCTTGCTTGGGAACCTCCAAATGCTGCGGGTGTGGCCCTAAAGGACAAAAAGACCAAAAAAACAAAAGCAAAAACAAAAATAAAACAAACCAAAAAGAAATGACATGTTAAAAAATATTCTAAGAAATGCATTTTTAAAAATAGGGTATAAAAGGAGCGTATCGTTCACTTCTCCGTATTTTGTTAAAACTTCAGTTGTTCCTGCGCTAAGTGTTATGAAACCCGGAACTCCAGATGGACCCTTTCCTTTCTGACCACTCCCTTCTCTCTCGACAGGCCCTGAAGAGGAAAGCGAGGATGATCCCCAGCTCGAAGGCAGAGATCCCGATGTGTGGCATGTTGGCTTTAAGATCTCATGGGACATAGAGACCCCTGGTTTGGCGATACCCCTTCACCAAGGCGACTGCTACTTTATGCTGGGTAATTGGTTGGATCTAAGCCGTAGTGATGCTCTGGTGTCTCAGTTTTAGATAATCGGCTACATATTTTGAATATGTCTTTTGAAAGAAACTCTTTAGTTATTTTATAGTGACAGTGAAATTTCTACGTGTAACCAGGATTTGCTTTTTAAAGATACTACCAACCGTATTTATTTATGTATTTCCGCATCCTCATGGATCCTAGCTGGGCTCCTCAGCGCTGAGCCGCTGAGGAGTTGCTCAGGTTACTGCCAACTTCCAGAGTTGCTCTTCTTTGCATTAAAAGAGTTTATGGAGTTCCCCGAATGTGCTAAACCGTGTTCAAGATTTTTTTTTTTTTAATATCAGAGCCACTACATCATCTAAATCAACTTATCCATGTGACGTTTTAGAACTATGTCCCTGTCTGTTTAGGTTTTTAGTGAAACTTTTTTCTGGTTTTGGATCGAGTTTCTTCGCAGGAACAGCTGACCTGACAACCCAGCCTTTTCCTCCCCTGCCTCACAGGGAGCTTCCTTCATTTCCCTCATTTAGTTCTTTGGGAAGCAGTATTTCAGCTGTGGTCAGGCTGACTGAGGCTGTGGAGGTTGTAGAGCTCGGTTTTTTTTGCTTCTTTGCTCTACGTTTTTGGCTTTATTTTTAGACTTTCTGTTTGTTTTCTGATCGCAGTGTGCAAACAATATCCTTTTTGTTCCTCACAAAGCTTCTCATGGTTTCTTCCATCCTTGGCTCTGACTCCTGATTATTTAGGGTTGTGCTCACTCTTACCTGCCTGGAGGTGTTTACTCATGTCTTGGGTTTTAGAGCCAGGAAGCACCAAGGCTCAAACCCAGTATATACAATAAGACTTATTTCCCAATTAATAGAATGTTTGGGGAGTTCCCATTGTGGCTTAGCAGGTTAAGAACCCGATTAATATCCATGAGGATGCGGGTTCGATCCCTGGCCTTGCTCAGTGGGTTCAGGATCCGGCATTGCCGTGAGCTGTGGCTTAGGGAACAGATGTGGTCTGAATCTTGCGTTGCTGTGGCTGTGATGCAGGCTGGCAGCTGCGGCTCTGATTCGCCCCCTCACCTGGGAACTTCCGTATGCCCGTGGGTATAACCCTAGAAAAAGAAAAAAACAATTACTAGATTGTTTGTGGAGGGCCCACTGAGTTCTGTGTGCTGTATAAGGTTCTGGAGAAGATTTTAGAGATGGATAAAACGTGGTCCTTGCCTTGGAGGAACCATGGGTTTGGTAGAGCCCTTTTGGCCAGCACCTCGTTCAGTGTTTTTCAGATTTCAGTCATTTTACACATCAGCTTCAAGCTTCTTGCCATATCCATGTGCTACCTGTACTGTTACTACTTATGTAATGTTTCTCTCTAGATAAACTCACTTCTCTTCTTTCACTGAAATGAATTTCTTTTCTTTTTAAAAAATTTTTAAAAGTTTAAAAAAATTTTTAATGAAACTATCGTTAATTTACAGTGTCATGAAATGAATTTATTTTAGAAGGGGATTTTTATCTCGCCGTCTTAATGGGGAAACCAGTATCACTCGACCGAATAGGAAGCATTGTAGAGAGAGAAAGGGCAGCAGGATTAAGTGCCTGCTGCTTTTGTTTGCTGAGGCTCCCGAGCCTGAGCCCTGCGCTGTCCTTGGGAACTATTACAGAGAGGTGTTAACTGTATCAGTTGGGGCCAATCTTGGACTTTCTCCATCATGTCAGTGGGAAGATTAGCAGAGCATGAGGTAGGCAATTACTTTCTCACGGTGCAATTAAGTGGGGAGTTTTTAAATTCTTCTCATAGGTGAGTCCTGCATTTGTTGAACCCTGATCTCAGTAAGCTCCCAACCTTGCCTTCCTTTTGCATGTCGCTTTACAGTACGGTTTCACATAAGCAATTTCATTCAGTCTCCAAACAGCCTTGCGAGGGACATGGTGCAGGGACCATTCTGTTCTTAAGTTAATTTGGCCATGGTCACTCAGTTGAGACAGAACAGGGACCAGTGTGGGTTGCTAGTTTCATATATGATGATTTTCTCAATCTTATAGGGGCCATTTTTAGACTTG